>NC_086327.1:44647380-45247380 GCF_036172605.1 Pelobates fuscus | reverse complement strand
AGCCAACAAGTCTTTCTCCAGCGCTGTCAGCAGTTGAGGATCCTCGTGGTTTGAATGAATACAACTGACATCACCATGGCATCCCTGCACTGATTGGTTGGATTTATGTGATGTCACCATTCTGAGATAGTTAGAGCTGCTTTATAAGCACAGTGTCTGCTGTTTTAAAGCAGGAATCACTAAATATAGGAATTGTCCCCCCAATACAGAGTATCACACATTAACATGTTCCATCAATGTTTCTAAAGGATTATTGAATAAGCTTTAAATGAGCTGATATCACCTGCAGGTCTGCTTATTTCAGGGGAGTCATAATCTTTCCCTGTCAATCCTTGTGTTGGCAGAAGCTGATGGATGGGAAAATAAGATTCATTTTGTATGGGTGCTGGAATAATATATAAAAAGTTACAGTTATTCACTAAAGTAAGAATTCCTGGGAATTAAAGTGAAGTACAATTTTCTGCCAAAATATCTTAATGAGAAAACTTTCCATCACAATTCTGTTTTCAGTTTGGTTATTTTGGTCTTAAATTTGACATTGACTTTGATCTCCATTCTCACTTTAGATGGGTCGTCGTAATCAGGTATTGCTGTTTGATTATAAACGAAGATGCACATTTTGAGCATATTTATCATTTTTGTTATCTTTAACCTTGGGTTGTATTATTTAAATCTGTGTACAACCAGGGCTGGTGGAAGGATTTTTGGGTACAGAGGCGAAGATGCATTTTGTCAACCCCCAGTAAAAAATGGTGTCGTTACCTGTGTGTCTCTTATCCTCCTTTTAAATGTATTACCCCACTTCTGTTTTACTTTTCCCTTCTTTTGAATGTCTTACCTCTTTGGTGTATCTTATTCCCCTTTTGTGTCTTACATCTCATTTTGCTTATCTTTCTTGCCCCAGAAAATTTAGATAGAGGCATCTCTATCTTAGAATTGTTGCTGCGACCATCCGGCATGGGTACCTGGGGTGTGTCATGGTGCTGCCTGTGTTCTCTCAGTGGGCGCAACATGCGTCTCTCTCCGCGGCGGCTGCACCTGCCACCTGGGTCCTTGCAAATACCCGTCACTGCATGAAGAACCTTTTAAAGGCTCTGCCTCTGCTGTCATAGTTAATGATGCAAACTTGCGTGCAAAATGACCAATGGCTGCCCTCTTAAAGTTATATAACCTCTTCTTTGGTTTTGTACTGTGCTCTCTTGTCATTTGCATTTCATGGTTGTCAGAGATTCATTGATTGTTTCATTGGATTTTCTGCCCTTGGATTGTTTATGACTATTCTTCTTCCTGTATCCCTTGATCCTTGGCTTGTGTTATCGCACGTTGTCTCATTCTGTGTCCCTGATCTCAGTTTGTCTTATACTATTCTATATAGCATTATGTCCGGCCACTTTAAGGCCCGGTAATATGCTTTATTATCAGTAGGTCTTGTTTATGCTAACTGTTAACTTAACTACTGCGTGTTTGGTCTTAGTACATCCTGACAATAATCTTACTTAATACAGGTTAGTCACCTCCCATTTAGTTTATTACCACTTAGAAAAACTATCTTGGAAAATCATTTTTGGAGAAGCAGTGGGAGGTAATGTTTATGTTCGCGCACCAGTCTTCTCTAGACTCAAAGATCCATGAGAGAAATTAGAAATTCTTGAGGTGATATATAACTCCTAAGCTCCAACTGTCCCTAATAATTGCTGTCAGTGTCGGTACGGGGTTGGTATCCTTTTGCACATATGGAGGAGTTGCCCGCTGATTGCTTTCTTTCAGAATTTGATTCATGAAGAGCTAGCTAAGATACTGGGGGGGGAAACTCCTCTATTGATGCCTGGATTTATGTTGCTACTTCATTTATCTCCAACAATCTCCAAACAAAAAGCATAATAAGGCACTTACTTAAAGGGACACTGTAGGCACCCAGACCACTTCAGCTCATTGAAGTGGTCTGGGTGCAAACTCCCATCACCCTTAACCCTGCATTGTTAATTATTGCAGGTTTTATAAACTGCCATAATTACCTCTGAGAGTTAAGTACTCCTCTAGTGGCTGTCTACCAGACAGCCACTAGAGGGACTTCCGGAATTGTAACAGACTTTTGGTCTGATCTGCATGAGGACCTCCAGCATCAGATTTTCCCCAAAGGAAAGCACTGAATAGGTCTCCCGTGGGGGAGGAGCGTGGGCGGTGCTGGGCCAGCGCCTGAAGGACATTGGTGCAGGACCCAGGTAAGCGCCGCTGGAGGGGGCCTTGACAGAGGGGGAAGCTATAGTGTCAGGAAAATGAGTTTGTTTTCCTGACACTATAGTTTCCCTTTAATGCTGCTAATGTCCTAATCCCAGTTCTAAGTACCCACCCTCCTGCAATGGCAGGCCAGAGTTGACAAAATACGTGACAGCTGTGACAGGTCAGAGAAATGTTCTCTTGTGTGGGTGGCTTGGCTCAAATATATGTCTATGGCTCAATCATAAAGTAGAGCCCCCCCTTCCCCAACAGGTTTTTTTTCTCTACCCTCCAGATAGCATTATAACTGCCCTCTTACTAAGATTAGCTCTGTAGTAGTCATGCAACACATGATCAATGTTCGGGAACCAATGTTAATGTTTAATCCTGCTACAGAAAATACTACTCTACTACTGGGCTTTACGTAGTTTGAGTTTTACTTTAGAACTAAAATTTACTTGATAAATACAGATTGTAAAAATAATCTGATTGGATGTAGATCATACTGAAACCCTGACCTTTCTGGAACAGAAAGCAGCAGAGATGTTATGGCCCCAAAGAGTTTGAGCCTTTCTACCACAAAATAGAGATGTGTTGAATGAACTTGAGGAAATGTGTAAAAAGCCAATTGAAAAGAGGGGGAAAAATGAGAAGCAGAAAAACCATCTATACTATAGCAGGCGTGATTCTTCCAGCCACTTTTACTGCAGCTATTCAGGGAGACAGACTAGCAGTGACATTGTAAGGTTATATTTTAACCCTTGCTGCGCCTGTGTGGGAATGGGAGATAGCCTGGGCCATCGATTCTGCATTTGAAATAATAATTTTGGAAATTCAAGCTTCTTTACTCAGTAATATACAAACAGTATGGCTGCCGAGGTTTTCAGGTCTTTTTTTTAGAACTGCATGTAGAAAAAAAGTATTCCAAATACCAGGTAATATTGTACCCATTTTACTTGTCCAAACAGACATAGGCACAATTTTCCTCCTGTTTTGGCTTTCTAAATGACTTTATTTTTAATTTTGTACCAAAATTTAGCCGTGCTGAATCGTGACATGAACTAAATTCTGACTTCCTTGAGGGACAAAAATATGCCAAAGTCTTTTGAAATAACCGAATGTATTGCCATGCTAATGAGGGACCCTGGAATAACCTTCAAGAAACCTTTTCTAGCCTTACCGATATGTGTTTTTGTTAGTGCCGATGTTATATCCTGAATAAATGCCACAACTTTCACACGACTGCTGACCCCGGACCAAAATCCCCCACCACCCGTTGCCCAATAAATACACAACACCTTTTGTATGGGTAAGGGCAACGGCCACAGCTTTATTAATAGATTATCATAGATTATCGCCAGCGTCCACAACCTGTCAGCTGTTGGGGGATTACCAACAGACAGCTCTATCAAATGACCCACGAGTCCGGAGCAGCCTGCCCCCGCTATCAGCTCTCAGCAGGCTACGACTCCCCAAGCCGCTTGGGCACTTTCTTCCAAACCTCTTCGCTGGCCAGGACTACCGCCACTGCGGTTCCTCCCTACCTACTCCCCTGGGAAGGACCACGCCCCCCTGCAGCCAGCGCCTCCTCAATACTGTAGTCCCGCATTTAGGATATCCAACCCTATGAGGGAGAGGTGTACCCCATCCTTACGCATCAAGTTGGAATTGTCCCCTTCCAGTTCTTTGTGCCTAATGACAAAACCGCCGATCCGGCGGTCAAATTTTCCAATGGCCACATTTAGCTTGCGCCTACTACGCTCCACGCCCTTTGCGTGAGGCAGCGAATGCCAACACGGCCTGGACACTATGTCAGACCAAATAAGGGGCAACTCGGGAAAAGGGCCATACACCTAGCCAGATCATGCCTAATTGCATGCAGGAGGTCCACTGACCGGCTGCGCCCTAGGTCATTTCCCCCTGCATGAATAACTAGAGTAATTGGCCCCGACACGTACCTACGAAGGGATACGCACTCGGAATACATCTGCTGCCATAACATACCCCTAATACCCCTCACACCTTACCCTGGCTATCTCGTAGGGAAAACCCAAATTTCTCCCATAGGGACGCTCTTCAGCTCGCCGCGCTGCCCAATACACGTATGAATGTCCCAGTATCCAAATGCAGCGGGGCCGAGGACCTACGGAGAAAATGCGTTATAGTAAATGAGGTCTGACATAGGACCTGTAGCGGTGTGAAACCCATCTACCCAAGCGCTGAATCGCTGCGTCCGAGAAACCCCACAAACTAGCCTGGGTGGCTGCCCCTATCCGAAAAGAATGAGCCGAGTACTGGCGAGGATTTACCCCGCATTCAGCCAGAGCCACACGGAACCTGGCTGAGAACTGGTAGCGTGTGAGGGGGGACCCATCCCTATGAACCAGAAAGGAGAGACACCACACCGGCCTAATCTGCAAATAATCCAAAATAAGACGGACTGGACAAAACATGCCACCCGTGGCGCCGATACGTACCCATGAACCCCTACCTACCTGGTCCGTCTTGGAACGCCTTATGAAAACATCTACATAGTCCTCGGACCACCGGATATCTGCCAGAAACAGCGGCCCGACCGCCCTACGGTTGCGTGCAACCAATTCGCCCACCCTAAAAGCTCCGAAAAAACAGAATGCAAATGAAACCCGAAATAATGAGGCTTCATAGTCTGAGAAATAAACCACCCCCAGGGCCGACTGGATCTGTCCCAGCAAGTCGGCTGACACCGGGTGGCGGCGGTCTGGGGCCCTCCTAAGTCTCCAACCCCGGATAACTCGCTGGATACCAAACCACCGTGAAACGTCTTGCCAACCCATAAACCGACACAGAAAAGATAGAGCGGTCAATGACTTTTCGGCCGCAGAACAGGACTTACCCTGCGCAAACATCGTCTCCAGCATTGTCAGAGTCGCCTCCAATCGCCCGGACTCCGACCCCAGCACCAGGCCCTGCGAGAACGAGGACAGCCATGTCCGCCAGACAGCTTGATATGCCTTCCACGAAGAGTCAGCTAAGGAGTCTGACACCAAGCTTCTCAATCCTCCAAATCGATCTCCTATAAGGAAACCGGACATCTGATACCCACTGCCTCCGCAGCTGGCGCCGACTCCCGAAAACGGTCCCACTGAAACCGAGAAAGAGAGTCAGCTACCACGTTATGAACACCCGGGACATGACATGCTTTAATGCAAATATTAAATTTTAAGGAAAGAAGGACCAACCGGCGCAGCAGCGCAATAACCGGAGGGGAACTGGAGGAGGAACAGTTTATCACATGGACGACACTCATGTTGTCCGTGTGAAAAACCACTGTCCTGTTTGCCCTGAAAGTATGCCATACGCGTCTGTGAAGAGGTTCAACTTTGAGTTAGACGCAGCCTCCAGCAACCAGCAGGAGCGACCAAAAAGGAGCTCCACACCTGAAGGTCCGCGTGCAGACGCCGTGTGACCCGGATGAAATGAAAAGGGCTCCCGAACCTCCACCGTGGACAGAGAAAGGCGCCTGCAGAGCGCTTGCCCCATGGGAAAAACTCGACATGCGAAGGCCAAGTGCCCCAGAAGCACCTGCATTTGTCGCAGCTGAACCTTCCTCGCCCCGTGAACCAAGTCAATCAGTCGCAAGTCAATCAGTCGCAAGAGGACCGACAATTTTTCTTCCGGCAGACGGAAAAAACCATACCGATAGAGTCGATCTCTATCCCTAAAAACGACAGAACCTGAACCGGGCCCACCGTCTTAGCCTCCGCGACGGGGACCCCAAAATATCCCATGACTGCCTTAAACGCTTATAAAAGACGCTCACACTCACCCGAACCCGGCGGGCCAACGAATAGAAATTCATCCAAGTAATGAGTAGCCGATGCCAAACCCGCCTCCTGTCTCGTAACCCATTCCAGAAAACACGAAAACATTTCAAAATAAAAACAAGAAATTGTACAGCCCATGGGTAAACACATGTCGTAGTAAAAAAGCCCCCGGAAAGAACAGCCTAATAGGTGAAAATAGGAGGGGTGAACAGGCAAAAGACGGAAAGCTGATGCTATGTCGGATTTTGCCAACAAAGCACCTTGACCGGCCTGACGAACCAACTCCAAAGCCCTATCAAATGATGCATATCGCACGCGACAAATGTCCTTACCAATGGCATCATTTACCGACTCACCCGACGGATAGGACAGGTGCTGGATCAACCGAAAGGAACCTGGTTCCTTTTTGGAAACCAGGCCCAGAGGGGAGATGCGTAAGTTAGAAAAAGGTGGCGCAGAAAATAGGCCAGCCATGCGTCCCGCCTTCACCTCAACATGCAACTTTTCTTGCAAAATCTCTTCCTTGCCCTTAACCGAGCGGAGATTGTCCGCAAACTGAGGCAAGGAAGAGGGAACAAAGGGGATCCAAAAACCTACCTGAAAACCGTCGAACAATGTGTGCACATCGCGACCCCTATGATACCGGGCGAGCCAAGGGCGCATCCTTAGGGCGTCCACCGGCGTCCTCTCCCCTAGGTATGTCGTCTCGAGAGGGACCCTTCCCGGACACTGGCTTCCCCTTTCTGAAGCAGCACACAGCTGGGTGCGCTCTCCCGCAGTGTGTACATTCATGGCGAAACCTACAGGAGCTGTACCAGCGACAGTGGCTCTCGTTAAAGAGCCAACACACACCTTTCTTTTGCCCTGCCGAGGTGCCTCCGGCAGGCCCGGGAAAGGGGGATGGTCTACTGTGAGTCATAATTAACAGCCAGAGACTGCCATCCTGAACGCCGAAATCCATACCTGGGCACACCGCCATTTTTTGCCGAAATTGCTGGTCATACCTATACCAGCATTGTCCCCCGTAGATTTTATATGCCCCCATATCAGGTCGAGGTAGCCAAATAGTGAAGGGGCCTTGTCAGGGAAACGACGCACCAGAATGCTTGAAAAAAACATTAAAACCCTGCAACCAGTTGGCAAAGGTCCTGGGGATATGCTTACCCTTATCCGCCTCTGGGACTTCACCCCGGTGCGGTCTGTCCACGGAATCCTTGTCGGGAGAGACCAAGGACAGCAGATCCACATACTCACCTCTCCACATTTTTTCTTGAATATCCTGCGGAACATGCAACCCTAAAGGAGCTAGGTCACATCCCACCGTATCCGCGCGAAATGCCCCTGCGGCCGGCTGACCCCTGGAACCCTGGACCCCTGGATCCTGAACCCCAGAATGTAAGGACCCTCTATGTAGCCCTGCGCCCTGCGCTGTGAGCCTGCTATCTTGCCCTATGGAGTCCCTACTCCCAGTAATCTCCTGTGGAAACCTATCCACTAGGGCCCTAAGCAGGCGCAACCACTCCCCTGGGTGCTCTAGGGCACCAGCCCCGGCGCTACTATGGTGCCAGGATCCGACCTCCGGCTCACTCGTCCACGAACTGGTGAAGTCCTGGCAGGGACGATCCGCTCCCCTCGCTGCCGACCACGCCGTCTGAACACTGGACTCGGTGACAAGCGCGTAGGAGGCCTGGAACGCCGGGCCCTCCTACCGCCCTCTGGCACATCCTCTACCGTCTCCGACCTAAAAGCTGGCGCCAGTCAGGCCTCAAGACCGGCAATCACCTCCTCCAAAGAGCCGGCTCCATGGGACTCCAGGTATGCCTGTAACAAGGCTACCACCGTATCTCTGGACACCTCTGCCATTCTCCCGATACCAGCTAAGTACTCAATGAAAATGTTAAAAGGAGTGAAATAGCTAATTAAACTATCTAATTACTATATGCTGAATATAATATTCTGTATTAATTTTATTACAGTCCCAGGGGAAGCTAGCAACACTACACTTCTGCCCGGGAACTGGTGAGTACCCTCCCCTTTCTCCCCATCTTAATGTCCCCCATGTGCCACAATGTATCCCCTTATGACCCAACCCCTTATCCCTGCCAGCAGTCATGTCCTCCCTTCCTTAAGATTTCCAGGGAGGTACTATCTCACAACCTCTACTTTTCAAAATGGATGTAAAGAACCTTTTTACAAATATTCCTCAACAACAGGACATGATACTGCCTGAATGTAAATTGTGTGAGGGCTGTCCAATTGAATTCACCCTCAAATCACTACAGTTGACATTAACATTGAATCTTTCAAATTTAAATATAGGTTTTATATTAAAAAAAAAAAATGCCCATGGTTGCATCCTCATCAAAGTAGTCACATTATTCATTAAATATTTAGGTGAATATAATCATGTATTATAGGTTGTGTTTGTAATGTATCAGTGATTATATTCAGAGTTATTCCCTAATATGAGAATTGTAGATTATGCTAGCTTTAGTGTACCTATAATCTTAATTTTATTAATGACAGGAGGCGAGTATTTGCTTAAGTCTCTCTTTACTAGAACTCCACAGCAGCACAGAAAAACAACCAATCAGAAAAAAGTTAGGTACTATAAAACTCCCCTCCCCATGCATCATTTCCTCTTTCAAGCTGCGACAAAAAACAGAATAAAAGGCAGAGAACATCATGGGGAAGAAACGAAGTCCTAGATACGATGAATATAACAAAGTCCACCACCCGAGAAGAACTGCCAAACCAGATAGTGATGGACTGTAAACTGAAACGAGAGAAAAAACAGAATCGACAGGTTGATTATCCAATGAAAGGCACTCTGAATAAACATGTGTGCACTCAATGTAGCAACCAAAATAACCTTAAAATGTAGACATCCCAACCCTACTTATGAAAGAAAAGACATAAGAGCATGTAACAGGTAGCAGGGACAACAAGCAGAGTTGCATACGTACCTGATTAAACCAAACTATAAACATAGAACAAGGGAGGGATAAGAATGGGTGGGAAATACTCGCCTCCTGTCATTAATAAAATTAAGATTATAGGTACACTAAAGCTAGCATAATCTACAATTTTATAACATGACAGGAGGCTTCGTATTTGCTGTTTCAACGCTCAGATCACCAATCCAACGCTGGTTGTGTCGCTGGTACCTATTCCAGGAGGTAGCAGAGTAATCCTAATTGTACTTACCAACTGCGAAAAATGACAGTAGACAGATCAATGAAGATGGCAGCCGATGAAGCATCTCAAAACACAGAAGAAACACCATCTGCTGATAGATCCAACAAACTTGGTGTTGTCACCCGCTTCCTAGCGGTTGGGACCTGAGCTTGCAAGCTGACCTATCAGCTATTCTCCTGTAGTGGTAAAATAACGAAGGCCTTATGCGGACGCAAGGCTGCGAGAAGAAACTGCCATCATGTCTCAACCCTTGATCTGTAGGGTGGTTCCTCCGATCGTGTCAGGGTCATCCGGCGACACGGTCTTGCAGGTAGATCCCCAATCACAAGGAATGCGTCTAAGTCCACCCCAAGACGCAATATAACCGAGAATGATCCTTCGTTCTCTCCTGGCCTACCTGGTGAGATGTCTCATCCGAGAATAAATCTGTAGTGCCTGCGAGAGTGTTGTCAACTAGCCGTATCCTAAGTGATTTCGACATTCCAAATGGACTGCGTAATCCTCGGACTCTGTAGAGAAAAGATTCCAAAAGGACGTCCAGTCATGGTTCCGAACTGAACTCGTGTGGAGGAACAGTGGTCGACTAACTTCTGGAATAGTTAATCCCAGAAATATTCAAAGGGATGGAGAGTGCAAACCGGAGTGCAGATTTCCATCCAGGTATGTCCTCGCCTAAGAGTGAAAGGTGTCTGTGTAGGAGTCGGGGTACCCCAGGTACTCTCGCAAAGTCTCGTAGGTCTCCTTGACGGTAGTTGAAGAGTAGGTTAGCGTGAATCAAAAAACAGAATGGCTCCCGCGAGGGGTAAACAGCTAATAGACGGGGGACCCACCAACTCCTGTTCACCAGATATGCGTTCCGAGGAGATGGGGCAGTCCTGCCCCCTTATCCCAAGATCGTAATGACCAGGGAACTCAAGACAACCGGGATGTCCGGTCTTACCACGTGAACCATGTGTACGGTTACCTTCAGACCGGATAACAGGCCTTCCTTAATCTAGGTACCCGAGCAAGGCAGTGCCCTTTCGTTCCATGAAGGTTTCCGTAGCTCCTCTCATCTTGATATGGGAGAAACGGTCTGTGCGGTTGGTCCGCAATAGTCTGGATATCCAAAACGGAAAGCAGATTTCCGATTTATAAGGTGCAGAAAATACCAAAAACCTGCGCTCTCGTAATACCTGAGGCCATCCGTTAGCCGTACTATCTCCAGGAGAGTGTGTGCCTAAGTGATCCGGACCCAGTAGAGCCCTTACAGGAGATAGAATAGAGGGATCCAGACTAAAATGTATATCTTGTATGACTAGGCAGTCCTCTATAACGAAATCGGTAGTACGGGCATCATATCCAATTGAATGCAGGAGGGACGCCCCTCTATGTAGTCATCGATGTCTTGCACAGGTACAAGCCTGTGTGATGAGCGAATGGCCGGCCCTGTAGAGTGTCGAGTGTATGAGAGAGCCGCGCTCTCTTCTAATGTGATCGAGTAACGTGATAGCGTCCGGCTGATAGCCTGAGCGGGCCGCGCCCGTTAATAACCAAAACGGTAGGGTTTACATCCGTGACCGGATCCTACTATGAGAACGTGTCCTCCAAACATGTACTCTGTATCCAGCTCAGTATTCGGCCGAGGTTGAGGGAGGGCTGTGTCCTCTAATAACAAATCAGTGTCCGACCTGTATCTGAGAGGGGTTCGCTCTCTGTTCCTGAAAATAAAGTATTCTTGAATCGGGATGATGGAGGGCCGCACCCTCCTGTAGTCTAAACTAGAGTCCCTAGAGACTCGGGGTGACCAATTGCAGGGTACACCCAATACCAAAATCAGTATAAGGCTGATGGCCATCTACGGAAGAAAACAACAATGAAAAAGAAAACTACCAACTGTCCGCCCGGATCCCGTGCGCGCGCGCGGGGTCCAGGACGACCGTTGGTAGCCAGAGGAAAGCTGGAGACGTTCTCCGCAATCCACAAGCGCCTGGGAGGTCGGGGGAGGTCAAGTCAGGCCTCTCGACGACCCGAGCGAAAGGAAAAGGAAGTTACGAAAACGAAAAAATTAACGTAGATAAGAGAAAAAATACATAAATTCTAGATCAGATAGAAGGCAAATAGCAGGCCGGAAGGTAAGCCCCACTGAACCGAGCCAGGAGCTAACCTAACGTAGGAAGTAACTACCGATACCTCTAAAGATACCGGGAAGCAGATACGGAGGTAGATGTAAAAGACAAGGAAAAAACACTGCGTTCTCCTTAGGTGTCTGAACACCGATCCTCGCCTGTGCGAAGTCTTCCTTGGAGATGTATGACCGGGTTCCTTATAAAACAACCCTGCCCTTCAGGTGTGAGGTTTAGGGCCTTCGCCCTATCCACCATATCACGATGGCCGTATACTGGTTTCCTCTTGGATAGATTGGCAATGGTGCCTGTCCGGACACCTGCCTATTTCCATGTCACTGGTGGGCAACGGCATTTCCTCAGTGATATTCCCCCAGGCCTGTGGCCTAGAAGGGGTTCGGCACCCAGACATAACAGGCCGTCTTAATAGGTACGGACATTCTTAATAGGTACAGACATAGCAGGCCGTACTTATGGGCACAGACATAGCAGGCCGATCTTATGGGCACAGACATAGCAGGCCGATCTTATGGGCACAGACATAGCAGGCCGTTCTTATGGGCACAGACATAGCAGGCCGATCTTATGGGCGCAGACATAGCAGGCCGATCTTATGGGCACAGACATAGCAGGCCGATCTTATGGGCACAGACATAGCAGGCCATTCTTATGGGCACAGACATAGCAGGCCATTCTTATGGGCACAGACATAGCAGGCCATTCTTATGGGCACAGACATAGCAGGCCATTCTTATGGGCACAGACATAGCAGGCCGTTCTTATGGGCACAGAAATAGCAGGCCAATCAATGGGGCACAGACATAGCAGGCCAATCAATGGGGCACGGACATAGCAGGCCAATCCTGGGTCGTGTATTATTGTCATATTATTATAACACGTTATTTATATAGCGCCATCCAATTCCGTAGCGCTTACGAGGGGTACTGAGTGAGAGTGGGGACCTCTGAGTTTGGATAGAGGCCCCTGAAAATTAGTAGATCCTCAGAGCATCCTGTGACGTAGGACCCCTAGACACCAACCCCTTTTAGACAGCGTAATGCCGTGTGAATAACCTGAACCGGAACTGGCGGTCCCCCAAGTGCCCAGCAGGGAAATAGTGGTATTCCAGCTGCCTTGGGTATAAGCGGAAGTATTCCAGTGACCATCATGCCCATGAATGTAAGATGCACTGAGCGAAAACGTCCTTGAACTGTGAATAGGTAAGCATATGCTCTCACCGATCTGTTAGGAATTCTAGCGTATTATAGATTAGATTATCCTAATACCGCGACCGGAGGAGAAGCAAACCACAGGAGGGGCAGCGAAATGCTCCCTCCTCCCCCGGCGGGCATGCGGTCCGTGGGTAAAGCCTCCGGTCGGCGGTATCATAATACCGCGACCGGAGGAGAAGAAACCACAGGAGGGGCAGCGTAATGCTCCCTCCTCCCCCGGCGGGCATGCGGTCCGTGGGTAAAGCCTCCGGTCGGCGGTATCATAATACCGCGACCGGAGGAGAAGAAACCACAGGAGGGGCAGCGTAATGCTCCCTCCTCCCCCGGCGGGCATGCGGTCCGTGGGAAAAGCCTCCGGTCGGCGGTATCATAATACCGCGACCAGAGGAGAAGAAAACCACAGGAGGGGCAGCGTAATGCCCCCTCTACCCCCTGCGGACATGCGGTCCGCGGATAAAGCCGGCGGCAGGCGGCCACGTGTAAGGCCTCCGGCCGGCGGGTGTGAGCCAAAACAGAGCACCCCGCGACCGGAGGAGTGAGGTCCAGGGGAACAGAGAAGGGAAAATTAAAGGGGACAGAGAGGGAAAAACATCCCAGGGAGATGAGGAGATAACAAAATAAAGACAGAATCCCCAAAAACCCCAGAGCAATAGACAGAGTTGAATAAAGTGAAACACACAAACAAGTCCCCAAATAAAAATAAGAGAAACACTGAAAATATAAATAAGATCCCAAAGCCACCCACTAATGTTAGCAGGAGGCAGTGGTACTCTGACCTGTACTGATGCGGAGCAGCAAAGAAAGAGGAAATGATGCATGGGGAGGGGAGTTTTATAGTACCTAACTTTTCAGATTGGACTTTAGGTCGTGTTGTGCTTCGCGGCTGTTTAGGGCCTGCGTGGTCACCGCCATCTTAGATTGGCTCCAAAGCTCTCTGGTTTGCCTTCCCAGGGTTTCTGCCGTGTTGGAAAGGGCTCTCTGGGGTGGACTGGGATCACCCCCACCAGTCCAAGGGGGGGGGTTGCGGGGTACCCGTTTGTAGCAGCAGGCCCCCTGGGAGCCCCAGGCTGGGAGGTCGGCCGCCTCTCCCAGTCGGTATCCACCGGGCCGTTTGCCCTCATAGGTATTGCTGACTGTCTGGTGTCCTCTTACGGGCCGCATCACCGGTTCACCGCTGGGCTTGGTATCGGGATAGTCACTGCAAATCTTGCTTTTGTGCTTTTTATGGGAAAGAAATGCCATTTTAGCAGAGTCTGGTGAGGAGCTCCAGCTCGGCACGTCTTCCCTCCATAGCAGTCAGGCCCCGCCCCCGGTAACGAGCCTTTTTAGAAACAGGCTCTAAACTTTACGGCTGGTATGTTATAGGGTAACATACACCCCCCTTTTCTGGATCTCCTCTCCGATCACACTTCCAATATATATGGTGGAGAAAAGGAGAAAAGGATCTCTAAGTGAGATCTGCAGGTGTAAAACACAATTTTAGATATTATAAAATTTGCTCACCTGGCTCAGAGCCTTCCAAACTGGCTCTGAGTTTCAGAAGTTTGCGTCAAATAAAGGGTGACAACCCCCTCTTGAACCTGGGCAACACCAAAGACTGGATCCGCTTTTTAAACGAAATGCACAAAAAAGTGCTTTTTAATGGAATTAAAATTGAATGCAATTCAAGTGCAAATAAAAGTACAAATAAAATACAAATAAAAATTATATATAAAATGTCCGTCTGGATCCTCCGAAACGCGTTTCACCTATCCTGTAGGCTTTTTCAATCGGCATGGTGTTGCTTCCTGGTTCCGGTATTTACATCATCAGTCTGAGACTTCCTCTTCAACTCTAATCCTATCGGAATGCATCCTTGTGTCTGGCTCCTCCCTTTCACAGCTTAACTCAATGATATTGCTTCATTAGGTCATCTATAGATATGTCACCCTTTATTTGACGCAAACTTCTGAAACTCAGAGCCAGTTTGGAAGGCTCTGAGCCAGGTGAGCAAATTTTATAATATCTAAAATTGTGTTTTACACCTGCAGATCTCACTTAGAGATCCTTTTCTCCTTTTCTCCACCATATATATTGGAAGTGTGATCGGAGAGGAGATACAGAAAAGGGGGGTGTATGTTACCCTATAACATACCAACCGGAAAGTTTAGAGCCTGTTTCTAAAAAGGCTCGTTACCATGTGAGTGTGCCATTAAGCAGACAACTCCTATTTGTGGTTCAAACAACCCTGCACTATATATTCTCTATTTGTGTTTTTTCTATATATGTCCAACTAAGTTGAACCACCCAATCAATACCAATAGGGTGAGTCAATTTTATTCTACATTAGCGCTGCACTTAAATTGCACGGAGTGGAGACGATTACTTTCACTTTCTATCCTCTCTGTGTGCCCTGCTAAGACAATAGCCCTGGGGTGGGAGGCAAAAGGATGTGGTACAGCTGGTCTGGCCCTCAATGTTCAGCCCCTGTTTTAATATATTTACTGCTGTGTAGGCTGGCCATGAGGAGACATAGTAAGGCTGCCCTTTAATAAGAATGGTTAGAACTCACAGTGAGGGAGGGGGTGTGGCTACCTCTGCTGACAGACAGCAGTTACTGGGGGTTAATGCCCTGGTCCTACATGATGCAGACAGTGTGATGGAATCTGCTTCCAGAGAAGTAACAAGGCTGATCTGCAGCAGCCATGGGGAGAGAGGCAGCATGTGGGGAGCCATCTTGGAGAGACACAGCAGCAATAAATAGATCAGTGGACACTGGGCCAGGAGAGTAACATAGAGAACATAAAACTAATAGCATGTAGAAAGACAGTAATAAGAGACAAAGTAAGGCCACCGTTTAGCAGTAATAAACAGTATCTAGTAGGGGACAGCAATAAAGGACAACCTAGGAACAGATAGCTTAGCCATAGAGAGACTGATAAGACACAGTAAGGGGAAGAGACAGCATGGACAGTGAGATGGGGAGGAACAGCATTACGAGGAAAGTAGAAAGGCATTGTGAGGAGAGACATTCTAAGAAGAGGAGAGCGGTGATACTATGGGGAGAGACTGCAGGAAGACTGTATATGAAGGGAGAATAAATAGGTTGCTATAAACTAAATGAAAAGGAAAAAACTAAAACTAAAAACCACAGGAAATTGACAAAAAAAGAACAAGGAATAAAGTGTGGATCAAAAAAACAAAACCACTGTAAATGGAAGACAGTATGAGAACAAAAAATAAAATAAAATAGGGACCAAATTAGGTAATATGTACATTAAATGTAGGGCAAAAATGACTTTAGTAGCAGGGTACTGTTCAATATTGGTTGTGGTGTACATTTCATGAGGAAATGTTTTTGAGGACATACCTTGATTTTTTTGCCCATAGTTTGGATGGCTGAGAGTAATGGGGAATGTGGTTTACAAACATATGCAGTGGTGTGGTTAGTTGTTCACAAGGTTAATAGATCATGATGACAACATTATAGATGTTTGTGGACTACACTTCCTATGATGTTCAGCTAGATACTGCACACAGAATTACTAACAGCCCCATCCCTCAACAGCCTCCCTTCCACACACTCACAAGCAGCTTCCCATTCACTTATTCAGTAACATGCACCACAGTGTTTGTATGTATGTGTATAGGAAAGGATAGGGGAGGGTGTGCAGAGTGCATTGTGGAAACTGGCCTTGGGGCAGCAAGGAGGATAAACCCGTCTCTGTCAGAGGTTTCAGCCTATGACAGTGCCCATTGCTGGTATGAGATGGTCAGACTGGAAGGAAGGGTATAATCTATGCCTTATTTATTCCAAATAACTATACCTGCACTCCTATGGTCACTGCTGCTTTATGACAGCAGTTGTATAACAAATACATGATTATATTGTATTTTTTTTATGCTGTTAGAAGGTTTATCACACTTAGGATGTTACACAGACCACAGACTCCTTCACAATACCATTGTTGTAGAATTATTAACCCCTTATAACGTATATCCATTATTAGGCCCCTTATAAACTATATAATCCTTACTGGGCCCCTTTTAATACTATATTCTCATATTCAGCTCTCATGCCTCGTAGTTTAAACTTTACAAGATTCCTTTGTTCGTAGAAACAGCATGTCAGCAGAAAATGCTAGAATCTTCTGATTCAAAGAACACACTGTAGCAGATAGTATTGATAGAGTGTATAATTGCCAAAGAGGCCTTGAGAATACTGAGGATACTAACCTTGAAAGACTAAAGGTACCAGCTACTCTTTATGGATAGCTGCCAAAATGCCCCCTCCCATCGAGAGAACTCCTCGTGCTAGCAAGATGGCGCTGAAATCTGGAGGAGAACTTTATGACGTCAGTTATGATGTAAGACGTAACACCCAACAGGGAGGGCATTTAACTAACCACTTCTTCTCTAAGCCAATTGACAATGTTTCCTTACTTTTTATCTTGATTTTACAATGATGTAATTTTGCCTTTAAAAGAGCTTGCAAAGCCTGCTTTTGTTCAGATGCTAATAAATTTCCTGAAGTGCTTTTAACCTGAACTCCGTGTGTCAGTGTGAATTTACTTCTGCGTATACGCAATTTAAACATCTCTAATTTGGACAGGAACAGATAGTCATTCAAACTTCTTTGTTTGCTTAAAAGAATCCTTATCAGCTGGCGTCCAACTGTGCGGCCTGGGTTATGCCCTGCTAGAGCAGCCGTCCGAGAAAGACGTGGAGCGGATGAATCCTGGGGGACGGAAGGAGATTGATCACCTCTGATTACACGGTTGAGTCTGCAGCACCCCGGTATGTTCCAGCCCCTGGGATTGACCTGCCCCAGTCTGTGATCGGCTCCCTAGAGGTCATCAAAGTCAGGTAATATCTTGCCCAGAGACCCCACACCTTACTTGTTGATATTTACTTTTACCTGCACATACTGACTATCTGTTACCTGGGAGTGCTCTTAATGATTTGTCCTTATTTTTAGTGCCCGGGTAGTTGTAATTGTTTATTTGCCTGTTTACCCCTTTTAGGTACCACGTGGCTGTGGTAGTAAGGAAAAAGGGGGGTGGATCTGTGGAAGTTTTCCTGGGGATCTTCTGTTTGCCTGTTTTCCCTTTTTTAGGTGCCGAGTAGCTACGGCAGTAAGGAAAAAGAGGGGGGGAACCTGTGGAGGGGTGTAGACTCACTGCCTCCTGGGGGTTTCCCATAAGTGTCACTTTGACTGCTAGCCTCATTGGACATCACTTTACTCTGCTTGTTGTGTGCAGAGAGGTGGAACACTGCAGCCTCGAGCGCTGACGCTGAGTGTTCCAGTTTAACTTTTGTGGCAGGTGGATTCAGGCTGGTATTGCTGTCTCCATCACCACGTGGTAGTGGTACTTGTGGGAGGGTCTGCAGGTGTACTACGGGATTGAGTTAGGTGACCTTTGCCACACGTGTAAGATTTTTGTTAACCCTGTTTGAACTGTTGAACTTATTTGAACTGTGATGCATGCACTGTATTTTACTTGAAATGTCTTAAATTGTCTGTCACACAGATTCCTGTGTTTACTTTTGTCTTACTCTCTGTACTATTTACACTTCCCCCTCCTGTCTCTCTCTCTCTGTCTCTCTCTATATCTGGGATGCCTCATATAGAGGCTCTGGGACAGAAATTAGGAAAGCCCAGTAAGGGGTGGCTTGCGTGTGATTTGGTAGAGGATAGAGAAGGGGAAGAGATGGTTAAAAAGGTTGATAAGATTGCTAAAGTGTGTGGAATTGCTGTACCTTCATGTGGTAGATTACAGCCAGAGAGCTGGCGCAGACTACTGACAGAGAAGAGTAGCAAGAGTTATTCAGCAGGAAGGTTGGGTTGAGGAAGAGATTGATTTTTGTGTCTCTTTGCTTGCAATAATTGTAACGTAACTGTCCTTCCAGCACTGACATGGTTAAAGAGATTCGTGCTTACAGTCTCTCTCTCTCTCTCCCCCGCCCCTCCCTCCTTGCCTTCTGTGAGACGCAAGGGGGGAGAGAGAGGGGGAGGGAGGCATGATTTGTTTCTTAAGACAGTGAGGATCGTGTGGGAGACTAGCTCACAAGAATACATTCCACCTTTCTGAGGCTGTATTTCCTTTTGCGGTGCAAAGTATTTTCTCCAAGACTGGTGTATAAGATAGGGAGTCGGGGATGTAGCTCAGTGTTGATTACGAAGGTTAGGAAAGTGAATGTGATACAGGAATAGAGAATTATTTGGACGAGTTAAAAATGTAAAGGCAAGTGTGATTTGTTGCAATACTATGCAATGTGGATAGAGGGAATATGCAAAGTTGTTAAGTTAGATTGTGAAGAGGAAAAGTGATTAATGGCTGTAGGTAAATTGTTTGAATTCCGTGAGTCTATTTTTTCATCAAGCTATCTTAAAGTACATGTTTCTAGAGAGTCTGGCCATATTTTAGTATTTAATTTTGCCGGACAGAATGTTGCTTCTCTGATTTTAAAGTTGAAACACCCTAAAATAAAGTACGTCAGCCTAGCACAAAAGGAGGTTGGCACAGCCAGTCCCGTGACCTCCACCTAATTACCATAATCTACAGTCACGTACGCTCCCAAACTGATGTCACTTCTGCCCTATTCATCCATCTCCCCTGTGCCTCCCGTAGTCACGCAGCCAGCCCCTTTTACACCTGCCCACACTATGCCCACATCCAACATGGCCGCCATTTCCTCACTGAACCCAAACCAGTAAGCTTGCAGATTTAGCAGCAGGCCTTAACGACATTATTCAGGAGAAAGGTGGAACTGTAGAAAGATTTCATGCTAGACTTTTTCAAGTGTTCACTGACCTAGGGTTTGAGCTCAGTAATAAAATACACGCTCAGATGCTTTCCGGTGCCTTTGTCCAAGGCATCATGGACTCTATACGTAAGGGTATTATTGCTGCCCGCCCAGAGTATAGAGTGGTTCCCCTTGATAAGCTGCTCCTAGTTGCCAGAGGCTTAGAAGCTGCACAGGTTCCAAGGAGACCCCATCCCACTCCCCTTATGGTTTCACATCCACCCATCCCCAAAGGTACTAAGCCGCAGATGGGATCTGCTTCAACTGTGGAGAAAAAGGCCATTTTAGGAGTTACTGTCCTGCACCCCTTAAGCCCCAAAGATCAAACAGGCCTAAATCTGTCATAAAGGCCCCAGCACCTCCTTCACCTGATTCAGCCCAGGAAGACTAGGATATTGGCAAGCCTGTATCATTAACCCCTGTTATGGCAGTATCTGCAGGGGAACAAGGGGGGCCATTAGCCACTGTTACTTTACCCATTGAAGGCCACCCCACCACATTCCTTGCTGATACAGGTGCAGCCCGAAGTGTTCTGCGAGAACAAGACCTGCCTGATTCTTCCTTTTTGTCCAATATTGATGTCTCCTGTGTGGGCGTGGATGGTCTTCCAAGACAAAGCCCATTAACTACTCCTTTGCGGGTTGGCAGCTGCCCTAGTCTGCTTGCCCGTTTTGTGGTGTCATCCACATGTCCCATTAACCTGTTAGGTGCTGATGTACTTTCCCGCCTACAGGCATCAATCACTTTCACACCTGATAGCCAAGTGGAATTATCTTCAGCCCTCTCTGATTCAGATACCTCAGCCTTGTGTTCCTTACCTCTGATGCTTCACCTAGAGACTCCACAGGGCTATGCAGAAGGCATGAGAGACAATTTCCCTGCATCTCTAATGAACACTGTCCCTAAGACCTTGTGGTCATCAGGCCCAGAAGATATAGGCCATCTGAAAGTCCCACCAGTGGTGGTCAAACTTATCCCAGGGGCAAAGCTACCAAGAAAGTCTCAATATCCATTGAAACCTGCCCAAGCAGCAGCCATTACCAAGCAAGTCCAAGCACTGCTGGAGAAAGGGGCTCTTGTTAAATGTGAATCTCCATGTAATACTCCTTTATTTCCTGTGAAAAAGAAGACACCTGTGGCGAAACCAGCTTCGCCACTGTGAACTGGAGAGGCCTGGCTGCTAGCCTCCTGCCCTGCGACTACGGCCCATGGACATATTGCTCTATAAACACTATATTTGGGCATGTAATAATTTATATTGCTGCTACTGGCCCTTTAAAATCAGCGATGGACATATTGGGACTTTTGGGACTAATGTCCCTTTAAGACTTTGTAACATATCACAGTAATACTGTCTTAAATATTATGTAGGTATTTTTGTGTTCAGTTAAACTGGGGATATGTAGAAATGTGTGTTTTATGTGTTAAATGTATCAGTATGTAATTTTATGTCTTTTACTGTCTTTTTGCAACCATGTGGTTAATGGAGTCTGACTCTAGTCCTAGATAATTGGATTACTTCTCCAATTATCTCCAGGGCAGAAGGGAGGAAGCCGGGATGCATTGTGGGGGATGTTTTACTTCTGTTTGGGCCAGATTGTGCCATGCTGCAAGCCAGTTACTTTTAGTAACTTTTGAACCCCTGGTCGGATTCATGCCATTTTTTAATATGTTGTTCCCCTGAATGGATTGATTGTGGATATGTATTTTTATGTGAATGTGATGTATGGTTTTAAAGTTATGAAAGTTGTGTAAAAGTATATTTTATGTATGCATAATGGGATTATGTGTCACACTAAGGGGAGGGGATGTGTGGGAGGTAACATCTATGTCATTGGTTCTTTAATGCCTCCCCCTGGGTGTGGCCTATATGTCTGAGTTGGAAATAAAAGCCAGACTGGGTGTCCCAGTCTAGAGTTCTTGCTTAACCCTCAAAGCGATGTGTCGTCTCGGTCTTTGGGGGAATGGGATTGTATGCTGACTGCCAAGAGTGTAAGCCGAGGTCTGCTTTTCTTGTTCAGCTGTTCCAGTGTTCGTGTGGTTCCAGTCAGGAGAATGGTGTTTGCAGTAGCTGCCTGTGCATCTGAAAAGGGGATTATCGCCTAAACTGGGTTTTATCCTCTTGTAAGTGAAACGGTCCGTTACAACACCCAAGGGTGAACCAGAGAAATACCGAATGGTCCAGGACCTCAGAGCAGTAAATGAGGCAACAGTCCTGGACACCCCAAATTGTGCCAAATCCGCACACACTCCTCTCTGGCGTTCCACCTTCTGCCAAATACTTCACGGTGATTGACCTAGCCAATGCATTCTTCAGTGTTCCCCCTGGAACAAAGCTGTCAATACCTCTTTGCCTTCACACGAGAAAAAAACAACAATATACATGGACTGTTATGCCCCAAGGGGCACAGAATTCCCCAAGCCAGTTTGCAAAAGCAATGAGTATCATCCTTGACCACTGGCAGTCTGACCATCCAGAGGTTGTCCTACTCCAATATGTAGATGACTTGCTCCTTTGTGGAGATGATGTTCCCACAATAGAAAAATGCTCTCTGGATCTCCTCTGTTATCTTGCAGATCAAGGATGTAAAGCGTCTCTCATCAAACTTCAATTCTGCCAGCCTATTGTGATCTTCCTAGGCCACTGTCTGTCACATGGCACCAGACACCTCACACGTGACCGTGTCAGGGCAGTGTTGGCCATTCCACCTCCAAAGAGCACAAAATCCCTACATGCTTTTCTAGGCCTCGTCTCATACTGCAGAGCCTGGATCCCTGAGGCCTCTCTGCTCATGCAACCCTTGTATGATGCTCTCAAATCGGACCCCTTCTGCCTGTCACCAGAGGCACTTGACAACTTTTATACTCTTCAGCGAGCAATTGCCTCTGCCCCTGCTCTTGGCCTACCAAATTATGACAAACCTTTCAAGTTGTTTGTGTCTGAAAGACAAGGCCATGCTACAGGCGTCCTCACTCAACCACATGGTCCTGGCGGACGTCAGAGGCCTATTGGGTTCTTCTCCTGTCAACTGGATATCGTAGCCAGAGGCACCCCTTCCTGCCTTCGTGCTGTCTTCGCAGCTCAGGAACTTATTGACTGTACTGGGGACCTAGTTCTTGGTCACCCTCTTACTGTTTCGGCACCTCATGACATTTCTGCGATAATCAACCAAGTCCAAATCAAACATGTCACAGCTGCCAGACACCTTCGACTCCAGTGTCATCTTCTACTGCCTGACAACAGTCACCCTCCAATGATGCCAGGTTCTCAACCCGTCCACTCTTCTGCCACTCCCTGAGGGGGGTACCTATTATGGATTCATCATGGACAAAGGATATGTCCTACTTCTTACACACACCCTGGCAAAACTGCTACCCAACTTGCCTCCCTGTGACGGGCCTGAATATGCTTTTTGCACCATGTGGTACAAGCCAACCATCAACCCTGAACCTCGCTATGAGGATGAACTTTTCCAGTTGGTTGAGATAACACTCACCTTACAGGACTTCTACTATGATACTGAAGGTAACAGCATGGCTTTAGTCCAACTGCCACATGAACTTGAACATCTGTACCATCATTGGGACACAGCCATTCCACATGTCCCTGTAACCAAGTCAAAGACTAAGTCATGGGGTGATCTTGGGCCCATGGCAAAATTATGGGCCACCATGAATGATTCACAACTTCAAGAAATAGGCGTTGCCAAGTATCCATCAACTGAACATGAACATATAAGAGCATGGCCACGTTACTTTCTGGAAGAAGAATTTGAAGACCTGGTCATACAGCATGACTATGACCCAGAAACCCCCCATGACTGCTTTGAACAGATGAAAGTGGAAACCACACATCTACCAACTGTGCATGAGGATCCACTAACAGACCCTGACATCACCCTGTTTGTGGACGGCTCCAGATATGCTGATGAAGAAGGAAAATATCATACAGGATATGCCGTCACCACAACAGATGAAATTATTGAATCATCATCACTACCATCAACAAAGTCTGCACAAGAAGCTGAATTACAAGCTCTAACTTCAGCATGCAAAATTTCAGAAAGAAAGCGCGCCAATATCTATACAGACTCAAGATATGCACTGGGCGTGGCTCATGACTTCGGAGTGATTTGGAAAACAAGAGGATTTCTTACTACTGCCGGTACACCAGTCAAGCACAGTTTTGCGATCAAGGAGCTGATGGATGCCCTCCTACTTCCAGAAGAAGTGGCTGATAAAAGCACATGGGAAGTTGGACTCAGATGAAGCAAAGGGCAACCATCCAGCTGATCAAGCTGCAGAGCAAGCTGCAAGAGGACCACAGGAAGTGGAAAGAAGAGTGTCCGGAAATGAAGAAATTCCAAGAAAAGAAGAAATTCCAAGAAAAGAAGAAATTCCAAGAAAAGAAGAAACTCCAAGAAAAGAAGAAATTCCAAGAAAAGAAGAAACTCCAATATTCACTCTGCAAACCCTTCCAACCGACCTAAAGATCTTACGAGAACAACAGGCTGCAGTAGCCCCTGAGGAAATACAGAAATGGAAGAAGAAAGGAGCAGTCCTAAAAGATGGAGTATATTACAACAACCTCAGATTCTGTCTCCCTAAGAGTTTGTACCCAGCAGTTGCTCAATGGGCACATGGCCCTGCACACTTATCAAAAGATCTGATGAATGCTCTTGTACAAAAGTACTACGAAGCTCCTGGAATTACCACGCTAACCAATAACTACTGTAAAGCTTGTGTCATCTGTGCCAAATGTAATCCTGGGAAAACAGCTAAAGTCCCCTAGAAGCACCTGGCTAAGCCCATGTATCCATTCCAAAGAATCCAGATAGATCATATCCAGATGCCAAAGAGCGGCAATTACGAATATGCACTAGTGATAGTGGACATGTTCTCAGGCTGGCCAGAAGCCTACCCAGTGATTAACATTACCGCCAAAACAACAGCACGACGTCTACTTACAGAAATTGTGTGTAGATTCGGATTGCCAGAAGTCATTGAAAGTGACCAAGGTCCGGCCTTCACAGCATCAGTTACCAAAGAAATTTGGACTGCCCTAGGAGTAACTCTTGCTTTTCACACCCCTTACCACCCACAGAGTAGTGATCCTGATTCTGACACAGGCAACCATGGTCTGCTACCCGGTGATTGGGTCCTAGTCAAGAAATTTGTGCGAAAACACACTCTGGAACCAAGATTTGAGGGACCATTCCAAGTTCTCCTGATCACCGCTACCTCTGTCAAGCTGGCTGGTAGGCCACATTGGATTCACGCCTCTCACTGCAAAACGACACCTGCTCCAGAAGAAGCTGATTCCGCACAACCATGTACTTCTGGTACCTAATCCCCTTGATTGGCCTTCTTAAAGCCCAGCAGGTGGCCATAACTAAAGATGCTAGTGGGTACACCTTCTGGTATAATTCATCATGTACCCGTGTGGCCACCTTTACCTTTGATTACTGTGATATTGTAGATTGCCCATTCCCTAAATCACAGATTCAAGCCATTTATAAAGACATACCGCAAACAAAAGACCCCTACATTTGTGTAGTTGATAACCAATGGGGGCATAATTGTGATCATTGGGGGGCGGCGGGATGGAATACCGGGCCTGCCTGGGGTTACAAACCAAAAAGTGCTTTATCAAAAGTAGATGATCATGGTAGATCCCTCCTCCAAAGAATGACTTTAAGAAAGCCTGGAGGAAGTACACCTATGAAATTAGTATTAAATATTGAACATCCTGGCCCAGAGGATGCTGGCCAATATGTAATGGGAATGTACTGGAGAAGGGGTTCCTACAATAAACTAGGACATTTCTACCTCAATGATATGTGTCACTCTCCAGAGTGGCAAGGGGCTGTACATATGGTCCCAAATCCGCTGAAACCACACATCCAGTCCTTTAGAGACATGATGGCCATTGCTAACCCTACCTTTGAAGATACCATGGCCGCTGAAACTGGATTTAATGACATTAATTTGTGGTTAGAGTGGATGAGATATAATGCCAATAAGCATAATCGAACCGCATGTTATGTATGTGGTGGTGCCCGACCTCACCTTGGCACCGTTCCCCTAATCCTCCCTTTAGAAATAGAAGAGTGTTTCTTGAGCCTTTTTTGCCTACCGCTATGATTTTAACAGGTCCCTCTGCGAAGCATGGACAGCAGAGTACCCTATCCTAGTAGGAGGTGTTAAACCCCCAGATGGAATTACAATCTATAAAGGTAATTACACTTGCTACACCATGTATGATGGGATTGGTAGATTCATGGGTAACTTTTCCAAAGGTTATTGTGCCACTTACAGAACTGTTCCTGTGCACCTGTTACAACACCATACTAGATCACTAGGAGATATTTACTGGTTGTGTGGGGATTTACAATTAAGGTCTAGACTGGAGTCTGAGTGGTGGGGAGAGTGTACCTTAGTCAAAGTCATCATGCCCATCCACATTATTTCTGATAATCATGCTGACACTCATAGTCCGGCACACACATCAGCCAGAGCCAAACGGGAAACCACAGTAAAAGGCAGTTTTGACCCACATGTTTACATAGATGCCATTGGGGTACCTAGGGGGGTACCTAATGAATTTAAAGCTAGAGATGAAGTTGCAGTGGGGTTTGAATCACTGTTCACTATAGTCACTGCCAATAAGAACCTTAACTGGATAAATTATATCTATTACAACCAACAGCGCTTTGTTAATTATACCAGGGATGCCCTCCAGGGTTTAGCCGAACAATTACAAGCCACATCCCAAATGACCTTCCAGAACAGACTGGCCTTAGACATGATTTTGGCTGAGAAGGGGGGTGTATGTAAAATACTACCCGACACCATGACTTGTTGCACTTACATTCCAGAAAACACAGGCCCTAATAGTAAGGTCACTTTGGCCATAGAAAAATTAAATAAACTCTCAGAAGAGTTAAAAAAGAATTCTGGGGTGACAGATCCCTGGGAAAAATGGTTTGGTTAGATGACTGGTTGGCAAAAAGCTTTAGTTCATATTGGTATGGCTCTACTAATTTTTCTTTTTGTTCTCGCTCTTCTCGTTTGTTGTGTCCTCCCATGCCTCAGAAAATTCCTACAGAAGACTGTAGACCAAACGACACCAACCTTTACTCATCTGGAAATTGGTGATCAAGATCTCACATCGCCCTGCATTCCGCTACAAACTCTTCCCTATGACGATGAAGTGCAGAAATTCTAGGGAGGGACCAACTTAGGGACAGCATCTGTCAGTGAATGGTAAAGACCCCGTGTGGAGAAGTGGTGGACAAGCCACCATGGGCCACCCATGGGAGTGAAGTGTTCGAGAGCCATGCTGACGATGAGTTAGCCTACTAGGGTCAGATTAGGGACAGAATTGCACTTTGCACTAACACCAAAGTAGCGGACATGGGGTTTTTATGTGTCTTTGGGCTAACAAATTTTCTGATACTAACAAATAAAGTTTATCCTTTTTAGCAATTAACACTCTATAGGGGGGACTGTTGTAGAATTATTAACCCCTTATAACGTATATCCATTATTAGGCCCCTTATAAACTATTTAATCCTTACTGGGCCCCTTTTAATACTATATTCTCATATTCAGCTCTCATACCTCGTAGTTTAAACTTTACAAGATTCCTTTGTTCGTAGAAACAGCATGTCAGCAGAAAATGCTAGAATCTTCTGATTCAAAGAACACACTGTAGCAGATAGTATTGATAGAGTGTATAATTGCCAAAGAGGCCTTGAGAATACTGAGGATACTAACCTTGAAAGACTAAAGGTACCAGCTACTCTTTATGGATAGCTGCCAAAATGCCCCCTCCCATCGAGAGAACTCCTCGTGCTAGCAAGATGGCGCTGAAATCTGGAGGAGAACTTTATGACGTCAGTTATGATGTAAGACGTAACACCCAACAGGGAGGGCATTTAACTAACCACTTCTTCTCTAAGCCAATTGACAATGTTTCCTTACTTTTTATCTTGATTTTACAATGATGTAATTTTGCCTTTAAAAGAGCTTGCAAAGCCTGCTTTTGTTCAGATGCTAATAAATTTCCTGAAGTGCTTTTAACCTGAACTCCGTGTGTCAGTGTGAATTTACTTCTGCGTATACGCAATTTAAACATCTCTAATTTGGACAGGAACAGATAGTCATTCAAACTTCTTTGTTTGCTTAAAAGAATCCTTATCAGCTGGCGTCCAACTGTGCGGCCTGGGTTATGCCCTGCTAGAGCAGCCGTCCGAGAAAGACGTGGAGCGGATGAATCCTGGGGGACGGAAGGAGATTGATCACCTCTGATTACACGGTTGAGTCTGCAGCACCCCGGTATGTTCCAGCCCCTGGGATTGACCTGCCCCAGTCTGTGATCGGCTCCCTAGAGGTCATCAAAGTCAGGTAATATCTTGCCCAGAGACCCCACACCTTACTTGTTGATATTTACTTTTACCTGCACATACTGACTATCTGTTACCTGGGAGTGCTCTTAATGATTTGTCCTTATTTTTAGTGCCCGGGTAGTTGTAATTGTTTATTTGCCTGTTTACCCCTTTTAGGTACCACGTGGCTGTGGTAGTAAGGAAAAAGGGGGGTGGATCTGTGGAAGTTTTCCTGGGGATCTTCTGTTTGCCTGTTTTCCCTTTTTTAGGTGCCGAGTAGCTACGGCAGTAAGGAAAAAGAGGGGGGGAACCTGTGGAGGGGTGTAGACTCACTGCCTCCTGGGGGTTTCCCATAAGTGTCACTTTGACTGCTAGCCTCATTGGACATCACTTTACTCTGCTTGTTGTGTGCAGAGAGGTGGAACACTGCAGCCTCGAGCGCTGACGCTGAGTGTTCCAGTTTAACTTTTGTGGCAGGTGGATTCAGGCTGGTATTGCTGTCTCCATCACCACGTGGTAGTGGTACTTGCGGGAGGGTCTGCAGGTGTACTACGGGATTGAGTTAGGTGACCTTTGCCACACGTGTAAGATTTTTGTTAACCCTGTTTGAACTGTTGAACTTATTTGAACTGTGATGCATGCACTGTATTTTACTTGAAATGTCTTAAATTGTCTGTCACACAGATTCCTGTGTTTACTTTTGTCTTACTCTCTGTACTATTTACACTTCCCCCTCCTGTCTCTCTCTCTCTGTCTCTCTCTATATCTGGGATGCCTCATATAGAGGCTCTGGGACAGAAATTAGGAAAGCCCAGTAAGGGGTGGCTTGCGTGTGATTTGGTAGAGGATAGAGAAGGGGAAGAGATGGTTAAAAAGGTTGATAAGATTGCTAAAGTGTGTGGAATTGCTGTACCTTCATGTGGTAGATTACAGCCAGAGAGCTGGCGCAGACTACTGACAGAGAAGAGTAGCAAGAGTTATTCAGCAGGAAGGTTGGGTTGAGGAAGAGATTGATTTTTGTGTCTCTTTGCTTGCAATAATTGTAACGTAACTGTCCTTCCAGCACTGACATGGTTAAAGAGATTCGTGCTTACAGTCTCTCTCTCTCTCTCCCCCGCCCCTCCCTCCTTGCCTTCTGTGAGACGCAAGGGGGGAGAGAGAGGGGGAGGGAGGCATGATTTGTTTCTTAAGACAGTGAGGATCGTGTGGGAGACTAGCTCACAAGAATACATTCCACCTTTCTGAGGCTGTATTTCCTTTTGCGGTGCAAAGTATTTTCTCCAAGACTGGTGTATAAGATAGGGAGTCGGGGATGTAGCTCAGTGTTGATTACGAAGGTTAGGAAAGTGAATCTGATACAGGAATAGAGAATTATTTGGACGAGTTAAAAATGTAAAGGCAAGTGTGATTTGTTGCAATACTATGCAATGTGGATAGAGGGAATATGCAAAGTTGTTAAGTTAGATTGTGAAGAGGAAAAGTGATTAATGGCTGTAGGTAAATTGTTTGAATTCCGTGAGTCTATTTTTTCATCAAGCTATCTTAAAGTACATGTTTCTAGAGAGTCTGGCCATATTTTAGTATTTAATTTTGCCGGACAGAATGTTGCTTCTCTGATTTTAAAGTTGAAACACCCTAAAAGAAAGTACGTCAGCCTAGCACAAAAGGAGGTTGGCACAGCCAGTCCCGTGACCTCCACCTAATTACCATAATCTACAGTCACGTACGCTCCCAAACTGATGTCACTTCTGCCCTATTCATCCATCTCCCCTGTGCCTCCCGTAGTCACGCAGCCAGCCCCTTTTACACCTGCCCACACTATGCCCACATCCAACATGGCCGCCATTTCCTCACTGAACCCAAACCAGTAAGCTTGCAGATTTAGCAGCAGGCCTTAACGACATTATTCAGGAGAAAGGTGGAACTGTAGAAAGATTTCATGCTAGACTTTTTCAAGTGTTCACTGACCTAGGGTTTGAGCTCAGTAATAAAATACACGCTCAGATGCTTTCCGGTGCCTTTGTCCAAGGCATCATGGACTCTATACGTAAGGGTATTATTGCTGCCCGCCCAGAGTATAGAGTGGTTCCCCTTGATAAGCTGCTCCTAGTTGCCAGAGGCTTAGAAGCTGCACAGGTTCCAAGGAGACCCCATCCCACTCCCCTTATGGTTTCACATCCACCCATCCCCAAAGGTACTAAGCCGCAGATGGGATCTGCTTCAACTGTGGAGAAAAAGGCCATTTTAGGAGTTACTGTCCTGCACCCCTTAAGCCCCAAAGATCAAACAGGCCTAAATCTGTCATAAAGGCCCCAGCAGGGGCGTACCTAGAGCATTTGGCACCCGGGGCGGACCCTGAGTGTGCACCCCCCCCCCCCCCAATAATAAAAATTTAAGAAAACACCCACAATTTTTTGCTTTCCTATGGACTGTTTGAATGTGCGCGCAGCTCTTGCCGCGCATGTGCATTCGGCTCCACTCGGGAGCTGACGTCGGCGGGGGAGAAGAGGTCACCCCTTAAAACCCATTCAGCCACTTACCTTTCTCCAACGTCGGGCTCCCTCGGCGCTGGTGACCTCTCCTCCCCCTGCCGACGTTAGATCCGAATGCGCATGCGCGGCAAGAGCCGCATGTGCATTCAAACTGCCCATAGGAAAGCATTACTCAATGCTTTCCTATGGACGTCCAGCGTCTTCTCACGGTGAGTTTTACAGTGAGAATTGCGGAAGCGCCTCTAGCGGCTGTCAGTGAGACAGCCACTAGAGGCTGGATTAACCCTCAGTGAAACATATGTTTTCAGCTGCAGGGTTAAAACTAGAGGGACCTGGCACCCATACCACTTTATTGAGCGGATCCTTAGAAATAGCATAGGAAAGGGATTTGAGTTCAAAAGATGTAGCGGCTAGGGCAGAGGTTTTGTAGAAGGGGGCCAGGGCAGGGATTTTGTATAAATGCGCCATTTTTGTAGAAGGGGGAAGACCAGTGCTTTTGTAGAAAGGGGCTGGTGAGAAACTTCTAGAAAACTCCTCCCCTGCCCCTTTCTACAAAGCCCCTGGTCTCGCCCCTTCTAGAAAACCCCTGCACACTGATCACATAAATTTCATACACTCGCTACACATAAAAACCCTGCACCCCGATCACATAAATTTCATACACTCCCTACAAATAAAAAAACCTGCACATCCCCCTTAATTAAAAAAAAACCCTGCACACCCCCTTAATAAAAAACAAAAACCCTGCACACCCCCTTAATAAAAAACAAAAATCTGCAGTGCACATCCTCCCTTAATAAATAAAATACTGCAACCCCCTTAATAAAAAAAAAACCTGCACCCCCCTTTAATTAAACATAACCCCTCTAAATAAACTTCCCCCGTGCTGCACCCCCTTTAATTAATCCACCCCCTCTTTAATTAATCCACCCCCTCTTTAATTTATCCACAACCCCTCTTTAATGAATCCACAACCCCTCTTTAATTAATCCACAACCCCTCTAATTAATCCACCCCCTCTAATTAATCCACCTCCCTCTAATTAATCCACCCCCTCTAATTAATCCACCCTCCCTCTAATTAATCCCCCATAATTAATCCACCCCCTCTAATTAATCCACCCCCCTCTAATTAACCCAACCCCTCTAATTAACCCAACCCCTCTAATTAACCCAACCCCTCTAATTAACCCAACCCCTCTAATTAATCCACCCCCTCTAATTAATCCACCCTCCCTTTAATTAATCCACCCCCTCTCTAATTAATCCACCCCCTCTAATTAATCCACCCCCTCTAATTAATCCACCCCCTCTAATTAATCCACCCCCCTCTAATACACCCCCTCTAATTAATCCACCCCCTCTAATTAATCCACCCCCTCTAATTAATCCACCCTCTCTAATTAATCCACCCCCGCTAATTAATATACCCCCTCTAATTAATACACCTCCCTCTAATTAATACACCTCCCTCTAATTAATACACCTCCCTCTAATTAATACACCCCCTCTAATTAATACACCCCCTCTAATTAATACACCCCCCTCTAATTAATCCACCCCCTCTAATTAATCCACCCCCTCTAATTAATACACCCCCCTCTAATTAATACACCCCTCTAATTAATAAACCCCCCTCTAATTAATAAACCCCCCTCTAATTAATACACCCCCCTCTAATTAATACACCCCCTCTAATTAATACACCCTTCTCTAATTAATAAACCCCCCTCTAATTAATACACCCCCCTCTAATTAATACACCCCCCTCTAATTAATACACCCCCCCTTTAATTAATACACCCCCTCTAATTAATAAACCCCCCTCTACATAATACACCCCCCCCTTTAATTAATCCACCCCCCTCTAATTAATCCACCCCCCTCTAATTAATCCACCCCCCCTCTAATTAATACACCCCCTCTAATTAATCCACCCCCCCTCTAATTAATACACCCCCCCCCCTTTAATGAATTCAGCCCCAGACATAAAATAACTACTTTATACTTACATTTTGATGATGCTTTGCTTGCCCGCCGAGTCCGACCACTAGGTGCCTCACCGCCCGGAAATGGATCCTTCCGCTGAAGATCCGTGAAGGCGGACTGACGGCGTTGCGCACGTCGTCATCACGTTGCGCGACGCCGCGGCCCGCAACGCTCCTCCCCCTCCTCCTCATAAAGAAGGAAGTCCCGCCGGTGTTTGGCCGCAAAGGTGCTGCGGCTGTGCGCAGCGTAAAGATGGGGGGTGACACATGACACTGGAAGTCATGGCACCCCCCTAGTCAGTGGCACCCGGGGCGGGCCGCCCCCCCCGCCCCCCCTTAGTACGCCACTGGGCCCCAGCACCTCCTTCACCTGATTCAGCCCAGGAAGACTAGGATATTGGCAAGCCTGTATCATTAACCCCTGTTATGGCAGTATCTGCAGGGGAACAAGGGGGGCCATTAGCCACTGTTACTTTACCCATTGAAGGCCACCCCACCACATTCCTTGCTGATACAGGTGCAGCCCGAAGTGTTCTGCGAGAACAAGACCTGCCTGATTCTTCCTTTTTGTCCAATATTGATGTCTCCTGTGTGGGCGTGGATGGTCTTCCAAGACAAAGCCCATTAACTACTCCTTTGCGGGTTGGCAGCTGCCCTAGTCTGCTTGCCCGTTTTGTGGTGTCATCCACATGTCCCATTAACCTGTTAGGTGCTGATGTACTTTCCCGCCTACAGGCATCAATCACTTTCACACCTGATAGCCAAGTGGAATTATCTTCAGCCCTCTCTGATTCAGATACCTCAGCCTTGTGTTCCTTACCTCTGATGCTTCACCTAGAGACTCCACAGGGCTATGCAGAAGGCATGAGAGACAATTTCCCTGCATCTCTAATGAACACTGTCCCTAAGACCTTGTGGTCATCAGGCCCAGAAGATATAGGCCATCTGAAAGTCCCACCAGTGGTGGTCAAACTTATCCCAGGGGCAAAGCTACCAAGAAAGTCTCAATATCCATTGAAACCTGCCCAAGCAGCAGCCATTACCAAGCAAGTCCAAGCACTGCTGGAGAAAGGGGCTCTTGTTAAATGTGAATCTCCATGTAATACTCCTTTATTTCCTGTGAAAAAGAAGACACCTGTGGCGAAACCAGCTTCGCCACTGTGAACTGGAGAGGCCTGGCTGCTAGCCTCCTGCCCTGCGACTACGGCCCATGGACATATTGCTCTATAAACACTATATTTGGGCATGTAATAATTTATATTGCTGCTACTGGCCCTTTAAAATCAGCGATGGACATATTGGGACTTTTGGGACTAATGTCCCTTTAAGACTTTGTAACATATCACAGTAATACTGTCTTAAATATTATGTAGGTATTTTTGTGTTCAGTTAAACTGGGGATATGTAGAAATGTGTGTTTTATGTGTTAAATGTATCAGTATGTAATTTTATGTCTTTTACTGTCTTTTTGCAACCATGTGGTTAATGGAGTCTGACTCTAGTCCTAGATAATTGGATTACTTCTCCAATTATCTCCAGGGCAGAAGGGAGGAAGCCGGGATGCATTGTGGGGGATGTTTTACTTCTGTTTGGGCCAGATTGTGCCATGCTGCAAGCCAGTTACTTTTAGTAACTTTTGAACCCCTGGTCGGATTCATGCCATTTTTTAATATGTTGTTCCCCTGAATGGATTGATTGTGGATATGTATTTTTATGTGAATGTGATGTATGGTTTTAAAGTTATGAAAGTTGTGTAAAAGTATATTTTATGTATGCATAATGGGATTATGTGTCACACTAAGGGGAGGGGATGTGTGGGAGGTAACATCTATGTCATTGGTTCTTTAATGCCTCCCCCTGGGTGTGGCCTATATGTCTGAGTTGGAAATAAAAGCCAGACTGGGTGTCCCAGTCTAGAGTTCTTGCTTAACCCTCAAAGCGATGTGTCGTCTCGGTCTTTGGGGGAATGGGATTGTATGCTGACTGCCAAGAGTGTAAGCCGAGGTCTGCTTTTCTTGTTCAGCTGTTCCAGTGTTCGTGTGGTTCCAGTCGGGAGAATGGTGTTTGCAGTAGCTGCCTGTGCATCTGAAAAGGGGATTATCGCCTAAACTGGGTTTTATCCTCTTGTAAGTGAAACGGTCCGTTACAACACCCAAGGGTGAACCAGAGAAATACCGAATGGTCCAGGACCTCAGAGCAGTAAATGAGGCAACAGTCCTGGACACCCCAAATTGTGCCAAATCCGCACACACTCCTCTCTGGCGTTCCACCTTCTGCCAAATACTTCACGGTGATTGACCTAGCCAATGCATTCTTCAGTGTTCCCCCTGGAACAAAGCTGTCAATACCTCTTTGCCTTCACACGAGAAAAAAACAACAATATACATGGACTGTTATGCCCCAAGGGGCACAGAATTCCCCAAGCCAGTTTGCAAAAGCAATGAGTATCATCCTTGACCACTGGCAGTCTGACCATCCAGAGGTTGTCCTACTCCAATATGTAGATGACTTGCTCCTTTGTGGAGATGATGTTCCCACAATAGAAAAATGCTCTCTGGATCTCCTCTGTTATCTTGCAGATCAAGGATGTAAAGCGTCTCTCATCAAACTTCAATTCTGCCAGCCTATTGTGATCTTCCTAGGCCACTGTCTGTCACATGGCACCAGACACCTCACACGTGACCGTGTCAGGGCAGTGTTGGCCATTCCACCTCCAAAGAGCACAAAATCCCTACATGCTTTTCTAGGCCTCGTCTCATACTGCAGAGCCTGGATCCCTGAGGCCTCTCTGCTCATGCAACCCTTGTATGATGCTCTCAAATCGGACCCCTTCTGCCTGTCACCAGAGGCACTTGACAACTTTTATACTCTTCAGCGAGCAATTGCCTCTGCCCCTGCTCTTGGCCTACCAAATTATGACAAACCTTTCAAGTTGTTTGTGTCTGAAAGACAAGGCCATGCTACAGGCGTCCTCACTCAACCACATGGTCCTGGCGGACGTCAGAGGCCTATTGGGTTCTTCTCCTGTCAACTGGATATCGTAGCCAGAGGCACCCCTTCCTGCCTTCGTGCTGTCTTCGCAGCTCAGGAACTTATTGACTGTACTGGGGACCTAGTTCTTGGTCACCCTCTTACTGTTTCGGCACCTCATGACATTTCTGCGATAATCAACCAAGTCCAAATCAAACATGTCACAGCTGCCAGACACCTTCGACTCCAGTGTCATCTTCTACTGCCTGACAACAGTCACCCTCCAATGATGCCAGGTTCTCAACCCGTCCACTCTTCTGCCACTCCCTGAGGGGGGTACCTATTATGGATTCATCATGGACAAAGGATATGTCCTACTTCTTACACACACCCTGGCAAAACTGCTACCCAACTTGCCTCCCTGTGACGGGCCTGAATATGCTTTTTGCACCATGTGGTACAAGCCAACCATCAACCCTGAACCTCGCTATGAGGATGAACTTTTCCAGTTGGTTGAGATAACACTCACCTTACAGGACTTCTACTATGATACTGAAGGTAACAGCATGGCTTTAGTCCAACTGCCACATGAACTTGAACATCTGTACCATCATTGGGACACAGCCATTCCACATGTCCCTGTAACCAAGTCAAAGACTAAGTCATGGGGTGATCTTGGGCCCATGGCAAAATTATGGGCCACCATGAATGATTCACAACTTCAAGAAATAGGCGTTGCCAAGTATCCATCAACTGAACATGAACATATAAGAGCATGGCCACGTTACTTTCTGGAAGAAGAATTTGAAGACCTGGTCATACAGCATGACTATGACCCAGAAACCCCCCATGACTGCTTTGAACAGATGAAAGTGGAAACCACACATCTACCAACTGTGCATGAGGATCCACTAACAGACCCTGACATCACCCTGTTTGTGGACGGCTCCAGATATGCTGATGAAGAAGGAAAATATCATACAGGATATGCCGTCACCACAACAGATGAAATTATTGAATCATCATCACTACCATCAACAAAGTCTGCACAAGAAGCTGAATTACAAGCTCTAACTTCAGCATGCAAAATTTCAGAAAGAAAGCGCGCCAATATCTATACAGACTCAAGATATGCACTGGGCGTGGCTCATGACTTCGGAGTGATTTGGAAAACAAGAGGATTTCTTACTACTGCCGGTACACCAGTCAAGCACAGTTTTGCGATCAAGGAGCTGATGGATGCCCTCCTACTTCCAGAAGAAGTGGCTGATAAAAGCACATGGGAAGTTGGACTCAGATGAAGCAAAGGGCAACCATCCAGCTGATCAAGCTGCAGAGCAAGCTGCAAGAGGACCACAGGAAGTGGAAAGAAGAGTGTCCGGAAATGAAGAAATTCCAAGAAAAGAAGAAATTCCAAGAAAAGAAGAAATTCCAAGAAAAGAAGAAACTCCAAGAAAAGAAGAAATTCCAAGAAAAGAAGAAACTCCAATATTCACTCTGCAAACCCTTCCAACCGACCTAAAGATCTTACGAGAACAACAGGCTGCAGTAGCCCCTGAGGAAATACAGAAATGGAAGAAGAAAGGAGCAGTCCTAAAAGATGGAGTATATTACAACAACCTCAGATTCTGTCTCCCTAAGAGTTTGTACCCAGCAGTTGCTCAATGGGCACATGGCCCTGCACACTTATCAAAAGATCTGATGAATGCTCTTGTACAAAAGTACTACGAAGCTCCTGCAATTACCACGCTAACCAATAACTACTGTAAAGCTTGTGTCATCTGTGCCAAATGTAATCCTGGGAAAACAGCTAAAGTCCCCTAGAAGCACCTGGCTAAGCCCATGTATCCATTCCAAAGAATCCAGATAGATCATATCCAGATGCCAAAGAGCGGCAATTACGAATATGCACTAGTGATAGTGGACATGTTCTCAGGCTGGCCAGAAGCCTACCCAGTGATTAACATTACCGCCAAAACAACAGCACGACGTCTACTTACAGAAATTGTGTGTAGATTCGGATTGCCAGAAGTCATTGAAAGTGACCAAGGTCCGGCCTTCACAGCATCAGTTACCAAAGAAATTTGGACTGCCCTAGGAGTAACTCTTGCTTTTCACACCCCTTACCACCCACAGAGTAGTGATCCTGATTCTGACACAGGCAACCATGGTCTGCTACCCGGTGATTGGGTCCTAGTCAAGAAATTTGTGCGAAAACACACTCTGGAACCAAGATTTGAGGGACCATTCCAAGTTCTCCTGATCACCGCTACCTCTGTCAAGCTGGCTGGTAGGCCACATTGGATTCACGCCTCTCACTGCAAAAAGACACCTGCTCCAGAAGAAGCTGATTCCGCACAACCATGTACTTCTGGTACCTAATCCCCTTGATTGGCCTTCTTAAAGCCCAGCAGGTGGCCATAACTAAAGATGCTAGTGGGTACACCTTCTGGTATAATTCATCATGTACCCGTGTGGCCACCTTTACCTTTGATTACTGTGATATTGTAGATTGCCCATTCCCTAAATCACAGATTCAAGCCATTTATAAAGACATACCGCAAACAAAAGACCCCTACATTTGTGTAGTTGATAACCAATGGGGGCATAATTGTGATCATTGGGGGGCGGCGGGATGGAATACCGGGCCTGCCTGGGGTTACAAACCAAAAAGTGCTTTATCAAAAGTAGATGATCATGGTAGATCCCTCCTCCAAAGAATGACTTTAAGAAAGCCTGGAGGAAGTACACCTATGAAATTAGTATTAAATATTGAACATCCTGGCCCAGAGGATGCTGGCCAATATGTAATGGGAATGTACTGGAGAAGGGGTTCCTACAATAAACTAGGACATTTCTACCTCAATGATATGTGTCACTCTCCAGAGTGGCAAGGGGCTGTACATATGGTCCCAAATCCGCTGAAACCACACATCCAGTCCTTTAGAGACATGATGGCCATTGCTAACCCTACCTTTGAAGATACCATGGCCGCTGAAACTGGATTTAATGACATTAATTTGTGGTTAGAGTGGATGAGATATAATGCCAATAAGCATAATCGAACCGCATGTTATGTATGTGGTGGTGCCCGACCTCACCTTGGCACCGTTCCCCTAATCCTCCCTTTAGAAATAGAAGAGTGTTTCTTGAGCCTTTTTTGCCTACCGCTATGATTTTAACAGGTCCCTCTGCGAAGCATGGACAGCAGAGTACCCTATCCTAGTAGGAGGTGTTAAACCCCCAGATGGAATTACAATCTATAAAGGTAATTACACTTGCTACACCATGTATGATGGGATTGGTAGATTCATGGGTAACTTTTCCAAAGGTTATTGTGCCACTTACAGAACTGTTCCTGTGCACCTGTTACAACACCATACTAGATCACTAGGAGATATTTACTGGTTGTGTGGGGATTTACAATTAAGGTCTAGACTGGAGTCTGAGTGGTGGGGAGAGTGTACCTTAGTCAAAGTCATCATGCCCATCCACATTATTTCTGATAATCATGCTGACACTCATAGTCCGGCACACACATCAGCCAGAGCCAAACGGGAAACCACAGTAAAAGGCAGTTTTGACCCACATGTTTACATAGATGCCATTGGGGTACCTAGGGGGGTACCTAATGAATTTAAAGCTAGAGATGAAGTTGCAGTGGGGTTTGAATCACTGTTCACTATAGTCACTGCCAATAAGAACCTTAACTGGATAAATTATATCTATTACAACCAACAGCGCTTTGTTAATTATACCAGGGATGCCCTCCAGGGTTTAGCCGAACAATTACAAGCCACATCCCAAATGACCTTCCAGAACAGACTGGCCTTAGACATGATTTTGGCTGAGAAGGGGGGTGTATGTAAAATACTACCCGACACCATGACTTGTTGCACTTACATTCCAGAAAACACAGGCCCTAATAGTAAGGTCACTTTGGCCATAGAAAAATTAAATAAACTCTCAGAAGAGTTAAAAAAGAATTCTGGGGTGACAGATCCCTGGGAAAAATGGTTTGGTTAGATGACTGGTTGGCAAAAAGCTTTAGTTCATATTGGTATGGCTCTACTAATTTTTCTTTTTGTTCTCGCTCTTCTCGTTTGTTGTGTCCTCCCATGCCTCAGAAAATTCCTACAGAAGACTGTAGACCAAACGACACCAACCTTTACTCATCTGGAAATTGGTGATCAAGATCTCACATCGCCCTGCATTCCGCTACAAACTCTTCCCTATGACGATGAAGTGCAGAAATTCTAGGGAGGGACCAACTTAGGGACAGCATCTGTCAGTGAATGGTAAAGACCCCGTGTGGAGAAGTGGTGGACAAGCCACCATGGGCCACCCATGGGAGTGAAGTGTTCGAGAGCCATGCTGACGATGAGTTAGCCTACTAGGGTCAGATTAGGGACAGAATTGCACTTTGCACTAACACCAAAGTAGCGGACATGGGGTTTTTATGTGTCTTTGGGCTAACAAATTTTCTGATACTAACAAATAAAGTTTATCCTTTTTAGCAATTAACACTCTATAGGGGGGACTGTTGTAGAATTATTAACCCCTTATAACGTATATCCATTATTAGGCCCCTTATAAACTATTTAATCCTTACTGGGCCCCTTTTAATACTATATTCTCATATTCAGCTCTCATACCTCGTAGTTTAAACTTTACAAGATTCCTTTGTTCGTAGAAACAGCATGTCAGCAGAAAATGCTAGAATCTTCTGATTCAAAGAACACACTGTAGCAGATAGTATTGATAGAGTGTATAATTGCCAAAGAGGCCTTGAGAATACTGAGGATACTAACCTTGAAAGACTAAAGGTACCAGCTACTCTTTATGGATAGCTGCCAAAATGCCCCCTCCCATCGAGAGAACTCCTCGTGCTAGCAAGATGGCGCTGAAATCTGGAGGAGAACTTTATGACGTCAGTTATGATGTAAGACATAACACCCAACAGGGAGGGCATTTAACTAACCACTTCTTCTCTAAGCCAATTGACAATGTTTCCTTACTTTTTATCTTGATTTTACAATGATGTAATTTTGCCTTTAAAAGAGCTTGCAAAGCCTGCTTTTGTTCAGATGCTAATAAATTTCCTGAAGTGCTTTTAACCTGAACTCCGTGTGTCAGTGTGAATTTACTTCTGCGTATACGCAATTTAAACATCTCTAATTTGGACAGGAACAGATAGTCATTCAAACTTCTTTGTTTGCTTAAAAGAATCCTTATCACCATCAATACTCTACAACATAGCAACCTGCTGCCAAAGCCATGGACTGACAGCGAGAGTAATTATTCTGATATCTTCAGCTCCCCTATCGTTTTTGGCCTTGCAGCATTTTAGATTCAGATGATATTCTACTGATTATAATGCAAACTGAACCCAGGCTCATTCTGCACTTGGCATGCTGTGTCCTGCTACGATTATACAGAATGGTTTAAACTAACCCTAGCTGCAACTGTTTACAAATCAGCCGTCCAAGTATGTTTATGATCAGAATTAATTTCATTTTGAACTGCGCCTATAGGAAGGTACATCACGTAAGTTGTACAACCCCTGTGAACATGTTTATACAAGCATTATACATGTGATCTGGTTAATGTTGCTGTCATGCTATAATTTCTAACAAACACATGGTTCAGCCAGTAAGTCCTGGATAAGTTAAAATCAGACTGATTGCTGACAGAGCCAGGCTCACCAAGTATCGAGTGACATCACTTGTATTTATGTGCTGTCCCAGTATGATGAAGATGTCACAGACATATAACTGGCAGACAAGGCACTTACAGGGCTTTTTAGGCTGCTTTCACAATGGTTTCCTAGACACATACAGATCTCTCACAAATGTCATTGAACTTTTCTGTTTTCTGGCCCTTTATTTTTTAACCATGCTCTTATAACCTTTATATAAATTCCATGTATATATCCTCTGATGTGATGCTTATGAAGGTCTATTACAATTCATGGTGTATAGGTGACATGTCTGTTATAATTCACCAGTCCAGGAATCCAAATTATTTATTAAATGATTACTAAAGTCACTCAGGCATATTCATTTTAACAAAGTGATCTGGGTGCTGTGGCTCTTTAGTTCTAACCCTGCAATGTAAAAGATTGCTGTTTGTTTAGAAACTGTATTGTTTTCATTGCCAGGTAGTTCATCTTTAGTAGCGGTAATACTGACGAAATAGGTGTTGTACAAACTGAGTTTTCTTACGTTGAATGGTGTGCACTGCTATAGTACATTAGACCAATAGTTACTGGTAACCCTTCCTGGGTGCTAGATGTGTGCGTATGTTCAAATCATTTTAATGCAATACAGTATTCTGTTAAAACTCATGTTGTGTTCTCTGCAGATACCCCCTCCCACCCTTCTTGCTTTCTGTATCTCTTAAAAATTTCAGTAAAAGAGAATTATAAAATAAAGTAGGTGTTGCAGTTAGCATGTACATCTCCCATGTTTAAATTAGTGTAGACCCACCGATATTGGGGTACTATGACATACTAGTTAGTTTAAAATGATATGGCCATGTGGTGTAAATAATCCATATATATTTTTCTAAGATAAGTGATTTTAAGCAGCCTTGTAAGATAGGGCTCGACAAACCCCAGGCACCAGGTCGCCATGGCGACTAGGATTTTAGTCCTGGTGCTGAGATTTGTTGGCCCATTCAGCCCCTGAGGTGGTCGGCTGCTTATGAGTGGAGGAAGAGCTAAAGGAATAGCATCTACGGTCAGCCAGCCAACTAAAGGGAGAGCATGTGCGGTCGACCAGCCAGCTGATGGAGAGCGTGGGCGTGCAGTCGGTCATCCTGCTTAGGGAGTGCGTGGGGTAGTGCACTGACGGGAGGCTCTTTGAGGATTTAGGCAGACGAGCAGGCCCACGAGGCAGCTGTAACTTCCCTGCTCTGCTCCCTTGCACGTCCGCAGGCAGGGTTTACATTGAAAAGTGTGGAGGGACAGGTTATAGACACGAGAATAACTACATCAAGCTGTAGTGGTTCTGATGATTATAGTGTCCCTTTGAGAAATTTATTTTTCACATTGAAAAACCTGGCTCCTAACTTTTCTTGCTGGCTCCTAGAATTAAAGCAAATTTTTAATCCCTGTTGTAAGAGTTAAAACTGTACTTTTTTGTGTGTGATGTTCCCTTAATCTGTATTTTGTGTATAATTTGGTCTTGACAGCAGCAGCCATGTTCTGGGTGTGCCCCCCATTCCCCCTTTTCTTAAACTGATGGCCACTATAGAGGGTACTTCTGCGGCACTGACCGAATAAGACTTGGTCACGTTGTTATGGTACTTTTTCAGTAAACCAAAATGTTTAAGTGTCTATCTGTTCCTGTCCAAATTAAAGAGAATTGAATTGCGTATATACGCTGAAGTAATTCAGTCTGACACACGGAGTTCAGGTTAAAATAACTTCGAGGAAATTTATTGGCAAGTGAAGAATCAGAGGGCGCGCAGGCCCTTTTAAGAGACATTTTCGTCATCATTGATTATCAAGATATCAGTGAATAAACATCATTAATTGGATTAATTGTTAAGTGTCTGGATTAGTGTCCACCTATCAATATAATTAATTGGATCAAAAACTAAGTGGTTAGTTCCGTGTCCACCCACCAAGAGGTGGTACTTTTTTGGACACGGGTGGGGGACAAGGGGTCTTGAGCGTCATTTTACTCGGTCGGTGATGTCAAATCTCGTGGTTAGGTGCAAGGTCTCTTATGAATAGAACATTTCATTACTACTGTGTTCTCATGGCCTTTAAATTATACTATGTTGCGAGTTAGGGGAAATTCAACAGTTCCTGGGTTAGTCATATCCTTATGGAGAATACAGTCTTTGTCTATTGTATTAGATGTGCTGAGAAATACTGTCATGTAATGTAGTTTTCATATGGAGAAGTCAGGTTATGAGGACAAAATGGAGGATTTGTCACAGTATCAGGTTAATACAGAGTTAGAGCAGCAATTCAATATAAGTACAATAAGATTTTTTAATAATTCTACATCAGTCCCCCCTATGAAATGTTAAATTCTAAGAGATAAAAACTTTATTTGTTAATACCAGAAGACGTGTTAGCCCAAAGGCACAGAAACCCCGTGGCCGCTAGCTAGGTGTTAATGCAAAGTTCAAGTCTGTCCCTATTTTCTGACCCTACTAGGCTAACTCATCTGTCAGTATGGCTCTCGAACACTTCACACCCATGGGTGTCCCACGGCAGCTAACCCACCGCTTCTCCACACGGGGCCTTTACCATTCACTGACAGATGCTGTCCCTAAGGTGGTCCCTTCCTAGAACTCTCGCACTTTATCATCAAAAGGGATAGATTGCAGCGGCAAACAGGGTGAGTTGAGATCCTGGAAATCTTGGTCATCAACATCAAGAAGTGTGAAAGTGGGTGCCGCTTGGTCAACAGTCTTCGTGAGAGCTTTCCTCAGACAGGGGAAGACACAACAAAAGAGAAGAGCAAAGATAAAAAGAGAAATTAGTATTGCCATACCAATATGCATTAAAGCCTTTTTCCAACCTGTCATCCAACCAAACCATCTGTCCCAGGGATCTTTTATCCCAGAATTCCTTTTTAATTCCTCTGAGAGGTCATTTAATTTTGCTATGGCTAATGTAACTTTACCTTTAGGACCTGTGTTTTATGGGATGTAGGTACAACATGTCATGGTGTCGGGCAAAATTTTACATACCCCTCCTTTTTCGGCTAGGATCATATCCAGGGCTATTCTATTTTGGAAGGCCATTTGGGATGTTGCCTGCAACTGTTCGGCTAATCCCTGGAGGGCATCTCTGGTGTAATTAACGAAACGCTGTTGATTGTAATAAATGTAGTTTATCCAGTTTAAGTTCTTGTTTGCGGTAACTATGGTAAAAATTGATTCAAATCCTGCAGCAACTTCATCTCTCGCTTTAAATTCATTGGGTACCCCCCTAGGCACCCCAATGGCATCAATGTAAATGTGAGGGTCAAAACTTCCTTTTACTGGGGCTTCACGCTTAGCCTTAGTGTGGCTGGACTCATGGGTGTTGGTGTGTGTGTCAGAAATAATGTGTATAGGCATAATGGCCTTGGCCAATGTACACTCCCCCCACCACTCTGTGTCCATTCTGGATCTTAGCTGTAAATCCCCACACAACCAGTAAATATCTCCCAGTGACCTAATGTGCTGCTGCAGCAAACGTACAGGAACAGTTCTATATGTAGTACAATAACCTGCGGGAAAGTTACCCACAAATTTACCAATCCCATCATGTTTGACATAGCAAGTGTAATTACCTTTATATACGGTAACACCATGAGGAGGTCTTACATTTTTGGCTATAAGAGGATACTCCGCTGTCCATGCTTGACATAGAGACCTGTTGAAATTATATTGGTAGGCAAAAAGACTTAAAATACAATTTTCTTCATCTACTGGCAGGGTTAAAGGTACAGTGCCCAGATGAGGCCGGGCACCACCACACACATAGCATGCGGTTCGGTTATGTTTGTTGGCATTATATTTCATCCATTCTAACCATAGGTTAACATCATTAAAACCTGTTTCAGCGGCCATGGTATCTTCAAAGGTGGGGTTAGCAATGGCCATCATGTCCTTAAAGGACTGGATGTGTGGTTTTAATGGGTTTGTGACCATGTGAGTAGCTCCTTGCCACTCAGGGGAATTACACATATCTTTAAGGTAGAAATGCCCTAATTTAGTATAGGAACCCTTTTTCCAGTACATTCCCAATACATACTGGTCTGCATCTGTTGGGCTTGGATGCTCAACATTAAGAATTAATTTCATTGGTGTGCCTCCTCCAGGCTTTCTCAGAGTCATTCTTTGAAGGAGGGACCTACCATGATCATCTACTTTAGATAAGGCACTTTTTGGCTTGTAGCCCCAGGAAGGCCCGGCATTCCATCCCGCCGCCCCCCAATGGCCACAATTGTGCCCCCATTGTTTGTCAACTACACAAACATATGGATTTTTTACATGAGGGATATCTCTATAGATATTCTGGATTTGTGTTGTAGAGAATGGGCATTCTACGATGTCACAATAATCAAAGGTATAGGTAGCCACACGGGTACATGATGAATTATACCAGAAGGTGTACCCACTAGCATCTTTAGTGATGGCTACTTGCTGGGCCTTAATTAAACTAATTAAGGAGACAATGTACCAGAGGTACATGGTTGTGCGGTATCTGCTTCCTCTGGGGCAGGAGACTTCTTGCAGTGGGAAGCGTGGATCCAATGTGGCCTGCCGGCCAATTTGACGGAAGTTGCGGTGATCAGGAGAACTTGGAATGGCCCGTCAAATCTTGGTTCCAGGGTGCTTTTCCGCACAAACTTCTTAACCAGAACCCAATCTCCGGGAAGCAGGTTATGGGTACCTGTGTTCAAATCAGGATCTGGAATTGAAGAGAAAACTTGGGCATGTATTTTGTTCAAGGCACTTGCAAGTTCAGTTACATAGTCTACTAAAACATCTGATTGAAGCTGTAACTGCTGTGGATAATAACAACCTAGCCTGGGTGCTGTCCCAAATAGAATTTCATATGGGGATAACGAGTGTTTCCCTCTAGGTGTGTGCCTAACGCTGAACAAAGCTATTGACAGGCTTTCTGGCCAGGGCATTTTTGTTTCTTGTGACATTTTTAACATTCTGGCTTTTAGAGTGCCATTCATGCGCTCTACTTTACCACTACTTTGTGGGTGGTAAGGGGTGTGGAAGGCTAGGGTCACTCCCAGAGCAGTCCAAATTTCTTTAGTCACTGTTGCTGTAAAGGCTGGGCCTTGATCACTTTCAATGACTTCTGGAAGTCCAAATCTACATACAATGTCTGTAAGTAGGCGTCTTGCGGTTGTTTTTGCAGTGATATTGGCCACAGGGTAGGCTTCTGGCCAGCCTGAGAACATATCCACCATTACTAGTGCATATTCATGAGACCCACTCTTGGGCATTTGGATGTGATCAATTTGAATTCTCTGGAATGGGTACATGGGTTTTGCTAGGTGCTTTGCAGGCACCTTGATTGGTCTTCCTGGATTACATTTTGCACAAATGACACAGGCCTTGCAGAAGCTGTTGATCAGGGTTGTGATTCCAGGTGCTTCATAATATTTTTGAATGAGGGCGGCCATTAGGTCTTTTGACAGATGTGCAGGCCCATGGGCCCATTGGACAACTGCGGGTATAAGTTTCTTGGAAGGCAAAATTTAGAATTGTTGTAGTAAATTCCGTCCTTTAGGACAGCTCCTTTCTTCTTCCATTTCTGGATTTCTTCAGGGGTAATTATAGCTTGTTGTTCTCGTAGAATTCTTAGGTCAGTAGGAAGAGTTTGTAAGGTAAAGATAGGAACTTCTTCTTCTTGACCGGACACTTCTTCATCCACTTCCTGCAAATCTCTGGCTGCTTGCTTAGCAGCCTGATCAGCTAAATGGTTGCCCTTTGCTTCATCTGAATCCAATTTCCCATGTGCCTTTACTTTCAAAACGGCCACTTCTTCAGGGAGTAGGAGGGCATCCATTAGTTCCTTGATTGCAGAGCTGTGTTTGACTGGTGTACCGGCAGTGGTAAGAAATCCTCTTGTCTTCCAAATGAGGCCGAAGTCATGTGCCACACCCAGAGCATATCTTGAATCTGTATAGATGTTGGCACGCTTTCCCTTGGAAATCTTGCATGCTGAAGTCAGGGCTTGCAATTCAGCTTCTTGCGCAGACATTGCTGGCGGTAGAGGTGATGACTTGAGAACTTCCTCTGTTGTGGTTACGGCATATCCTGTATGGTATTTTCCTTCTTCATCAGCATACCTTGAACCATCCACAAACAGAGTAAAATCCGGATCCGGTAATGGATTCTCATGCACAGTTGGTAAGTGTACTGTTTCCATTTTCATCTGTTCGAAACAGTCATGAGGAGTTTCTGGGTCATAGTCATTTGTTATAACTAGGTCTTTAAATTCCTTTTCCAGGAAATGGCGTGGCCATGCTTCAAGAAGGTCAGTTGCTGGGTATTTGGCAATGCCATTTTCCTGTAGTTGTGATTCATCCATGGTGGCCCATAATTTTGCCATGGGCCCAAGGTCATTCCATGATCTTGTCTTCAACTTGGTAACAGGAATATGTGGAATAGCAGTATCCCAATGACGGTATAGGTAATTGAGTTCTGGGGGCAGTTGGATCAGGACCATGCTGTTGCCTTCCGAGTCACAATAGAAATCTTGGGCAGTGAGCTTTACTTCAAACCAGTGGTAGAGCTCATCTTCATAGCAAGGTTCAGGAGTAATGTCTGGCTTGTACCACATGGTACAGAAGGCGTAATCTGGACCTTCACAGAGAGGTGTCTTGTGCTCGTGAAAAGTTAAATGTGGATGCATTTTCTTGATACATCCACAGAGAAGGTAGATGTAGGTTTCATCTGTGACAAACCCATAGTAGATACCCCCCTCAGGGAGTGGAAGAAGAGTGGATGGGTTAAGAACTTGACACCTTTGTATAGAAATGTTGTCAGGCAGAAGAAGATGACATTGCAGACGTAGGTGTCTAGCGGGAGACACGTGCTTGAGCTGGACTTGGTTGATAATGGCAGAGATGTCATGAGGGGCCAAAACAACAAACGGGTGGCCAAGGACCAGGTCTGAAGTTCTTTCAATGAGTTCTCTTGCAGCAAAAACAGCCCTAAGGCAGGAAGGGGTCCCTCTAGCCACAATGTCCAGTTGGCATGAAAAGTATCCAATAGGCCTCTGGCGGCCTTTTAAGTCATTCGTTTGGGTAAGAACTCCTGTAGCATGGCTTAGTCTTTCAGAGACAAATAATTTGAAAGGCTTGGTATAGTCTGGTAGGCCCAAGGCAGGAGCAGAGACAATGGCACGTTTAAGAGATTTGAAATTGTCCAGAGCTTCGTTGGTCAGGCCGAATGGATCTGACTTGAGTGCATCGTAGAGAGGTTGCATAAGCAGAGAGGCCTCTGGGATCCATGCTCTGCAGTAGGAAATGAGGCCTAAGAAGGCATGAAGAGATTTTGAAGTCCTTGGGGGTTGAATGTCCAGAATTGCTCTGACTCGGTCCCGAGTGAGATGTCTGGTACCTTGAGATAGGCAATGTCCAAGGAAAATCACAGAAGGTTGACAGAATTGCAGCTTGAGAAGTGAAGCTTTACATCCTTGTTCTGCCAAATAGCAAAGCAGACTAATTGAACACTTTTCAGTAGTGGGTATATCATCTCCACAGAGCAGCAAATCATCCACATACTGGAGTAAAACAACTTCTGGGTGTTCAGCTTGCCATGGGTCAAGAATAGTACACATGGCTTTGGCAAATTGACTTGGAGAATTTTGTGCCCCTTGGGGCATGACAGTCCATGTATATTGTTGCATTTCATGGGTGAAAGCGAACAGGTATTGACAGGATGGATCTAGTGGAACACTGAAAAAAGCATTAGCTAGGTCAATGACTGTGAAATACTTTGCAGAAGGTGGGACGCCAGAGAGCAGGGTATGGGGGTTTGGTACAAGAGGGGTGTCCAGGACAGTGGCTTCATTGACCGCACGGAGATCCTGAACCATCCTGTACTTTACTGGCTCACCTTTTAGAGTCTTCTTCTTCACAGGAAATAATGGAGTATTACATTCTGATTTACACTCCACTAAAGCACCCTTTTCCAGGAGCGCTTTGATGTGAATAGAAATGGCTGCAGCCTGTGCTGGTTTTAGAGGATATTGTGGTTTCCTTGGTAACTTAGCTCCTGGAATAAGCTTAACCACCACAGGTGGGACATTTAGATGACCTATATCCTCTGGGCCTGAGGACCATAACTTAGCAGGCACCTGAGTTTTTAACTCATCTGGGAAATTGGACCTAGGTTCTGCTGCTTCCTCATTGGGTATATCTAATTGCAGCATCAAAGGTAAGGAGCACAGGGCTGAAGTGTCAGAAACAGATAGAGGTGTAAACATTTCTACCTGTCCATCTGGAGTGAAGGTTATAGATGCCTGCAGGCGTGAGAGGACATCAGCGCCTAACAGGTTAATTGGGCATGTGGAGGAAACTACAAAACGAGCAAGTAAGCTTGTGCCAACCCGCAGAGGGGTTGTTAGAGGACTGTGTCTCGGTTGGCCATCCACTCCAACACAGGAGACATCAATACTTGACAAGAAAGATGGGTCTGGCAGGTCTTGTTCTCTGAGAACACTTCGGGCTGCGCCTGTGTCAATAAGAAATGTGGTAGGTTGGCCTTCAATGGGTAAAGTCACTGTGGCAAGTGCCCCCCCCCCCTTTATCCCCTGTAGACACTGCCATGACAGGGGTTAATGACACAGGTTTGCCAATTTCCTAATCATCATCTGGTTCCTCAACAATTGGAACCGTTTTCTCGGCCTTAGGGGCCGGGGCAGGCTTGGGAAACTTTTTGGGCTCCCCTGTGGGAAACTTTTTGGGCTCCCCCGGTTCCCTTTTGGGTTCTGGACAGTCACTTCTGTAGTGTCCCTTAGCCCCACAATTAAAACATGTTACGTCCTCTAACTTGACACCCTTGGTGCCAGGGGTGATGGGGGTGGCACGGGCCACCATGAGAGGAGCTGGATTGGGTCTTCTGGGGGTTTGGGCAGATTCCAAACCTCTAGCAACTAGGAGTAACGTATCTAGGGGAACAACCTTGTATTCAGGGCGTGCAGCAATGATTCCCTTGCGTATGGAATCTTTAACACCTTGGACAAACGCACCTGATAGCATTTGTGAATGAATTTTGTCAGTGAGATCAAATCCCAAATCTGTAAACATTTGATATAGTCTTGCATGAAACCTTTCCACTGATTCTCCTTTGTCTTGCACAACATCAGTAAGGCCAGCAGCTTGATCTGCAAGTTTATCCTTAGCCCAATCTCTTAATTGATTGCAAAAGGTTACTCCGGAGGGGTAATCAACATCACTTGTAAGCAGATCTGTACTGAGGTGGCGGGCCATGCTGGGCCAATATGCATCCCCTGCTTTAATAGCACAAATGCTCAGTAGGTCACGCCAGGCGGCGGAATAAGTCTTTTGTATCTGAACTATCCCTCGGTAAAAAGGCATAGGCTGCTTCTCTGGGTCAGGGAGAGATTTCATTAAAGCACTAGCTTGTGTGGGGTTAAAAGCGACATATTTAGGAGGGGCCTGTTCTCCCCGACCCTGATGGCCGAAGGGATCTTCAATAGAACGGTGGGCTCTCGCAGCCTCCATTGAACCCTGGGACAGCCTGTCATCCTCTTCCTCATCTAGCTCTATTATCTGGGACCTTCTGCGTGAGGGGAACACCTGAGGAGACAGGGCCGGGGGATAGGAGGGAGCTCCGGAGGCGGGAGTTACCATTGGGTCATAACCTTGGGGCCGGTAATCACCGGGAAGCACCGGCATCAGGGGTGCTGAATGGCTGGGGGCCGCCATATTGGAGGCGGGGAAGGAAGTTGCATTGGGGTTAAGGGAAGATGTGGCGGCCATGTTGGATGTGGGCACATCCGGGGCAGACTGAACCGGACTGGGCATGACCGGAACCTGGGGAGTGACTTGGGGAAAGGGGTATGGCCAGTGAGGATAGGGGTATGGGAAGGGGTATGGCCAGGCCATTTGGGTGGGAGTTGGGGCGGAACCTGGAGTGGGCAGTGAGGTTGGGTAGGGATTAGCAGAGGGGGTGGGAACCTGGGCTGTGGTCGGGGCGGGCGAGGGAGAGGGTGGAGAAGAGTCAGTAGAGGCGGGTGAAGAAGGAGGAGCCGGAGTGGGATCAGCAAGATTGACAGTGGCAGGAGAGGAGGGGTTAGTGAACTGGGCAGATGCAGATGGGAGGGTAGGATTATCTACGGAGACAAAGTGTGAGGAAGGAATGGCAGATGAGATGTTAGCATTAGACTCAGAAGGTGGCTTGGGGATGGATGAGGATGATGGGAATGTTAGGGAGGGAGAAGGGGAAAAGTAGGATCCATCAGAATTTAGGACCGGGCAAACGGGAGAGGTGACGGGATGGGGATTGGGAGGATTGGGAGTGGGATACATAGTCAGCTGGCAATCTCCCATTACTGACTGGATCTTTGGGATAGACATCCCCCGGGCGCCATTTTGGGGCGCTGGCTGAGGAAGAGCCCCAGTAACATAATTATTATGGTACACAAACATTTTCACACCCTTGTGAATTATTTCCTCCTCAACCCAACCTTCTTGCTGAATAGCCTTCGCTACTCTGTACCATGCTTCAGCTGTTTTTAATAAATCATAATTTGCAAGCTTGCCTTTCTTCTCCATCAACAATCTACGCCAACTTTCTGGTTGTAATCTACCACATGTCGGCACAGCAATTTTACAAACTTTTGCAATCTTTTCAACACCTTTAACCATCTCCTCACCCTCTCTGTCATCAACTAAATCACATGCTAACCAGCCCTTACTGGGCTTACTTAAATCCTGCCCCATAATCCCTTTTCCCCTACACCAGCGTCCCAGATATAGGGAAAGATAAGGAAAATTGAACCGGAACGTCTACAATGCTCGACTGCCACCTGAGAATCGTGGGTCTTTCTCAAGTGCGTCTTCCCAAAACGTAGACTAGTCACTGAATCCGCCTACCCGGGGTGGTAGACACGGATTGGAGCGAGGTGAGAAGTGTGTGACCAATCACTTCTCTATTAAGAGGAATGGGAGTGGATAGTATAATAGTACAGGAAGTGTAGAAAAGGTAAAGAGTAAGGAAAAAATCCTTAGAGACAGATACAGGAGTTTAAATGACTCCACATTAAACAAACAAGACAACAGTACAGTTGAAATACAGTGCATGCATCACAGTTCAAATGAAATCAACAGTAATCCCTTTCCTTCTACATGTGCTTACTCCAAAGTCACCTTTCTCAACCTCGTAGTGTCCCCGCTCGGAGAATGACTTCCTCAAGTCTCACTACCAGCGGCCAAGGATAACAGCTAACACCGGTCCGAAATCCTTTCTAGCCTCCCTCGTTACAGCAGTCCACTTAAAGTGGCCGCGCCACCCTCACTCCCGTAGTGCCCCTATAAAACCCACTTTATAAGTCTCACTACCACGTGATGCGGAAAACAAGCAATGCCTGCCTGAATCCCCCCAGGAAACAGAGTCCCCTGCCACAAGGCTAAGTCTCCTACCACAATTAAATAATCAGTGGACCTTCAACTCAACTAGAGCCGAAGGGTCCGGGTCAGGACGTCCCCAACTCAACTAGAGCTGGATGGTCCGGGTCAGGACGTCCCCAACTCAACTAGAGCTGGATGGTCCGGAAGCGCACAGTGAAGCTAGCTAGGCTATCAAAGTGACACAAAATTGGATCACAGGAAACTATGATTCTACACAGATCCCACAGTTCCACAAACTTCTTTTTCCTTACAGCCACAGCCACGAGGCTCCTAAAAGAAGTAAACAGGCAAAGAAGACCCCCAGGAACTTCCACAGGTCAACCCCCCTTTTTCCCTACAGCCACAAACACGTGGCTCCTAAAAGGAGTAAAACAGGCAACAGGACTCCAGGCAAATCCCCCGGGTCCACCCCCCTTTATCCCAAAAGGGGAAACAGACAAACAGTCAGAACAGAGAACCCCAGGCAAAACCCCCGCAGGTCCACCCCCCTTTTATCCCAAAAAGGGGAAACAAATAAACATTCAGCCCGGGCAACCAAACTAGACACACCCAGGCAACAGATAGACTAAATGCAGGTAACAAATGGGTAATAAGACTCCGGGCAAGATATTACCTGTCTTTGATGTCCTCCCGGGAAGCAGTCACAGACACGTGGACGGGTCAATCAAAGGGGCCGGAACATACCGGTGGCTCTGCAGAAGTCTCTACCGTGTACCTGGAGGTGATCAATCTCCTTTCCTTCCCCCTGGATTCCTCCGTCCACCCTTGTCTTCCTTAGGACGGCTCACCGGCCAGACATAGCCCGGAGTCCCTGTTCGGGCGCCAAAGTTGTTATGGTACTTTTTCAGTAAACCAAAATGTTTAAGTGTCTATCTGTTCCTGTCCAAATTAAAGAGAATTGAATTGCGTATATACGCTGAAGTAATTCAGTCTGACACACGGAGTTCAGGTTAAAATAACTTCGAGGAAATTTATTGGCAAGTGAAGAATCAGAGGGCGCGCAGGCCCTTTTAAGAGACATTTTCGTCATCATTGATTATCAAGATATCAGTGAATAAACATCATTAATTGGATTAATTGTTAAGTGTCTGGATTAGTGTCCACCTATCAATATAATTAATTGGATCAAAAACTAAGTGGTTAGTTCCGTGTCCACCCACCAAGAGGTGGTACTTTTTTGGACACGGGTGGGGGACAAGGGGTCTTGAGCGTCATTTTACTCGGTCGGTGATGTCAAATCTCGTGGTTAGGTGCAAGGTCTCTTATGAATAGAACATTTCATTACTACTGTGTTCTCATGGCCTTTAAATTATACTATGTTGCGAGTTAGGGGAAATTCAACAGTTCCTGGGTTAGTCATATCCTTATGGAGAATACAGTCTTTGTCTATTGTATTAGATGTGCTGAGAAATACTGTCATGTAATGTAGTTTTCATATGGAGAAGTCAGGTTATGAGGACAAAATGGAGGATTTGTCACAGTATCAGGTTAATACAGAGTTAGAGCAGCAATTCAATATAAGTACAATAAGATTTTTTAATAATTCTACATCAACATGACATGGAATCCTCCATAAGAAACATAAGATTTATTATTTGAAAAGATAAAGAATTAAAAGGGAAAATATAATTACTTGATCCAGGATCAAGTAAGAATTAGAAATTAAGATTATGAAATTTGTTTGAATGTTTATCAATGTCTGTTTCACATTCTGAGGGTTTTATAACTGTATACGTGTGACAGGTTTGGTTCCCTTTGCATTCCTGACAATTCTCAGTTTAGTAAATGACCCTGCAAGTACTGTACGTGTAACACATTGATGTGTTTTATGTAAAAAAAAACTGTTGCAATTCACTTTATTGTATCCACCAATCAAAATACTTTCCTAGAATGCATATGCGATGCCTATGTTTATCCATAATTAGCAGAACTAACTGATACTAAATAAACTTAGCCATTAAAATGTTAGAGAATGAAAAGCAAAAGACACCAGTAAATGTATAAAAAAAATAGTTTATATTGGTGTTTTGGTTGTTTCTTAAGGGTGTTTTTTTTTTTTTCTTTTCTTTTGTTTTTTTTAAATAGAACATAATTTCCATATTGCATATCAATAACAATAGACATTGGTATTTATACACAAAGAAAAGTTTTACAGAGTATAATGGGAAATTTTAGATTATAATATAAATATAACGGATAAATGTGTTTCTCCATATGATATTTTTAAAATATTTGTTTATACAGCAGCGCTCAGGACAGGAAAAACCCCCAGTGGAGGAAACCTGTGAGGAACCATGGCCGCTGTACTGCCCTCCCTCAAGGCATACTATTAATTTAGGGGTAATTCATTAGGTTTAGTGTTTAAATAATTTAGTTTGGAAACTATTCTCATATTTTTCTTAAAAATGTATGTTCAAAAGGAACCTGAATGGGCTAATTTGAATTTGGGGTATGCTGGGCGTGGTACATGTTTAATCTTACTATAGTTAAATGGGGAGCATACTGACAGGTTTAATTTTATTTTTATGCTTATTATGTGATGACTGGTTAGGAAGTGCTGGCCTGCTGCCATATAAGGGAACTCTCACGTCAACAGGTTTTATTTGCCCACAGGCTGCTAGTGCTGGCAGCAGGCAATTAGTTCAGGCATTTAAAGGGTTAATCCAACCACCATGACTACTTCTGATTTTTGAAGTAATCATGTGGTAGGAGTCTGGATGCGCAATGTTTCAGCTTGAAACTCTGTACATCCAGAGTTATTTTTAGTTGTGTGGTCGGAGCTAGTTACACCGCCCAGCACACGTGACCTAGGGAGACCTGAATTCTTTTATGTGCTACCTGTGCTTTTTTAATTGTTATTATTTTTGATTGGACCTCCTCGTATCTCCCATGACTTTAGATGGGAGTGTGCTGACTAGTTTGGGAGCTTTGCCCAGCACTAGATTTAGGTATGCAAAAACATATTAAAAACACTTTGAGGGATTTTTGGGGATCATAATAATAATAATGTCCAATAGGGCATTCATCTAAGAAAAAAGAAAGGGTTGAAGAAACCCTTTAAGGTCCACGCCCAAATCTGAATCATCTGGACCTAGATTTTAGGTACCTAGGACCAGATTTCAACTGTCTGACAGCATTCAGACAGGCTGAAAACTTGACACAATTCTGGCTTGTATGGAGCCTGAATTGGAAAAATCCAGACATTGTTAAATAATGTGAACAATGTCTGGATATTGTAGTCCTATGCCCCATGTGGTACTGGATATCTGGATAGTTCTGCTCCATTTAGGGGCAATCAAACACAAATGGATTACCTCTTTAAAAATCACTTGTTACCTAGAGGAACATATTACCCTAAATTTGAGGAAATATTTTACCCCTCTTTCCTATGAGGGGTACTGTTTGCGCGTGTCGTATGTTATTAGGGGATAGGACTTCCGTTAGAGCCCCCATCTCCTAAATAGTTAAAGTAGATTTAGTAAGTGATGGCTATCACCTACCTGTGAAATGGGTATTAAATCCCACACTAGAAAGAGGAGTACCCCCTCTTTCAATAACTATTTTTAGCAGATTCCCAACGTTGCAGTGATCATCTGCAACTTAGGGGAACAAGTGACTCCTCATTCGAAAGGGTGGGATCTCTCCTTTCAAAGAAGGGCACGCTAGTTCATTAGTTGCCATTGGGCACTTCCATACTGAGGGACATCTATACATGCTGTGTAGTAATGTCTTTAGTTAGTATAAATGGGGGGGGGGGGGGGGGGGAATTGCCTGATCTCTCCTCAATATACTTTCGAAAGGCAGGAATGTATACTCCTGCACATCCCAAAGGCAGAGCAGGTGACGACAGAGTGAAAACTTGCACTGAAAGGTTTAAAGGGACACTATAGTCACATGTACCACTTCAGCTTAATGAGGTTGTTCAGGTGAGAGCTATAGCTCCCTGCAGCCTCTCTCATGTAAACACTGTATTTTCTAAGAAAATACAGTGTTTACATTGGAAGTGTTTACATTGGAGATGGAGATTGATTGTGAGAGAATGAGAGAAATTGAGTGAGTGTGAGAGAGTGAATGTGAGAGTGGATGTGAGAGAAATAGATAGAGATAGATAGATAAAGGTAGATAGATCAATAGAAATAGATATCTATCTATCTATCTATATATATATATATATAGATGGATAGAAATAGAGTGTGTGTGTTTGTATGTTTAACAATATCTATTTAAAATGTGTGTGTTTGTATACAAACATTATATATAGAGATATCTCTATATATAGTGTTTGCATACAAACATTTGGCTTAGGAGGATTGGCGTAGACAGCGAGCTGAGCACACATGCGCGGTACTGCGCTCAGTTCTTTCATAGAGCGCCATTTTTTATTGGAAGTTCATATAAAAACAAATGCTTTTAAATGAACAATGCACAATAGCCTCACAATGCTTTCCTGTGGGAAAGCATTGGTTATTCTAAAATCATTAAATCTGATGTCAGCCTATTAGGCGGATCGGGGTGGGGCCAGACATGTGAAGCCCCGCGCGGCACTGGATAAGGGTGAATAAATCACCTTTATAACCCGAGGTAAGGGGAGCTGACCGACTAAACGATGATTTTAGAACTATAGTGTCAGGAATACATGTTTGTGTTCCTAACACTATAGTGCCCCTTTAAATTTTTAGTAGACCCCAAAATTAGATAGAAGAAGAGGAGCCGTACAATCTAGTCTGGGATTCTGGAGGAAACTGGGCACACCACGCTCAGTAGTATGATGACATTACTGGAGGCATAGATGTTGAACTGGGTTGTTTTGCTTCATAACCAAGCCAGATGTATGAAAAGCGTGAGAGACAACTGCAGATGTTGGCAAAATGAGCAGATTTCAGAGACAGTTGGAGATGCTGATGGCTATACAGGTGCTGGATACATGTGCAGTTGTTGGTGATGAACAGAAATGTTGGAGAAATGTCCAGATGTTAAATAGTTTCCTCCTTGTTGTTCTTCCATTTCTGTAAACAGGATTGACAGACATAAAGTGATGTATTATTATTATTTAGATTTTGTCTGTTGACATTAAACAGTTTAAAGTAACACTATATTGTCAGAAATAAAAATATTTATATTTGGCACTTTACTTGTAAAAACACAGTTTAGGTTGCCGGTCCCCCTCGCCTGCCTTTAAAAAGGTAAGTTATTCACCTTTTTTTCTACACCGCACCGGTCTTGTTGCAGCTGGCGCCACCCCGCTCCGCCTCCTTTGCCGAGATCATCAAATTTAACTATCTCAGCCAATCAAATGCTTTCCCATGGGAAAACATTCAGAGGCTATTGCATAGAATCAACGCATCTCTATGGGTAGCGTTCAGCATCTCCATGCAGAACTTGGAGACGCTGAATCCCAGTGCTGCACACTGAGTGACTGCCACTAGAGGTTTTCTTAGGTTTCCTACAACTACATTAAAGAACAACTATAGCTTAATGTCACTGCAGGCTTTTTATACATTACTAAAACAATGGCAATAGATTTTTGTATAGTGTAAAGCGCTTATGTTTGTATATTGTTATGGATTTTTTTTTTTTTTGTTTGTTTTGCTCAAAACACCTATGAGTTATTCATTTAGTAGCTCAAAAGGTTAAAATATATGAAGTATATGGTGGTGCGCTTAGTAATGGAACATATTGCCTAAAAATCCCTTCTAAATTTGTATTTAAAGTGTAAAATGTATTTAAATAAATATTTACACAATTTTCAAAAGAAGTTTTATGCAATATATTTTATTACTAGACGCTCCACTATATACTTAACACAGTAATTACATTACTGTGTAGTAACACCTGTAGTGGCAGTTACTCAAATGGCCACTAGAGGGGCTTCTATGGTATGTGCTACACACGCTCTGCATGGAGACTCTTAACACTCCTCATAGAGCTGCATCGATTCAATGCTTTCCTATGGAAAAGTATTGCATTGACTGAGATCATCATTTTGATCATCTCAGCCATGTAGGAAGAGTGGGGCAGGGCCAGCTGCAACAAGACCAGTGGAGAGCTGGAAAAAAGGTTAGTAAAATTACCTGTTAAAAGAAAGGCGGGGGGGACTGGTTCCTAAACAGTGGTTTTAAAACTATAGTGTCAGGAATATATGTTTGTATTCCTGGCACTTTAGAGTTCCTTTAAGCTGCAGTTGTTCTGGTGACTCTAGTATAATTTTAAAAGGGATACTTTAGTGCCAGGAATACAGCTTCCTGCCTCCCCCTTCCCTCATGCCCCATGTTGAATAAAGGGTTAAAACCCCGTTATTTACTTACCTGATGTTAGCACCAATGTCCTTATCTATGAGGGAGCTATATGAGGGAGCTATATTACACTGTGTTAGAAGCCTGCACTATATTTTCAGAGAGAAGAATAGCGCTCCAATCAATAAATGATAAACAAAGCTAGTGTCACTATTCAGCCAAATTAATGGATGATATCAGGACTGGAGCTTTAGTCACAGGTTTCTCAGCAGTAATGATAATTTTATATTCTATGTATGAACATCTGTAGGCTGGGGAGGAGAATAGCACATTGGGTACCGTTTGTATCACATAGATTCCTAGAATAATAAATACTACTAATAATAGTAAACATACAGAGAAACAATAACTGGACTTTGAAGCAGTGAGGTTTCATTTATATCCAATAGAGGATTTTCATCCCATATGACCAAACTAGTGACATGAAACATGTTAACATGAACCAAATATAATCCTTCATATTCCTATATAGCTTCTAGTTATATATAAATATGTCTCTGTGTATAGTTTTTATATATAGACAGATACTCAGGTAAAAAATTCCTTAGTGAGTTAATGAAAAATATCTTGAAAATAGCTTGAAAAAGACCTAATTGAGGTCGAAACGTTGCAATAAACCTGCTTGAAGAACAATCACAGTGAGTGCCTGAGATTTTTTCTATTTTGTATATGTCTCTTGGGTTCTTTGCTGACCCATGCTCAGTAGCACCCTGTGTTTAACTGTTGTGACTGAGTGCGACCCTATCTCTTTTTTTGTAATGAAAAGTATCAACATAAATGAGAACATTTAGGCCAATCTTGCTGAAATAGAAACATTGCCTACTTTTGCCTAGCTTTGTCTCTCAGATGTCAATCACCGCTACTTACCATTTATTGAATAAACTCCAAAGTTTGCTGGAGTATTCTGCAACATAATGCTTTAGGCAGCAACCTGTAATATAATAGAATGTCAGTAACATTTCCCTTCACAATGTATAAAATGTAATATATATAGTACTTTCTGAACAGTCAGTACTTAGTTTAAGTGCAATCTCCACAATGTTTAGTATTTTACCTGTTTGTTTGATGACAATTTTAGCCACTTCCCACTGCGCAGGTTTGGTGACCCGAGAGTTGCTGGTGGTGTAGTTGGCATTTCTCTGACAGGGGCAGGATAACAGATGCCACGGTAATGGAACTCGGACAACAAACTCATTTGGCTTTCGCCGAAAATGTCGGATCGCCCCTCCATGATGGTTAATCCGAGTTCTTGTCCATGCCCAGTGGGAAGTATTTGCAGCCATGATCTAGGTGGAAAAAAGAACAGGAGCATAAAAAATGACCAATGTTCAACTTAAATGTTAACTTTTAAAACAACAAAGAAATGAAATGCTGACATCAAATGTGCAATCCTTGGCTGGTAGCTTTGCATAGTTATACTAATATTTGTTTTATTTTTATTTTAGAGAAATCTGCATAATTTGAAAGGATTAAAGTTGTATTACATTTTATAAATACATTTCAATTCCTGAATATAAATTATAGTCATTCATAAATCAAAAAGCCTTCTGGAATCTGTAAGTTACATTTCTATGTACTATTTTTACAATTAAAGTTGCACATGTTAGGTTGTTTAGTTGGGTACCTTTCCCATTGTGTAAACCTTCAAAGCACAATTAGTGATGCCATCCGTGTATTTTTCATCCTAATGCATGATTTGGAGGGCACTCACATAGTATGAGGACCCCATAACTTATGGTTGCACTGAGGATGACATATAATAGTCTTCTAAAATCCTTGCACCGGCCCTGCTCACAACAACATATGCTCATCATTAAAGATTATAGATTCAGTTGTGTGTGGGGAAAAAAATATTTTGATTTGAATAACTAGAAGAAAGGATCTAGATACCGTCTCTTAGAAATTGTTCATTAATGCTGAAGGAAGGCTTTCTGAATGATAATCTTGGGTAAAATTTCCAGACACAAGTTTAAAAAAACCTGACTGCATCTGAAAACTAGTTTTCAATTCAATTCAAATCCTAAATCATTTACTTAATCGAATGTCTTTTGTCTTTTTTTCAAATGGATTGTGATTACAAACCTGCTCACATGTCTCTCTGCTCACTAGGGCTTGGAATCCCATTCGCGACCATAACTGGTCGCGTGCCTTGCAGAAGTGGTGCAGATGAAGACGCCAGTTTCCTCCGAGAGCCCAGGGATATATCTGGTTATAAAATGGCTCCTCTTCTTCTATGCAATTTGCCAGAAATCTTAAGATAGAAAAGAATTGCAAGTAAGTTACCAAAGTACATAAATGCAGCTCATGCAGTCTAGATATCTCAAGTTGTAATGATTTTGCTACAAAAATTGCACATTTGACCCTTATTTTCTGTTTGTTATTTAAACGCTTCATAAAATACAGTGTAATATGACAAGAGAAGAGTTGTTAGCGTCTTAGATTAAAACCCTTAGGGAAGGTTAAAAACACTTACAAAGCTGTAAAAAAGTTGTCCCTATTACATTCTTCTTTCTTCAGTCCTGCTCTCTGGAAGTATGTCATCACCATTGCCAGCAGGTACTAGGAGAATATCAGAATTAGAGTAAGGCTTGCAATAAATGTAGGGAGAGAGAAAGTCCTATTAATACAGCACAGGAATCATACATACCTCCCACCTCCTGCATCTATTAAAGAAGGATACTGATGATGGGGGGGGGGGGGGGGGCTAAAGGGGGAGCACCCAGACAGAAATGACTGGCAGTTTTAACATGATGGAATGTAGTCTATTTTCAATCTAGACAACTATGTAAAGTCAGTCTGGCATGAATGAATGCCTGCCAACCACGTAAGGCCAGGCCACTGAGGGCAAGTTGTACAGAAAGCATTGTTTTAGTGCTCTCTGCAGGGTCCTAGTGATCTTAACATAGCACGAGCACATCTAATGATGTGTTTTCAGTCTTGTTAGGGAAAGTTCCCTGATCAGCACCCCCACACATTATATGTCTCATAAAAGCTATTCCTGGAGCTCTGGGGAGAGGAGAACACTTCCCCTGGTTTTCACTTGGCTCCAAACTTAACCAACATTGTCTCCAAATAGTGCTGTGATTGGTGGTCAGGGTACTGAGCGACACCCAATCAAAGATTCACTGGATTGCCGCACAGGTTGCATCCGGTGAATAGTTCCACAGCGAATTATGGTAACCTCCGGTCAGGCGCGTGGTGTGCAGAATAGATCCAGCCGATCCACAGAGTCCCCCATATCCTCCTGAGGGATAGCATAAGCACCCAGGGCAACCATACCCATACAGTAACAACAGACTTTTTTTTTTCATTATTTAGAGCCTTCTGGGCCTGGGTCTATATAGCTGGTCACCAAGTCCTTCAACAAGCCAGGGGATTCAATCACAGACCATATATAAACAAAAAAACAGACATATAGCAGTTGACATGAGACTTAATTCACTAAACAGTGAATAAGGACTTTGAAACGATAGTCCAAGTTAGCAGCATTGGAGAAATTGTCCAGTTCCGATATTTATCCTTCAAGGCAAATTTTGGCGTCAAATCTGCAACAATTTATTGTTTAGTACATACATCTCTTGAAAGCTAATAGGCAGCAAATAATTACCATATTAATACACTGCCATTGTATTGTAAAATGTCAATGAATTTATTTTAAATAATGTCATTTTATAAGTTATTGACTGTGGATCTAAATATCTTTGGCAGAAATGTCTTGTTAGAATTATTTAGTAGAGAAAACAATGTTTTCTGATAATATGGGCATTTGGTAATAATGAGACTGTAACGGATCGCCTGGCACCCCGACTGAGTACCTCCGTTAATGGATGCTCCTAGCGCTTCCTGAGGACTCCAAGCACTCTGGCAGACACCACAATCACCGAATCCGAGAAACCTTTAAATTCTCCCAAGCATATGAATGCTGTAGACCATTGAATAGGAACCATACAAATAGGCTTGCACTCCTAGCAGTCAACTGGAACAGCATGCAATAAATCCTTCCCCCAATAATGAGACGACACATCACTTTGAGGGTAAAACAGGAACTCTGGACTGGCTCATCCAGCCTGGCTTTTATTACACTTGTACACTTACAGGCCACACCCAGGGGAGGCATAAAATAACCAATCACATACATGGTACAACCCACACATCCCCTCCCCTCAGATAACCAGTTAACATAATTATACAGCCAGGAAAACTACAGTTTTTATACATGTGCTATAACTTTAAATCCATACATCCATCTTCCTAAAAACTGCATATTTAGAATCAGCACACTTTAAACATAAACCCTTCCAAAAATCAGCCAAATCCCTCCAGTGGATCAAAAGTTAGCTGGAGGTCCCTTTATGACCGACCGCAAGCACATTTTCCTGCCCAAAACAGTTCCATAGATTTGGGCTGTGCGGTCGGTCAATTTCATGCCGAAAAACGACTAAGTCCCATTTCGAACGGGACTTAGTCTCTGGAGCTGCAAGTTCAGTATGGAAGAAGGTCAGCGGTGTTCGGCAAAATGTGTAGCCGATTTCAGTTCCACAGAATCTTTAGCATATACCGCTGACCGCGTTCGACTGAACAAAGATGGCCGCCGCCACGTGCAATTAACCTGCAGTAACCTCACAGCCTGGGAGGTAAATTGCCTGCACACTTTAGCTTCTGGGTGGTCCGCCTGTGTGGTACTTGGTTCAGTAAGCCCTATTTACTGAACCAAGTGGGGGAAAGCCAGGAACAAGTTATTTTACAGGTCTGGGGACATAGTCTTAAAGGGACATTGTTCACCAAAGTTACAAGATGTCCCCAGATGGTTCTTAAAGGGCCATACACACCAAATAAAAGTCCATACGTTTTCAGGGGCCATAGTCTTAAAGGGTATTGTTACCCAAAGTCTCAATATGTCCCCAGACAGTTCTTAAAGGGCCAGCAGCAGTACAATAAAATACCATTCACTGTGCTTAAAGGGCAAGTAGCCGCCATATAAAGTACAATATGCCCCAAATAACCCAGGGGCCATAGTCAGTAGGTAGGAGGCTAGCAAACAGGCTTCTCCAGGGCCCAGTGGCGAGGTTGGTTTCGCCACAGAGACCATCTGTTAACAATAATGATAATAATATGATATTAGTAACAATACCTTGTCAGAAGACTTGAAATATTCATCAGTATACAGAAATGCTTGGACAATGGCATCATCTGTAATAAATAGGACAAGTAATAGCTATTATTAGACTAGAAATTTTTACTTTAAAATTAACTTTTCCTTACCCCCCTTCATGATGGCTGATGCACCCTGTGTGTCCTCATTACTTATGCAGTTAGTTTTAATCGATAGTGAGACCTTGATATTGCTGTAATTGTAATTAGTTAGGCTGTATATCAGCAATAGCCCTCCTCGGGCATCCAATCAGAATAGCAGTGGAGAACAGTGTGTCTCAATTGTGAGATATCCAGCAATAGGATTTCATAGCTTAACCTGGTAAGAGAATGCTATGACAACTGGAGGCAATCTCTCCAACCAGTACCCACCATTATCAGAAAGCACTGGGCTATTGCTGGCTCCCTCACCAATAAATGGCTCTGACCGAAATTGATTAGCAGAACAGGACATTGGAGTGTTACCTAGGGTTAGTTAGGATAAGTTGAGGCTGTTACTTGTTAAGGGAACACTGTAGGCACCCAGACCACTTCAGTTCATTAAAATGGTCCGGGTCAGGGCTCGAGTCCTGCAGGAACGCATGGGAACGGCGTTCCTGCACTTTTTCCAAAGCAGGAACGCCGTTCCCGTTCCCAGTCCTGCAGGACCTGCCCTGCTAACTGCACACAGGGGCCATCACACGCGGTGTTTTTCTCCAGCTCTAACTCTCGCGAGACCCGCGGCTGTCAGAGCCATGGCAACGCTCCGCACAGGCGAGTCTCGCGAGAGTTAGAGCTGGAGAAGAACACCGCGTGTGATGGCCCCTGTGTGCAGCGGCTGCTTCCCTCCACCGGACCACCAGGCGATCTCCCCCCTCCCTGACAAGGTAAGAAGCAGGGAGGGGGGAATAAAGTAAAGAAAACAAACACATAAAGGTTAAAAAGCAAATGCATCCCCCCCATCATCCAGCACACACACACATAATCCAGCACACACACACACACACATAATCCAGGACACACACACACACACACACACACACATAATCCAGCACACACATCATCCAGCACACACATCATCCAGCAAACACACACACACACATCATCCAGCACACACACACACACACATAATCCAGCACACACACACACACACATAATCCAGCGCACACACACACACATAATCCAGCACACACACACACATAATCCAGCACACACACACACATCATCCAGCACACACACACATCATCCAGCACACACACACACACACATCATCCAGCACACACACACACACATAATCCAGCACACACACACACACATAATCCAGCACACACACACATAATCCAGCACACACACACACATCATCCCGCACACACACACACACACAATCATCCAGCACACACACACATAATCCAGCACACACACACACATCATCCAGCACACACACACATCATCCAGCACACACACACACACACATAATCCAGCACACACACACATAATCCAGCACACACACACACATAATCCAGCACACACACACTTCATCCAGCACACACACACACTTCATCCAGCACACACACACACAATCATCCAGCACACACACACACAATCATCCAGCACACACACACACAATCATCCAGCACACACACACACACACACACACACACACATAATCCAGCACACACACACACATAATCCAGCACACACACACACACACATAATCCAGCACACACACACATAATCCAGCACACACACACACATAATCCAGCACACACACACACATAATCCAGCACACACACACACATAATCCAGCACACACACACACATAATCCAGCACACACACACACACACATATAATCCAGCACACACACACATAATCCAGCACACACACACAAAATCATCCAGCACCCACCCACACACACACACACAATCCAGCACACACACACTGCATTCATTATCCACAATCTGCACTCACTACAAACACACTACATTCACTATACACACTTTGCACTCACTACAAACACACCACATTCACTATACACACTTTGCACTCACTACACACTACATTCATTATACACACTGCATTCACTACACACACTTCATTCATTATACACACGGCATTCACTACAAACACACTACATTCACTATACACGCTTTGCACTCACTACAAACACACTACATTCACTATACACACTTTGCACTCACTACACACTACATTCATTATACACACTGCATTCACTACACACACTACATTCATTATACACACTGCATACACTACACACACTACATTCGTTATACACACTCTGCACTCACTACAAACACACTGCATTCATTATACACACTCTGCACTCACTACAAACACACTGCATTCATTATACACACTCTGCACTCACTACAAACACACTGCATTCATTATACACACTCTGCACTCACTACAAACACACTACATTCATTATACACACTCTGCACTCACTACAAACACACTACATTCACTATACACACTTTGCACTCACTACACACTATATTCATTATACACACTGCACTCACTACACACACTACATTCATTATACACATTCTGCACTCACTACAAACACACTACATTTATTATACACACTGCACTCACTACAAACACTTCATTATACACACTCTGCTCTCACCACAAACACACTACATTTATTATACACAATCCGCACTCACTACAAACACACTGCATTCATTATACACACTCTACACTTACTACAAACACACTACATTCATTATACACACTCTACACTTACTACAAACACACTACATTCATTATACACACACTGCACTCACAACAAACACACTACATTCATTATACACACTCTGCACTCACTACAAACACACTAAATTTATTATACACACTGCACTCACTACAAACACACTACATTCATTATACACACTGCACTCACTACAAACACACTACATTCATTATCCATACTCTGCATTCATTACAAATACACTACATTCACTATACACACTTTGCACTCACTACACACTTTATTCATTATACACACTGCACTCACTACACACACACTACATTCATTATACAAATTCTGCACTCACTACAAACACACTACATTTATTATACACACTGCACTCACTACAAACACTTCATTATACACACTCTGCTCTCACCACAAACACACTACATTTATTATACACAATCCGCACTCACTACAAACACACTGCATTCATTATACACACTCTACACTTACTACAAACACACTACATTCATTATACACACTCTACACTTACTACAAACACACTACATTCATTATACACACACTGCACTCACAACAAACACACTACATTCATTACACACACTCTGCACTCACTACAAACACACTAAATTTATTATACACACTGCACTCACTACAAACACACTACATTCATTATACACACTGCACTCACTACAAACACACGACATTCATTATCCATACTCTGCATTCACTACAAACACACTACATTCACTATACACACTTTGCACTCACTACACACTATATTCATTATACACACTGCACTCACTACACACACACTACATTCATTATACACATTATGCACTCACTACAAACACACATTTATTATACACACTGCACTCACTACAACCACTTCATTATACACACTCTGCTCTCACCACAAACACACTACATTTATTATACACAATCCGCACTCACTACAAACACACTGCATTCATTATACACACTCTATACTTACTACAAACACACTACATTCATTATACACACTCTACACTTACTACAAACACACTACATTCATTATACACACACTGCACTCACTACAAACACACTACATTCATTATACACACTGCACTCACTACAAACACACTACATTCATTATCCAAACTCTGCATTCACTACAAACACACTACATTCATTATACACACCCTGCACTGCACTATATGCATAGGAGTGTAATTTTTTTTTTTAAGGGGGGAGGCGGAATCTTGGGTGAGTTCCCACACTTTTTTTCCCCAGGACTTGACCCCTGGTCCGGGTGCAGACTTCCATCACCGTTAACCCTGCAAGTGTAATATTTGCAGTTTTTATAAACTGCAATAATTACCTTGCAGGGTTAAGTCCTCCTCTAGTGGCTGTCTACCAGACAGCCACTAGAGGGACTTCCGGCTTCTTAGACGACTTTTGGTCGTCTAAACGACGCTAGAAGTCCTCACGCTATGCATGAGGGCCTCCAGTGTTGCCAGAATCCCCATAGGAAAGCATGGAAAGCATTTTAACCCCTTCAACTCCGGGGGAGGGGGCACTCCAGGACTCTCTAGTGCCAGGAAAACTGGTTTGTTTTCCTGGCACTAGAAAATCCCTTTAACTAAGATTAGGGTTAGGTAGAGATAGACTTAGCGCTATATTATATGCTTCAGCATCCCAAGCTGAATTTAGCACCTCCTAGTGGTTTTGTTATAGATACTCCCGCCAACAAAAAATGTCTGTATGTTCATTCTGTTTAGTTGAGAAGTCAGTTAAAGCAGGGGCATACCTAGAGCATTTGGCACCCGGGGCGGATCCTGTCTTTAAAAAGTTAAAAAAAAAACACCCACAATTTGTAAAAAATGTTTTCAAGATTATTAATTGCACAAATTTAGAAGGGGGGCCAGAGCAGGAGTTTTGTAGAAAGGGGCCGGTGCAAGGATTTTTTGCTAAATTGACAAAGATGGCATTTTGTACTCCCCACCCCTCCCTAATAATAGCACCTTCACCTGTGTGTCTTGTAGCCCACCTTTTGAATTTCTTACCCTCTTTAGTGTATTTTATCCATCCTTTACTATGTCTTCATTGCATCTTCACCTATGTGTCTCTTACAAACTCCCCTGTGTATCGTACTTTCCTGAGCACCTTTGTGTGTCTCATTCTCCCCTCCCCCATTCCCTTTGTCTGTCTCTTACTTTCCCCCAGCCCTTTGTGTGTCTCTTTCTTTCCCCCCAGCCCTGTTCTGTGGCTCTCTACCCTCAGCCAGTTTTGTGTGTCCCTACCCCCCAGGGCCCATTGTGTGTCTTTTTCCTCCCAGGCCACATAGACATAAATATATAGCAACACTCAACCATACAAGTCACAAAGATTTGCAGGAACACAATCAAACAGTCATACAGGCACACATTCATACAATCTACACATACAGGTACAATGCCTTACAAACACATTCAGACACTGTCATACAGAGACATTCACACACTACGCACTGTCATATACACATACAGACACAAGCATACAAATACTTATATATCCAGTCATATAGTCATACAGAGCAGGGTCGGATCCAGAACCTAATCTCTGGAAGGGCACTGGTAGTGGCTGTAGTTAGTTGAAAAGTTAGGGGGCGTAATAGAGACTGTAGTGGGGTGACAGGGGCTGTAGAGGGTGGCACATGAGCTTTAGAGAGGGGACAGGGGCTGTGGTGGGGGGCAGGCATGAGCTGTTGAGGGTGACAGGGACTGCTTTAAAAAGAGTAGATCATAAAAAAACCAACAAAGTGTATTCTTTACCTTGGGCCAGGTAGGAGTGGAACAGGAGCTGGAGGATCCAAACAGCAGCCTAGGAAGTCGGCCAGCTTCTTCTGATGATGACAGTAGGAGGTGGTGTGGCTTCCACTGCTCTTCTGCCAGACTCCCCAGCGGTCTGGGAGAAGAGCTGTGGAAGCCACACCTCTTCCTCCTGACATCATCAGGAGAGCCCGGCCGACTTCCCTGTCCTGTTCTAGCTGCAGGGAGACAGTTAAGTTGAAAAATCAGAGTCCCCGGCCAGGGGCAGATGATTCAGATTTTTGCTCCCCCAGCTCTTGCGCCCTAAGGGGGCCACCGACCTGGATGCATGGGTTTTATAGAAGTGGCAAGACCAGGGGTTTTGTTGAAATCCCTCTCCTTCCCCCTTCTAAAAAACCCTTGCACCTCCCTTCACAAAAAACCCATGCCCTCCCCCAATTCTATAAAACCCCTGTCCTGCCCCCCTTATACAAAACTCCTGTCCTGACCCCTTCTACAAAGCTCCGGTCCTTTCCCCCTTCTTACAAATTCCTGCACCCTCTTTCCATAACACTCCTGCACTCTTTCCATAACACTCCTGCACCCCCGTTAAAGGAACACTATAGCGTTAGGAATACAAATATGTATTCCTAACACTATAGAGTAGGTGACTAGGGCCCCGTTCCGTGGCGAATAAATTGTTAATTAAAGGACCACTCTAGTGCCAGGAAAACATACTCGTTATCCTGGCACTAGAGTGCCCTGAGAGTGCCCCCACCCTCAGGGTCCCCCTCCCGCCCGTCTCTGGAAAGGGGAAAAGGGGTAAAACGTACCTTTTTCCAGCGCTGGGCGGGGAGCTCTCCTCCTCCTCTCCGCCTCCTCTCCGCCCCGTCGGCTGAATGCGCACGCGCGGCAAGAGCTGCGCGCGCATTCAGCCGGTCGCATAGTAAAGCATTTACAATGGACGCTTGCGTGCTCTCACTGTGATTTTCACAGTGAGAATCCCGCATTCGCCTCTAGCGGCTGTCAATGAGACAGCCACTAGAGGATTAGGGGGAAGGCTTAACCAATTTATAAACATAGCAGTTTCTTTGAAACTGCTATGTTTATAAAAAAAATGGGTTAACCCTAGCTGGACCTGGCACCCAGACCACTTCATTAAGCTGAAGTGGTCTGGGTGCCTAGAGTGGTCCTTTTTATTTATTTTATTTTTTTGTAAATATACTTTTTATTCGTTTTCCATTCAACAGTAAACCGTGTGGCTCGCAGGCCGCAATTCGCATGTATTCATATGACTTATGGTTATAGCCATTTAGGATTGTACTTATATCCAGTTGGGCTCGCAGGCCCACAAGTATGATGGACACGCAGGTCCCTTATATTTTGTTTATAGGAGTGTAAACCCGTGTAACCCGACCTTCGGGTTGGGTCCCTATCTACCTCTTCCCGTCCCAGGATCTCCCTGGCTTTCTCGTCTTAGCGATCTATTGTAGGTTAGCCCTCCCTAGCTGTTCTCCGTCTCTGTCTCTGGGCTCCCGGACCCCGTGGTCACACCTTCCAGTGTGCCTTTTTGGCTAACTGGTCCCTGTGATGACTGGTTTATGCCCATCGGGTTTCTTGTCCCTTGGTTGTTCTGGTTCTAATGGCTGTGTCGGGTTTCTCCTTCTAAATTTCCTATTTTTCGTCCTCTGGCTGTGTTTTGTGGGTTTCTAGTCTTGTGCATCCCCTTGGATGCATTTGACCCATTTTTACTTTGGGGGTAGTGGGGGCGGGTATTGGGGTGGGAGGGGGAGGGGTGGGGTGGGGAAAGGAGTGGCGGTAGTGGGTGGTCAGTATCTGTCTTCTAGTTAGTCTGTCGGAGGTTCTGTTGGAAGTCTTCCTTTGCCATCTCTAAGATCCAGTGTGTCCATATGTCAGTGTATTTCGTAGGGGTCGTTGAGGCTGTCATGTTCAGTTCCTCTATGGACCTGAGCTCCTCCATCTGGTCAAACCAGGCTTTTAGAGGTGGAGTGGTCTTTTGTTTCCAAAATTGGGGAAGGACTTGTTTAGCCACGTTCAATATTCTAACCGTCATTGATTTCTTATATTTTGATCTCTGGATGGGTGTATGGTGTAGGAGCATTTCGGCCGGTTCTGGGGGGGGGGGGGGTGCATCCGAGAACGTCTCTAATATCTTGTGTATCCCTGTCCAATAGGGTTTAATCATGTCGCATTCCCACCAAATGTGTAATGTGGTGCCTACCTCTCTCTCACATCTCCAGCACATCTCTGTGTGGTCTGTGTTGATTTTGTGTAGCCTGTACGGCGTTTTGTACCAATGTGTTAGGAGTTTATAGGCTGTCTCTTGGGTTCTGCTGTGTGTCGAGCAGTGATGTGTGAAGTAGCAAATGGAGTCCCATTCCGTGTCCGTGAATGATCGGTCGACCACCGCCCCATGGATAGGGGCTTCTCTGTGAGGGTCCCAGTTTGAAGTGTAGAGTAGAGTAGGGAGACTCCGTGCGGGATTGGGTCTGGGTGTTTGCAGAGTTGTTCAAATGTGGTTTGGTCTCTATCGAGTGCTGGTCCCTGTGGCAGGATATGGATATATTTTGTCAGTTGGGCATATTTAAAGTGGTGCATGAATGTCGGGGGTGTCCCGGTCCCAGGGTAGCTCTGAGATTGGTCTACCCGCTTCCGTCTCCTCCACTGTCTTCCATAGCTTGTGTACTCCCTCCTTCATCCATTCTAGCACCCTCTGGAGGTGTGTGGCCACATAGTAGAGGTGAAAGTCTGGAAGGGCCAGACCCCCTCTATCCTTGGGTTGCATGAGTGTGGTTAACCTTATGCGGGGTCTACAGTTGTTCCATATATAGTGAGTCATTGCAGTGTTAAGGGTATTAAAGAGGGATTTGGGTATCGTAATAGGTATCGTCTGGAAGAGATATAATAGACGTGGGAGAAAGTTCATCTTCATTACCTGGACTCTTCCCAACCACGATATGTGTGGGAACGACCAGTCTCTCATTTCCCTCTGGAACGTCTGTAACATGTCTGCAAAGTTTTCTCGGAACAGATCACCGCTCTTTTTGGTCAGCCAAATTCCTAAGTATCTGATCCTGTGTTCAGACCATTGGAAGGGGAAGCTATGCCGTATGGGGACGGCCCGTGATGATGGGATATTTACATTGAGTATGTATGACTTGGTGTGGTTTATTTTGAGGTCGGATATGTGTCCGAACGTCTGAAGGGCCCGCATTATGTTGGGGAGAGAAATCTCAGGGTTTGTCACCACAAACAACAGGTCGTCCGCAAATACCTTGTGGTGTACGTTGCCGGTCTGTAGGCCCGTCGGCGTAGAGTGGTCCTTTAACCATTTATTTGCTTACCTTAATCCAGCACCGGGCTCCCTCGGCACTGGTGACCTCTACTCCTCCATAGATGTCAGCTACCGAGTGGAGCCGAATGCGCATGCACAGCCAGAGGCGTGCATGCATTCAAACCCGCCCATAGGAAAGCATTATTTAATGCTTTCCTATGGGGATCTTTTTTGACACTGCAGTGTAAACATAGCAGTTTCTCTAGGGACCTGGCACCCAGACCACTTCATTGAGCTGAAATGGTCTGGGTGCCTATAGTGGTCCTTTAACAAACTACCCTGCCCTTTCCCCATTATATAAATCCCCTGTCTTTCCCCCTTCTACAAAACTCCTGTCATGCCCCCTTATACAAAACCCTTGCTCTCCATTCCACCTATCCACTGCCACCTTCATACAACTCCTGCACACCCTTCACAAAAAAAAACCTGACACCCTCATACAATCCCCTGCCCTTACCCTATTCTACAAAAACACTATCCTGCCACAATTTTTGTTTGAGAGTTTGAGGGGTTACGTTTAAGTATATGGAATGAGATGAACAAGTTTTTAAGGTCTCAACCTCCCCTGCTTCAAACGGTTAACATTAGGTTGCCTGAGGTGTCGTGCCCATCGAGCGTGGATAAGGTCGGCTGATGGCGGGCATTGGAAAGATATGATTTTTATGACGAGGGGGGAGGTGAGAGGAAGTGGTGATTAGGAACCACTGTATGTTGATTGGCAAGGACAGTTGGGTCACTGTATAACACTGTGTGGAGTTATATATGTATATATGTTAATTTATGCTTATTTATGTCTAACGTTTTGGTTACAGAAAAAGAGGAGATTTAATAAATAAAGTTATGGATGTGTTATGCAGTAATTTAGTTTGTGATAATAAATGCTGTGGCCTGTTTCGTCCATACTAAGTGGTCTGTCGTTATTGGGGGGTTGAATGGGGTTAGTGTTCTAGGCTGCATCGCGATTCCCCACTACGTACATACATGGAGAACTAGTAATTCCCTTCAAGGAGGGGACCAATAGTTAACTCTAATGTTAAAGTACAGATATGTATGTGTTGTTGTTTCACATAAAGAATGACATAGTTAAGTAAAAACAAAGAGTATCAAACAGTACTTTCAGCCATTAGTGTAAAGATTAGGTAGTCGCTATGATACAAGAAACCCAAATAGAATACCCTCTTATAATTGCCTCTAGTGAATACCAGAGAGTAATTTGTCCAAGATTGAATTATTCACTGTTAATTGCTCTATTTAGTGCTTGTGGTCGGAGAATAAGTAAAGGGACACTATAAACACCAAAACAACTACAGCTTAATGTAATTGTTCTGGTGTCTACTGCTTCTCCCTGCAAGTTTTTTAATGTAAACACCACCTTCTCAGAGAAAAGTCAGTGTTTACATTACTGCCTAGGGACACCTCCAGTGGCAGTCAGATGGCCACTAGAGGTGCTTCCTGGGTCTGTGCTGCACAGTGTGCAGCACTGGCGTACAGTATCTCAAAGCTCTGCATGGAGACACTGACCGCTCCCCATAGAGATGCATTGAGGCCAGGGCATCAAACAGCTATTTAGCCACTATATGTGTTCTTTGAATAACTGCCTATTCTGCTGAATAAATATTATTAAAACCATATAAACCCCAGATTTACACAATGGAGCATAATTTCTTACCTAGAAGTTGGTAGAAAGCTTCCCTTTGCTCTCTTCCTTTGATGTCCAGGTGCCGGTCGTCTTCCTGTCCTGGGACAATGTCAGCATCTTTTGTCCTTCGTTTGGAAGCTGGTGAAGATCTGTTGTGGGAGAAAACCAGATGGTCCATAAGGTGTGTCTTTTATTGCTTAAAACCACTTTTTAAAAAATCCATTGTGTCAGTGCAGCTACTGTATGCATATGTACTCTATGCAAATATGGGATTTTAGCAATGACTAATATTCTATAAGGAAACACTGAGGAGTGATATCATTAATATGGTGTGGTGGGATATGACAGGCCTTAAAGAAACACTATATTGTAGGGAAAGACTGTTAGTGGCTTAGTCCCTCGTTACATATAGATTTGCTCCCATTTGCAATAAAAATATATAAAGGTTTTATTTATCTTTTTCCAGTGTCCATTCTCCCTTGTGCTGTTTACCTCTTTTAATCCCTCATTGTCTTTGATGAAACATGGCCTCCTCTGTATAGCTCTCATACGCTGTTGGTGCTTCGCGTGCATCAAAGCTTCCCCATAGGAAAGCATTGTATTCAAGCCCTCCTATGGGTTTCCATGTCATGTGACCAAGTTTTATTCAGACAGTATCTCTAGTGACTGTCAGTACAATGCAATGTAAACCGTGCAATTAAAAAAAAAAAAAAATGGTTAAAAGAACAGGGCCATTGCACCCAGATTACTATAGTGTTCCTTAAAGTGAAATATGTGCCTTCCTTTAGTGTTACTTATTTTTCTTGCTCTCTGTCTCCCAAGAGCTAACGTCCAGAAAAATCAGAATGTATTTTATATAATCAAAAGCGTTCAATGTTGAAAATCACATCCTTAAATGCTGACTATAGCATTAGGAACACTGTATTCCTAATGCTGTGTTGTCCCTGTCTCTAACGTAATTGTTCCCCACCCCTTACGGTCCAGTGAATAAAGGGTTAAAATAAAATTTTTGACCACTTACCTCTTTGCAGCACCATGGTCTCCTCCAGCGACATCACGGCATTGGTGGAACCTAATGCACAGCGAGCACCTCGTACACATTAAATATCTCAAAGAAAGCATTGAATCAAAGCGTGAGGACGTCCAATGTCCTTTCACAGAGTAAAACTATGTTAGGGATCAGGAAGCAGCTCTACTGACTGTCTAGAAGAACTCTGTAGTGTTTTACATTGCAGAGTTAAATCGACAGGGACAATGCACCCAGACCACTTCAATGAGATGAAGTAGTCTGAGTGCCTATAGTCAGGGCCGGATTAACATAGGGGCTGATGGAGCTGCAGCTCCAGGCCCAGGCCCAGGCCCAGGCCCATGAAATAGGCCCATTTAAAAAAAAAAAAGAGATTTTTTTTTTTTTTTACACACTCACTACTCTTAGGTTTGCCACCTGACTGGTATTTTACTGGCACAGCTGGTATTTGAGGCTGCCTGGCCGTGCCGGTATTGCAGTAATACCGGCAATACAAATGCAGATATTTTTCTCAGTATAAGTGGAGATTACTCTGCAATACCAGCACCGGCCAGTAGGGGTCACTGTGTGTGGAGAGAGGCAGGGATAGGAAGTTACAGCATATCCCCACAGACATATAATACCTAGACGCCGTATTGACCTCGGGGGGGGGGGGGGGGGGGGCATGAAATGCGGGGCTGGTCACCCGGTGTGGTATTATATGTCTATATATTAGGACTTCTGTCCCTAATTTTTTTTATTTTACTTTGACTTAGTGACAAATCTCACTTTAGTTAATAGTGATGTGATTATTTGGTTTCTCCTATTCTCTTTATGCTATCTCCATGCGGACTTCAAAGTGCAAAAGACAGAGCTCACAATAATAAAGAGTTGTAGATATCTACATTTTATTTTGCACAGTTCCAAAATCCATATTCGTTAAAAATAGGTGAAAAGTAAATATATTACAAATCAGACTAACCAGGTTTACTTTGAGGACCTTGCTCTGCAGATCATAGACATATATATTCTATATATGTCTATGCTGCAGATCACACTGTGACCGATCCAAGATTGTGGCCCCGCGGCACATCAGCGCCAATAGGAAGTAGCAATCAAGGTGGCGTCTAGGTATTATATGTCTATGCATATCTCTGCCTCTCTATACTACTCACTGATCCGTGGGGAGCAGCAACACAGCAGAGTCCAGACAGTAGCTCTACAGCTCAGGTAAGTGAGGGATGGGGGGAAAGGCAGCAGGGACACATGGGGACACTGAGACACTAGGGGACACATGTGGACACTGAGACACTATGGGACACATGTGGACACTGAGACACTAGGGAACATATGGGGACACTGAGACACATGGGGACTCAGACACTAGGGGACAATGAGACACTAGGACACATGGGGACACAGACACTGGGAGACCTGGGAACACTGAGACACTTGGGTACGCTGTTTCTCCCAGTGTCCCCATGTCCCCCATCCAGTGTCGCTAGTGTCTCAGTGTCCCCAAGTCTCCCAGTGTCTGTGTCCCATGTCTCTCAGTGTGACTTGTGTCCCTATATGTCCCAGTGTCCCCATGTCTATGCCCACAACTGTCCCCATGTCTCCCAGTGTCCCCACGTGTCTGTCTCCCAGCCAGTGTCCCCTAGTCTCCCAGTGTCTGTGTTCCCATGTCTCTGTGTCCCTAGTGTCTTAGTGTCCCCAAATGTTTCAGTGTCCCCATGTCTCCCAGTGACTGTGTCCCTAGTGTCTCAGTGTGCCTAGTGTTCCCATGTCTCCCAGTGTCCCTATATGTCCCAGTGTCCCCATGTCTATGTCCACAACTGTCCCGTGTCCCCAAGTGTCTGTCTCCCACCCAGTGTCCCCTAGTCTCCCAGTGTCTGTGTTCCCATGTCTCTGTGTCCCTAGTGTCTTAGTGTCCCCAAATGTTTCAATGTCCCCATGTCTCCCAGTGTCTGTGTCCCTAGTGTCTGTGTCCCCATTTCTCCCAGTTTCCCTAAATGTCCCAGTGTCCCCATGTCTCCCAGTGTCACCGGGTCTCTCAGTGTCCCCACGTCTCAGTGTCCCTGGGTCTCAGTGTCCCCATGTCTCCTAGTGACATGGGGACACACTGAGACACTGGGAGAAATGGGGACACTGAGACACTGGGAGACTAGGGGACTGGGCGACATGGGAACACTGACACTGTGATACATAGGGACACTGAGACACTGGGTGACTTGCGAGACTGAGACACTGGGAGCAATCCAGCTATACAGCAGAATCAAACTGTGGGTAGTTTGTTGGTGATTTTACAGAATTTTCTCTGATGTCACTCCTTGTGATTATACAAATGATTAAGGATGGTATCTTTTTCAAGAAAGGTGGCAACCCTAACTACTCTTCACATACTCTTGCTTAAAGTAGCACTATAGGGTCAGGAACACAATCATGTATTTCTGACCCTATTATGTTAAAACCACCATCCTGGCCCCTTCTATAGTAAAATATAACTTGTATTCAAGTCTGCAGCTGCTGGCTCTGCCTCTGAACTGACTGTCTGCTGACATCATCAGAAGTGGTGGTCTGAGCAAATTACAATACTTCCTCATAGGATTGGCTGAGACTGTCAACTAGGCAGATCAGGGGCAGAGCCAGCACAAGCCATAACCCTGGCCAATCAGCATCTCCTCATTAGGATAAATGGAATTAATGCATCTCTATGAGGAAAGTTTAGTGTCTGCATGCCGAGGGTGGAGACACTGAATGGCAGTGCTGCACACTAGGCAGTACTGCCCCACGAAGCACCTCTAGCAGCCATCTAAGGAGTGGCCAGTGGAGTTATTTTCTCTGAAAAGACAGTGTTTACTGCAAAAGGCCTGAATGGAATGATTCTACTCACCAGAACAAATACAATAAGCTGTAGTTGTTCTGGTGACTGACTATAGTGTCCCTTTAAGTTTGGAAGCTTAAAAGGGATGTATGGGAACAAAACTTGTGTGGACTGGCCTGGCTGACAATAAAATTAGTTTAGGTTATGAAAACGTTGGTCTCTCTAACACTATGGCATGTCCCCATTCTTCTACACGCACTACATACACCTTTTATCTGTCTCAGACTATATACCAGGAACTTGAGCCTGCTAGTAAGAAGATAAAGAGACAAGTGGACATGTGAGTGCTAGGGGACAGTCCTTAGAAAGTGTGGAGTGAGCGCATCATTAGACGCATTTATGTCAAGCTCAGGGTGCTGCCTGCATAGTATGCCCTTAGTTTGCCAGCCTGCATGATTGGCAGGCAGCCTGACATGCATTCATGCCAGGCTGACCTTCCAGTTCTTTGGGCAGACATGCCCCCTTTTTGGGCATGTTCTTTTGGCAGGTCTGGTGACGTGATTCGCACCAGTGGCCCACCCTTTTACCCCACCCATTGACTTCCTGCTTCACTGGACACTGCTGATAGGGGGTATGGATTTACTTGAAAGATGAAAGCATAAATTAGAGAGAGATTAGCATAGAGTATGTGTTTTCTTATAGATGCATCCTTTGAGTTTCCCTCCAGCACCATCTCCATCAGCTACATGACGCTTGGGAGGTATGACTGTTTTAGTGTTTTCGGTCAATAAGATTCCGTAATTAGGCCCCATCCTAATTGTCAGCACCAGGCCCAGTGTGCTCTTAATCCGGCCCTGCCTATAGTGTCCCTTTAATGTAAGAGGAATAGAAATGTATGTCATATTTTACTTACTGCTTCCCATTGGAAGTGGATCCCGTTAATTCCCCTTCTGGGCGCTTCCTCTTCTGCAGGCAAGAATCCTTCTTCTGCCGCACGTTGGGGAATTGGCTGAAAGATAAACTGGATTTTACATGTTTGTAATGGAATAATGAGGCATGGCCTTAATTCACCAAACAGATAATTGATGTGAATAATGGCCATTTTAGAAAAACATTGAAAGCTTTGCTATGTTAGCAATATTTTGCACTTGATTTTCATTTTGTGACAATGAACTGTTTAGGAACAAATCCTAATAATGTTAATGTATGCGCCATATCTTATTTAAATTTGTTCTTCAGTCTATAAATGCTGGTTAGAAATATGGGGTTTATTTACTGGTGACCGGATTATATTGAATAAAAACCAACTGCAAATGTAGGCTGAAATAGCCACACTGTCTCTATATCTGAGTATATTTTTTCCCCAAATCAGCTATTGATCAATAATTATTTTCAATACAATGTTCAGTTCTTTACAGGTCACTATGTGTATGTAGTAAATAAACAACCTGTGTATGTGTAATGCTGCTCTTTTACGGCCGGCTATGATTTTTTATGGAACAATCAGACAGTTGTGGTTCTGATATAACAGGGACATGTTAAGTATTATTCACCAAACTGGGAATTGCCACATGCTCACTAGAGCAGTTTAGTAGCAAAGTTTATATTTTAGACCAAAACAGTCAAATTGGGAAAAGGAAAACAGCCTCTCATTTATGTTTCCACTTCAGCTAATTTAGTTACATTTGCAATTCCTTGTTGAAATAATGACAATTATTATTATTGATCTGTGAATAACCATCAAGGATCTTTACTAAAGTGTGAATTGTCATGAATTTAAAGTGAACTTAAACTGTTAGCACAAAATAGCCAAAGCTGAAACATAGCTGGGTAGGAGATGAACATGTAGGCCTGACATTTGAAATTCACTAAAACTTTCTGATAATTAAATCCTGCATGAGTGTGGCTTCTGCCAATAATGAAATATCTATATTGAAATTTACCATTTCATCATTGAGAATGTAGGAACCCTTATTTGTTTCATTACCAATATTAAGCATCTACTAAGGATTCGCTAATCTAACTTTATTTCATAAAATAAATATTCATTAAGATCTGTGTTCACTTACCCAAGGGACATGCCTGTAGCTCCCACTCACACTCAGGCAGTGTAGGAAAAAGGTGAAACACAACACAAGTAAATAATTAATTAGTTCCCAATAATATAATAAAATATGCAGTAAGGTAATAGTCAGAAATGCTATCTAATATTTAATCTGTATATTTTAAATATTTTACTAAATACAACAACTAAATCAAATTCAATTAGATTAAATTAAAATTCTATTTCTAGACAATATAAATGTATATAATATAATATAAGATATCACGGAGCAGCCAGTGAATCAGCCAACAAGTCTTTCTCCAGCGCTGTCAGCAGTTGAGGATCCTCGTGGTTTGAATGAATACAACTGACATCACCATGGCATCCCTGCACTGATTGGCTGGATTTATGTGATGTCACCATTCTGAGATAGTTAGAGCTGCTTTATAAGCACAGTGTCTGCTGTTTTAAAGCAGGAATCACTAAATATAGGAATTGTTCCCCCAATACAGAGTATCACACATTAACATGTTCCATCAATGTTTCTAAAGGATTATTGAATAAGCTTTAAATGAGCTGATATCACCTGCAGGTCTGCTTATTTCAGGGGAGTCAAAATCTTTCCCTGTCAATCCTTGTGTTGGCAGAAGCTGATGGATGGGAAAATAAGATTCATTTTGTATGGGTGCTGGAATAATATATAAAAAGTTACAGTTATTCACTAAAGTAAGAATTCCTGGGAATTAAAGTGAATTACAATTTTCTGCCAAAATATCCAAATGAGAAATCTTCCCATCTCAATTCTGTTTTCAGTTTGGTTATTTTGGTCTTAAATTTGACATTGACTTTGATCTCCATTCTCACTTTAGATGGGTCGTCTTAATCAGGTATTGCTGTTTGATTATAAACAAAGGTGCAGATTTTGAGTATTTTTTTTTTATCATTTTTGTTATGTAACTTTGGGGTGTATTTTTTTAAATCTGTGTACAACCAGTCTGGTGGAAGGATTTTTGGGTACAGAGGCAAAGATGCATTTTGTCAACCCCCCAGTAAAAAATGATTTCTTTACCTGTGTGTCTCTTAACCTACTTTTAAATCTATTACCCCATTTCTGTTTTACTTTTCCCTTCTTTTGAATGTCTTACCTCTTTGGTGTATCTGATCCCTCTTTGGTGTCTTACACCTCCTTTTGCTTATCTTTCTTCCCGGAGCCCCAGAACATTTAGATAGGGGCATCTCTATCGTGGAATTGTTGCAGCGACCATCCGGCATGGGTACCTGGGGTGTGTCATGGTGCTGCATGTGTTCTCTCAATGTGCGCAACATGCGTCTGTCTCCGGGGCGGCTGCACCTGCCACCTGGGTCCTTGCAAATACCCGTCACTGCACGAGGAGGCTTTTAAAGGCTCTGCCTCTGCTGTCATAGTTAATGATGCAAACTTGCGTGCAAAATGAGCAATGGCTGCCCTCTTAAAGTTATATAACTTCTTCTTTGGTTTTGTACTGTGCTCTCTTGTCATTTGGATTGTATAGTTGTCAGAGATTCATTGATTGTATCATTGGATTTTCTGCCCTTGGATTGTTTATGACTATTCTTCTTCCTGTATCCCTTGATCCTTGGCTTGTGTTATCGCACGTTGTCTCATTCTGTGTCCCTGATCTCAGTTTGTCTTATACTATTCTATATAGCATTATGTCCGGCCACTTTAAGGCCCGGTAATATGCTTTATTATCAGTAGGTCTTGTTTAGGCTAACTGTTAACTTAACTACTGCGTGTTCGGTCTTAGTACATCCTGACAATAATCTTACTTAATACAGGTTAGTCACTTCCCATTTAGTTTATTACCGTTCGGGAAAACTATCTTGGAAAATCGTTTTTGGAGAAGCAGTGGGAGGTAATGTTTATGTTTGCGCACCAGTCTTCTCTAGACTCAAAGATCCATGAGAGAAATTAGAAATTCTTGAGGTGTATAAAACCCCTGAGCTCCATTTGTCCCTAATAATTGCGGTCAGTGCCGGTATGGGGTTGGTATCCTTTTGCACATATGGTGGAGTTGCCCACTTATTGCTTTCTTTTGGAATTTAATTCATGAAGAGCTAGCTAAGATACTGGGGAAACTCCTCCATTAATGCCTGAATTTTTGTTGCTACTCCATTTATCTCTAACAATCTCCAAAGAAAACCGTCTCCTGCCTAGTTGCTACTGCCAGTGCCTCTTGCACACTATTTGATTTACTTGAAAAGCCGCCTTACCGGCGAAACGCGCGTTGGTTTTTTCCTGATCCCTCCTAGCACCAACCCTCTGCACTTGCAGAATTTGACTTTGGATTTCTCTATTTTGACTAACAGTTATATAATTTTGGGTACTTTGGGAGGGATATCAAGGACTGAGCCGCATATATTCTGCGGCTGCATTGCTTTTAGCGCTTTCAGCGCACCGATACGAGACAATTACAATAGACAAGATATCTCATTACTCCAGGTATTTAGATGCTAGCTAGTTAGTTTCTGATTATAAGAGAGGTGCCCTTGAAGGCACAGTTGTATTTTGAGGATAGATATATTTTCTCTCTCCTGTTCCTCTCTTCTTTATGTGTACCTAGCTCTTCTGCCTGGTAGGTGCCCTTGAAGGCACAGTAATATCTTCTTTTCTTGCTTCTATATTCTAAGTGGGGTTATAATCTATTATCTACCCTTAGAAGGTATTTTCTGATCACAGCCTGTACCTAAGAGCACCATTAAACGGTTTATGTCTGTATAGTCACACGACTTCAGTGTTCACTTATATGCAGGATCAATTACAACAGAGTATCTTTTTCAAACCACAGCTGTATACAGTCACTATATCTGACAGCCAGACGAACTGTAACTAATTATAACAGAGTATCTTTTGCAAACTACAGCTGTAGACAGTCGCTATATTTGACAGCTAGACAGTTTGCAACAAAGTACTCTTAATCAACTGTAACAAACTATTACAGTAAGATAGTCTCTCGGTTGAGCTGGACATTTAGTCCAAGACAGTCTCTCTTTTGAGCTGGACGTTTAGGTCCATTTAGACATTTCAAACAGCATCTCCACTATTTAGACGCTGTTTGTCACTTTTTAAATCTTACATTTCTGCATATTGTCCCTTTATGCCTCTGTATACGTATATCTAGACGCATAGAGATCAAATGTGTAAAATGATCACTTTGTATCTCGTTCACTATTAAAGGTTATATTTTATAGTATATGTCTAAGGCAGTGCTCATTCTCTTTTTTCCTCCTTATCAAAGAAGTACCATTATTAATTGAATATTTAGGCGAATATAATCATGTATTATAGGGGGCGGAGTTAACAGCCGAGCTGGAAAGTCGCATAGCACATGGGCTCCTGCTGTACTAGCCAAATAATCATAAAAAATTGCCGTTTGTCACCTCCAAACCGGCAACCTTTTCGGCTCAAGAGAGTGCCAGGCAATTCGCCATCAAGATGGGGCGCAAAACGAAGAAGCCCAGACCGGACAAACCGAGACAGGGCCCCAACATCGCGGAACTCTTGCGGCAAATGCAGGGAGCGCCTGGGCCCAAAATGGCCGCTTATCCTGAAACCTTCTCCGAACTCTCGCATGATTACTTCCTCTGGGGAAGAAACACCAGACTTACCCCAGATGGCAGCGCCTAAGCCGAATGTCCGGGTAGCAGACACCTCACCGGTAACAACGGCAGTCCTCAAGTCTCTATTAGCCGACCTCCAACCGACTCTCCAAACGGATGTGGCGTCCCTCCGGGCCGACATCCAAGGCCTAACGGGAAGAATCGGAACCCTAGAGGCATCTACTACTACCCACACTTTACAGATAGCTGCACTACAGCGAGAGGTACAATGCCTCAAAAGTCAGAACGAAAGGCATGAGAGCCAGTTCGCAGCCATAGAGGACGCAAGGCGGGCCAAAAACTTGAAAATCAGAGGCATCCCGGAAGATATCCAGGCCGCGCAGCTCCCACATATGCTAAGGCGGCTATTAACGGCACTGTTACCGCCGCGACAAGCCAAAACAGCGCAGCTGGACAGGTTCTTCCGAGCCCCGAAATCGGCAAAGGCACCTACCACGGCACCCCGAGACCTCATCATACGCTTCCAGCACCATAAGGACAAGATGGCGGTCGTCGCAGCAACCAGGGAATGCTCCCCTTACAAGTTCGAGTCGATGTCTCTTTCGTTCTACGCTGATTTAACCGGCAGTACACTCGCTTGGCGCCGGTCATTCAAGCCATTTACCAAGCTGCTGCAACAGCAAGACATGCCATACAGATGGCGGAAAACACGGGCAATATGGCTCCAGAAGGGTGAGACCAACTACACAATAGGCTCCCTTGAAGAGGCGACAGCTTTACTACACACCCTGGGCCTGCCTAAAGACTCTCTTGCGAACCAAAAAGGGCCTACTCCGACTCACCAGTGGGATCCCGACCGGGTACAACCCTTTGTTCCACGCAGAGCGGAACGGAGTTGAGGCTACAGCAACATGAAGCAACCAAGTCCCGATAAGGACTCTTTGTTAACCCATTGTTCTCTCTTTATTTCGTTATGCATTATGTTTTTTCTTTTTTTTTCTTTTATCGTTAGCTACTCCATATAATGTTACCAACTGGACGAGACACTACACCCCTACCTCCACCGACTGACAGGCATTTCAGCCATGTTCCACCCTCTCCCCCCCCCCCCCCCCTCCGCCTGACAGGAGAACGACATAGAACAAGCGACAACACCTGACAAAGCCAGGCGTAACACACACAGTGGGACAGAACAGGACAGAACCTACCCCCTGAACACCACTCACAATAAGGTACGGCCTGCATAGATCCACGCACATACTCTGAACCGATCAGGGACCCACCGCCACGACTGACCTCAGACTAAATAAAGGCTTTACCTGGCCAAGGAACCCAAACGAGATGAAGAGTCCCCATCACATTACCGGGCACATACCCCTAGCCATGAGACACCACGTACCAGGCCGCGACAAAAATATAAAAAGTGCCAGAATTAACAGGCCACACAAATGTCAATGAATATTGTTGTATTACTCTCTGGCACAAGCTGTTGTGGCTGTGCAATGCTGTATGTTTCTCTATGCACGGTCAAAATAAAGAATTAAAAAAAATAATAATCATGTATTATAGGTTGTGTTTGTAATTTATCTGTGATTATATTCAGAGTTATTCCCTAATGTGAGAATTGCCAGGAATTCAAAGTGAACGTCAAATTTAAGGTTAAAACAATAAAACAGAAAAAAATAAACTCGTTTTGTCTTCAAATTAAAATTTTCACATTATTAGACAATTCTCACATTATTTAATAACCATGTTAATTCCTCTTTTGTTTTATCTCTCTCTTTCACTCGTTCTTTATCTTCTCTTCTTGCCAATCCCTCGTAGCCTTTCAGTTATATTTTGTTTCTAGTTGGTCATGGCTCATGCATAATTGTATAGCCTTTTTTTTCTTCCAAATTTTCAATGGATTTTGTATTGATGATACAGTTTGATGATTAAATAAATATTACAAGCACCATAACCACTACAACACACTGCAATTCTTAGCTCAGGAGAGCCAACAACCCCAGGTAAAAAAAACACAAAAAAAAAACAGGCTACTTACAATGAGAGGGCCCCAAAGCATTCCTGTTACCATATTTGCTGTAGTGATTATAGTGATGTAGTGGTTATGGTGCTTGGAGAGTTCCTTTAAAGGAAACCATGTCATAAATCGTTATGTAACCCACTGTAAAGAGCTCTCATATAATCAAAAAGGATTTGTGCACTAATAGTTTGAGAATTCATATTAGTAATATGTATGATTTTTTTTTATTTAACCTCCTTGTAAGGTTTACCAGAACTGTATTGTTTTGTAACTTAGGGAGATATTCGCTGCCACTCCATCAATTCTCTTAAACGGACACTTCAGAATAGATTTAGCACTTTTTTCTAAAGTATGCTACATTGATAATGCATTAAATATATGTGAAGACGTGGGGGGGAGACGATACCTTAATTATACCATAATGGCCCTCTCTCCATTTTATAATATATTGGGTCATCGACTCGTATCTTCTAAAAACTTCTGTTCTATGTTTACTTGTTTGTAATGTATAACTCATTAATCACCCAGGGAAATAAAGAAACAAAATATAATAAAAAATAGTGTTCTTTGTATCTTTAAAAGTAGTAAAAGTACCATATATATTCGAGTATAAGTCGAGTTTTTCAGCACATTTTTTGTGCTGAAAAACCCCCACTCGACTTATACTCGAGTCAATGTCTGTATTATGGCAAATTACTTTGCCATAATACAGACCAGGACCGCCGGGCTCATTACAAGCCCGGCGGTCCTGTTTGGGGGCTGGCAGGAAGTGTTTACTTACCTTTCCTGCAGCTCCTGTCAGCTCCCTTCTCTCTTCCCCGGTCAGCTCCCTCTGCAAGTCTCGCGAGAGCCGCGTGGTCAGAGCGTTGCCACGGGTTAGGGGTCTCGACTTATATTTGGGTCGACTTATACTCGAGTATATATGGTATATATATGAAATGTACTCACTTTTGATCGAGCAGACTAACTGCTCAATGTATTGGGCGCAGGTAGTATGATCCCCACCTTGGATTCTTTGGTGAAGTCCTCACTAGAGTGGATAGACAGGATGCCAGGCAGTTGTTAAAATAAATACATTTATTACATACGGTAGTTACATGAAAGGAGATACCCATCAAGTTCAGCCTTCCTCACATATGTTTTTTGCTGTTGATCCAAACAAAGAATAAAAAAAACCCCAGTTTTAAGCACTTCCAATTTTGCAACAAACTAGGAAAAAAATTCCCTCTTGACCCCAGAATGGCAGTCAGATTTATCTTTGGACCAAGAAGCTATTACCCAGTCTAAATGCATGACCTCGTGTCCTATGTATAGCCCTGTTTGTGAATAGATTTCCAGACAATGGTTTGTATTGGCCCCAAATCAATTTGTATAATGTTATCATATTGCCTCCGAGGCACCGTTTTTAAAACTAAAGAGATTTGAATTTTATAACCTTTCTTCATAATTAAAATGCTGTATTCCTTTTATCAATTTTGTAGCCTGTCTCTGCACTTTGTGCGTATTTATCCACAGACACACTGGATCTTACACACACACACACCGAAAGCAGGATAGTTGGGAATCATGGCAATGGCTGGCTGTAATTCAATGAGAGCGTCAAGGTCAGATTTCCAACAAGGCGCTAAGACCATAGCCCTGGGGTGGGAGGCAAAAGGATGTGGTACAGCTAGTTTGGCCCTCAATGGCCAGCCCCTGTTTTAATATATGTAATGCTGTGTAGGCCGGCCATGAGGAGACATAGTAAGGCTGCCCTTTAATAAGAATGGTTAGAACTCACAGTGAGGGAGGGAGTGTGGCTACCTCTGCTGACAGACTGTAGCCCCATGTAGCTAGAGCGCAGCTAAGCGGAAAAAGGCCTTGACAGGGGTTAGGAGGCGGGCTTAGGAGGAAGTAAGCAAGGGTTGGAATTATGGGTAAGTAGGATTGGCTATTTAAATGAGCAGCCATTTTAGGTGAGTCATTCTAACTTTCTACCTGGTTGAGTTTGTGTTCACCTCGGTGTGCGCGGACTTGCTTGGTCGGATTTCTTTTGTCTCCTCTGCAGGGCCAATGGACGACGTGGAGCGCTTGCTGGAGGGGATCAGGTCGGCAGCACGGCATCAGGGTGTGGACTGGCTACGGGCACAGCTAGGCCCTGCCCTGGCGGAGGCGGCGGATCGGGACGGTGATGGCGGGAGACCAGTCAGGGCCCGGAGGCCCCCGAGGAGGCTAAGCCCGGGCACGGGGCCCGGTGAAGTTGTCCCCGGAAGCAGTGGAGTTTCGGCTGCGACCGGCAGCAGGCCCGGGAGCCGCGTGGTCGAGGCCTTGCCTCCCCGCGCGCGGACGGAGCCTCGGATGAGCACTCGGCGGCAGAAGGATGTCGCGGACGGGGGCGCTGCTGCTTTCGGGTCGGAGGTGGCCGGGCGGCCCCCTGGTGGTGCGGGACCCACGGAGGGGAGGTCTGGGAGGGCTTCCCCCCCATCGGAGAGTGACGATGATGACGAGGCTGGTTCCGGGAGACCGGATGGCCGGCCTGGGAGGCAACAGGCAAGTGCAGAGGGCTCCGGACGGGGCCCTCTTGGCGGGAAGGTCGCTAGGGGGAGCTCTGCCACGGGGGGGGGCGGGAGTAGGCCGGTGGGGGGCGCCCAGGCTACAGTCATAAGGGGGGAGGGTCCTGGGGCCCCTAAGCGCAAATGCAGTTCGAAGGGAGTGAGTTCCAAGGGCGGGGGGGGTTCTCGGGATGCGGCCAGGTCAGAGAGCGGGTCCCCCGAAGGGGTGGTGGGTAGGTCTGGGCCAAGGGGGTCTGGTAAGCATGGGGGAGAAGGTAAGGGGGCAGTGGCGGTAGGTGCGGGAAAGAGGGTTCCGGAGGCAGTTAGGCAGAGGAATAGGGGAGGCCGGGGACTGGGTTCCTCCGTAGTGGTTGGGCGGCGGGGGGGCCCGGGTTCTGGGAGTAGTAGCGGCAGTCCCTCACCCGTTAGATCTCTGGGGTCCCGGGATGCGCGGGGGAGGTCGGGTCGGCACTGCTCCCCCTCGGACAGCTCGGCAGGGGAAGGTGCGGCAGCCCCTAGGTATGGTCGGCAGGGGCGGCCTGCTGGTAGAGACGGGAGGAGTCGTAGCCCCAGGGGTTCCCGGGTGCCACGTGGTGGTAGAGGTCAGCGGGAGGCTTCGGTGCAGAGCAGGCGCTCCCGGGGTCGTGACGGGAGGGGTATTGATGTCCGTTACACCCTACCCAGGACTTCTTCTCCTTGTCCTAGATCTCGGAGCCGTTCTGCCTCCTCGCAGGCTGGTCACCGGGTGGGCTCCCCGGTCGGCGAGACAGCAGCGGAAGTTCCTCTTCCTGGACGTCGGGCGATCTGCACTGCAGCCCCCACCGTTCCGGTGTCGGGGGGCTTGGCCGGTGAGTCCAGTGGGTCACTACACTCTAGCGCTTTAGTTACCACACTTCAGGCACTACTCCACTCATTGGGGGCGGGGGGTGACACTAGCGGCATTGGTCAGGTGTGGGCTCCGGGTGCTGTGGCTCCGGGCTCTCGGGTTGGGAATTCCACAGGGCTTAGTTCGGGCGGGGACGTGGTGGTGCCGCAGGAAGTAGGGGAGACTGGGAGTGAGCGGGCTGAGTTGACTGGGGGTATCCCCGACGCGGCTAGACAGCACGCGTATGTATCTTTTGCGGGCCCGCTGGGGGTTCATTTGAAACAGGACGTAAAGGATAAGATATGGAAGGGTGAGTTCTGTGAGATCTTCTCCCTCCTCCCATTGGAGGACTTTATAGACCTCAAGGAGGAGGATAAGAAGGACGAGAAGAAGGAGGAGGAGGAGAAGAGGAAGCGGTATCGCAAGATTCCGAAATCCTTTGGGAATTGGTTGAAGGCCTTTTGTGTGCTGGCTAGCGTGCTCGGCGAGAAATCGCCGGGGTTATGCTCCTCTCTGTTTTGCTATTTGGATGGCATTTGGGAAGCGTACCGCACTTACGGGGGGTTGGCATGGTGGCGGTATGACGAGCAGTTTAGGCAGCGGCTGGCGGCTAACCCGGGTATGCGGTGGGACCAAATGGACCTGCCGCTCTGGATGAAGCTGATGATGGCGCAAAAGGCGCAGCCCTTTCAGAACTCGGCCGGCGCTAGGGGGCAGTCCGCCTCGTCGGCCACCTTACCAAAGGGCTTATGTTGGCTCTATAATGAGGGCCAATGCAAATGGGGGGCCACCTGTCGTTTCAAGCACGAGTGCTCCGGCTGCGGAGGCGCTCATGGGCTCAACCGCTGCTTCAAGAAGGGTAAGTCCGGTGGCGCCGGTGCTGCTGTCGCGGCCGGGGGAGGGGGTGCATCCGCTTCCCCTGGGCTTAACCCCAGTGAGGCTAAGCGCGATGGAGCCATGGCTAAGCCGCTACGATAACAGGGCGGATGCCGCTGTGCTCCTGGCGGGTTTTGCGACGGGGTTTTTTATTCAGTTTCAGGAGCGGGAGGGGGGATCGGGGAGGCTGCGCAACCTGAAGTCTGTGGCCGACTTCCCGGACGTAGTTAGGGAGAAGCTGGGCAAAGAAGTCGGGCTGGGCCGCATGGCGGGCCCGTTCGCAGTGCCTCCGCTGGAAGGCCTGTGGATTTCTCCACTTGGGGTGGTTCCCAAGAAGGAGCCGGGTAAATTTAGACTCATTCACCATCTCTCGTACCCGAAAGGGGAGTCGGTGAATGACGGTATTCATAAGGACTTATAGGTGATTCGGTGTCATATGCATCTTTCGACCGGGCGGTCGATCTGGTCCGGCGGGCCGGGCGTGGGGCTCTGATGGCGAAGGTGGACATTGAGGCCGCGTTTCGGCTGCTGCCGGTCCACCGGGACTGTCATCACCTACTGGGGTGTTTCTTCGAAGGGGCCTACTTCGTGGACTTGTGCCTGCCCATGGGTTGTTCCATTTCGTGCTCCTATTTTGAGAAATTTAGCACTTTTCTAGAATGGGTGGTACGGGTGGAAGCGGGGAATCGTTTTATTGTGCATTATCTGGATGATTTTTTGTGCGTGGGGCCGGCTGATTCCTTGGATTGCCTGCGCCTGCTGCGGACGGTTGAGTGGGTGGCGGGCCACTTCGGGGTTCCGCTGGCGGCGGATAAAACTGAAGGCCCGACCACGTGTCTGAGTTTCCTGGGTCTGGAGATTGACTCTGGGTTGGGCGAATGTCGGCTGCCCCGGGATAAGCTGGACAGGCTTCGAGGGGCGGTGGCTGCTGTGGCCGGGGCGCGCAAGGTTACTCTGCGGCAGCTCCAGTCTTTGATTGGGCTGCTCAATTTTGCGTGTCGGGTCATTCCGATGGGAAGGGTCTTCAGTCGCAGCTTGTCGGCCGCTACTGCGGGGGTTCGGTCCCCGCACCATTTCATCCGGGTGTCGGCGGCCATGAAAGCGGACTTGGGCATTTGGGATGCCTTCTTGCGGGACTTTAATGGGACGGTGTTGTTCCGGCAGGAGGGCCAGTCGTCGGCCGAGCTTGAGCTTTTCACGGATGCATCGGGCAGCGTGGGCTTTGGGGCATATTTTGGTGGCTGCTGGTGTGCGGAGAGGTGGCCGGACTCTTGGGGTTCGAGCCCTCTTATGCGCAACTTGGCTTTCCTTGAGTTGTTCCCGTTGGTCGTTGCGATGGCACTGTGGGGCGACAGGCTGCGCGATCGGAAAGTGGTCTTTTTCTCGGATAACATGGCAGTGGTTCACGCGGTGAATTGTCAGTCTGCGGCCTCAAGGCCGGTGGTTAGGCTGCTTAGGCGACTGGTATTGCTGTGTATGTCTCGGAATGTTGTTTTTCGCGCGCGGCATGTTCCCGGTTATTTGAATGAGGTGGCTGATGCTCTGTCTCGTTTTCAGTGGTCCCGATTCTGGCTGGTGGCGCCGGGGGCATCGAAGGAAGGGCAGGCTTGCCCGGACGAGATTTGGCAGCTGGGAGCATCCTGCTTGGAGGACTTGTGAAGGCTTCCCTGGCGCCGGCCACTTGGGCCTCGTACAGTAAGGTTTGGGGCTTGTGGGAGCGGTCGCTGGACAGGTTGGCCATGGACAACGGGGATGCCCTGCGGGATGCTTTCCTGTGGTACACCTGTCAGTTGCTGGCAAAAGGGGCGTCGCCTACCATGGTAGACAGGTCCATGGCGGCGATGGCATTTTGGTTTAGGTGGCATGGGAAGGAGGACTTTACCAAGACCTTCGTTATCAGGCAGGCCCTGAAGGGTTATCGCAAGGGACGCAGGTCGCCGGATACCAGGCGCCCAGTGTCGGTTCGACTACTGGGGGATTTGGTGGGTTTATTGCCTGAAATCTGTTTCGATGGGTTCGAGGCTTCGCTGTTCAAGGTGGCGTTTATTTTGGCGTTTTTTGGGGCGTTCCGAATTGGGGAATTGGTGAGCGCTAATAAGATGGTGCAGGGGGGCCTGCAATTTTCGGGGGTTCGTGTCTTGGATGGGAAGGTGGTGGTGCACCTTGGCAGATCCAAAACGGAGGTCCGCGGCGTGGGCCGGGACGTGGCACTGGGGGCCTTGCCGGGCTCGGCTTTGTGCCCGTTGGCTGCTACGGCAGAGTACCTGGCGCGGAGGCCAGCGATGGGGGGTTCCTTGTTGGTGCATGCCGACGGATCGTCCCTCTCTCGGTTCCAGTTCACGAAAGTTTTTCGGTTGGGCTTGGGCAAGTTAGGGCTTCGTGCTGAACGATTTGGAACGCACTCGTTCCGTATTGGGGCGGCCACGGAGGCGGCTCGGTTGGGGTTGGGGGACGAGTTGGTGAAGCGGATCGGGAGGTGGGAATCGGTAAGATTCCGTTCCTATGTCCGGTTGGGTCTGTTGGAGTAATAAAATTGGGGACCGTTTTATGCAAAAAAAAAAAAAACTGGGAATAATAGACTTGTAACTGGCTGTACTGAAATGGTTCACTGTGTTGTTTGGGCTGGGGTGGGGGTCTCTGTCGGACTTCCCTCATCATTTGTTTTTTCCCCCCAGGGCGTGAGGCATGGATCGTGGGCCATTCGTTTGTCTTCTGGGCCGAGAGGAGGGCCGCAGCTCGAGCGCAAGGCCAGCAGCTGGGTTTTCCGAGAGGCCAGTTGGCAGTTCGCTGGTTTGGGTATCGGGATTTTTGCTGGGGGGATGTTTGTGGTAAACTGTTTGGGATGCTGGCGGCGGGATGCACGCCAGACTTACTGGTCCTACATATTGGGGGTAATGACCTGGGCCTTACGCCGCAACGCCGGCTGGTGAAGTGGATGAAGCAGGACATCAATAAGTTGAGGGGCCTGCTTCCGGGGGTCATGTTGGTTTGGTCGGAGATTGTCCCGAGGCGCCGGTGGCGGCACGCTCGGGATCCGGTGGCTATGGATAGGTGCAGAAAGAAAGTGAATAGCTTGATGGCAAGCTTTGTGCGGAAGGTAGGGGGTGTGGTGGTAAGGCACCTTGAGCTGGAGGAAGGGTTGCCAGGATACTACCGCTCGGATGGTGTTCACCTCTCGGAGGTGGGTTTGGACCTGCTCAACTTGGGTTGGCAGGATGGTATACGGATGGCTCTGTTTCTTCGGGGTGGCGGAGCTCAGACAGCTTAAGGGGTCAAGGTCTGAGCTTGTGGCGGGACGGGGAGCTGAAGGAGAGGAAATAGGCTCCCCTGGATGAACGTGAGGTGGAATAAACAGATTGTGGTCATCGGTGGTTGAGAGGTTTCGAGTCCTGGAGGTGGCTCAGAACCTGGTGGGGCAGGGGTATCTGGGTATACCCCTGCCGTGGTTAATGGATGGTTGGCACTTTGGAATGTTGGTGTATGTTATAAATATGTTATAAATATGTATATGTGTTATTATATGGGGGTCATTGCCTTTTGTATGGTAGCCGAAGGAACAGGATGCGAGGGGGCGGAGTATGGGGGGCAATGACCCATGTTTATATGTTAATTTATTATTGTTATTATTATTATTATTATTATTATTAATTATTGGTTAATAAAGCTGTGGACAAATTTCCCCATATTACTTAGTGTCTGTGTGTTATTGGGTTAGGATATGGGGGTGGTTTGTCCTGGATTCCGACTGCCCAAATGGCGACTATACACCTGTCAAGCAGTTACTGGGCGTTAATGCCCTGGTCCTACATGATGCAGACAGTGTGATGGAATCTGCTTCCAGAGAAGTGACAAGGCTGATCTGCAGCAGCCATAGGAAGAGAGGCAGCATGTGGGGAGCCATCTTGGAAAGACACAGCAGCAATAAATAGATCAGTGGACACTGGGCCAGGAGAGTAACAGAGAGAACATAAAACTAATAGCATGTAGAAAGACAGTAATAAGAGACAAAGTAAGGACACTGTCTAGCAGTAATAAACACTATCTAGTAGGGGACAGCAATAAAGGACAACCTAGGAACAGATAGCTTAGCCATAGAGAGACTGATAAGACACAGTAAGGGGAAGAGACAGCATGGACAGTGAGATGGGGAGGAACAGCATTACGAGGAAAGTAGAAAGGCATTGTGAGGAGAGACATTCTAAGAAGAGGAGAGCGGTGATACTATGGGGAGAGACTGCAGGAAGACTGTATATGAAGGGGGAATACATTGGTTGCTATAAACTAAATGAAAAACCAAAAACGAAAAATCACAGGAAATTGACAAAAAAAGAATTAGGAATAAAGTGTGGATCAAAAAACAAAACAAAACAAAAAGACAGTATGAGAACAAAAAAATAAAATAGGGAACAAATTAGGTAATATGTATTTGTGACATATTTTCATGGCTGAACATTTAATGTAGGGCAAAAATAACTTTAGTAGCAGGTACTGTTCAATATTGGTTGTGGTGTACATTTCATGAGGAAATGTTTTTGAGGACATACCCTATGATTTTTTTGCCCATAGTTTGGGTGGCTGAGAGTGATGGGGAATGTGGTTTACAAACATATGCAGTGGTGTGGTTAATTGTTCACAAGGTTAATAGATCATGATGACAACATTATAGATGTTTGTGGACTACACTTCCTATGATGTTCAGCTAGATACTGCGCACAGAATTACTAACAGCCCCATCCCTCAACAGCCTCCCTTCCACACACTCACAAGCAGCTTCCCATTCACCTATTCAGTAACATGCACCACAGTGTTTGTATGTATGTGTATAGGAAAGGATAGGGGAGGGTGTGCAGAGTGCATTGCGGAAACTGGCCTTGGGGCAGCAAGGAGGATAAATCCGTCTCTGTCAGAGGTTTCAGCCTATGACAGTGCCCATTGCTGGTATGAGATGGTCATACTGGAAGAAAGGGTATACTCTATGCCTTATTTATTCCAAATAACTATACCTGCACTCCTATGGTCACTGCTGCTTTATGACAGCAGTTTTATAACAAATACATGATTTTATTAAAGACACGGAGGCTCCTATTATGCATAACTCTTTCTTTATTTCCTCAGCAGCAAAGATAGAGGAATATGAATATTGTAAAAAAATGAAGAAAAAACAGTATAGATACACAGGCAACCAATCACATAACAGAGGAAGTGAGTATATAAGGCCTGTGTTTCCCACAATCCCCCTCTTTCTTTGCTGCTTCCTCAGATCAGCTAAGTATTCTACCTTGCTCTACATGTTCTCAGCAATTATTGATTTTATTGAATTTTATTGCTGTTTGCACTTTGCTCGTTTGATTGTGTATTTAACATTTTCTCTCCTGGTGTGCCTAGTGGGTTTCCCATCCCTCTATTACTATTTTTCTCCGCGGAGGGGATTTTCCTCCTTGCTTCCCCTGCGGTTGTTTTTTCCCCGCTGGGTGCTCGCTCGCTATCTTTCCACGGGCGGCTGTTTGCCGCGGTCTGTTTGTTCCGACCGCGGCTGCATGTTTCTCGCCCTCTCTGCATACGTGCCGCGGGGATAGGGTGCACGCGCCCCTTCCCCCAGTAGGTCCGGACCGCGAGAGCTATCCGCCGGCCTCCTCGTGCGGCGGCCATTTTGGAGGCGGAGCTCACTCGCGGCCGACACCACTGCTTTTCTGCGGCTCGCGGTCTGCCTGCTGTCCGCCTCTGCCGTTCCCTGGGTCCCCTGGCACACCTAGCAGCATCTTTCTCTGTTCTCGTGGGTTAATCAACCCTGTTTGCTCTACATACCTTTTCCAACGTCACCTGTGAGTAATTGTTACCATTATGGAAGACAAGGATGAAGGGCAAGTAGGCCCTACTGGCACCTTTTCTCAGGATGCTCCAGAGGGTAATATAGCTTCCCAAGAATTCCATGCCCTCTTGGACGCCACTATGGCTTCATCCTTGCAAAAGGCCTTTGCCTCTGCCATGGGAGCGGTGTCCACATCGTTTTCCCAATCTCTGCAGAGTATGCTTTTGCCCTCGTTGGCGGCTCCCTCCCCCCTGGGTGATGGGACCCCCCCGCCTGCCCCCGCCATGCCTGGGGCCCGTAAGGCAAGGGCTAAGGCTAAACACGTCAGCTCCCACTCCCCGATGCAGGCTATGCCTGCCATGATGGACTCACTTGACGCGGTCACAGACAGCGCGCATACCACGCGCAAAAGAGCCCCTGGCCGGGCTAAAAAGGCTAGATTATGGAAACGGGCTAGAGCCCTCAATGATATGTCGGATTCCGACAGGAGTGTGGAGAATGAGTCTGACGCTATGGAGTATGACTCCTATGATGAGGATGGCTCGGACGAGGAATTGCCCCCTACGGGCGTAACCCCCTCGGGTTCCTCTACCGTTACTAAGGGCCTCGTTCAGGACCCCGCTGGGGATAGTAAAGCGCTATTTGACCCTCAGGGTAACCCCCTGTTCGACCCCGACGACCTCCGCCATCCCCGGTCGGCTGAATGGGTTCCCCCAGAACACATAGCCCAGTATGTGGCCAGACGCATGCGTACCCCCCTGTCTAAGGAAGGTCGCAATAAGCTGCGGGCGGAATGCCCCAGGCCTTCCCTCCCGGGCTCGGCCTGCAAGACTCCCGATATTGACCCCCAAATTGCCCAGTTCCTGAATAAATCAGGCTGGAAATCCAAAAAGGGCCTAGACTACTCCCTTAAGGGCTGTCAGGACAAGATCTTGGATACCCTGGGCCCACTTACAAAGCTCTACGAGCTGCTGGACGCCACTAGAACTGGCGATTCGATTTTAGACATGGATGTAGCCATCGGCTGGGTACAAAGGGCTATATGCCTAGTGGGGAACGCTAGTACCGCCATGTCCTCTGAGAGGCGCAAGGCAATTCTCCTCAAAATTGACCCGAAATTGGCTGCCATGACGGTAGCGGAGCCGGGCCCTTCCGAAGAGGGGGCCCTGTTCGGTAATTCCTTCGTTAAGGACCTGGGGTCCTACGTTAAAACCTTTACGGCCATAGACAAGGCTCAGGCGAACATGAAGCGCATGTTCGCGCCCACGGTTTTTGGAGGGGCCGGGCGTAGCAGGAACCGTCCACCCGGCCGTGGTTACCGAGGCTCTTTCCGTACCTCCAGAGGTTCCTTTTTCCCGTCCCGGGGATTTCAGGACTCGAAAACGCCTCCTTTCTTCCCGGCCAGAGGGAGATCTTGGGGCTCCAGATACCCCCGCGGTGCCGCTTCGGGCAGATGCCCTTATGGTGAGTACCCTTTCTTCCCCTGTCGCTCACGGGCGGATAGCGGGGAGGCTGGCTCTGTTCCACCAAGGGTGGACATGTATTACTTCGGACGCTTGGGTCCTACAATGTGTGAAAGGTTATCACCTGGACTTTGTCTCTCTACCTGTACAATCTTATGTCCCCAGGGAACTGTCTCTTCCCCCAGATCAGGACAGGATGATCTCCGCGGAGGTCGAGGAGATGTTGTCCAAAGGCGCCATAGAAGAATTGCCGTTCGCCGCCCCGGGCTTTACGAGCAATCTCTTCCTGGTACCGAAAAAAGGGGGCAGAGTTCGTCCAGTGATAAACCTCCGCCCTCTCAACGCGTTCCTCCGCTACCAACATTTTCAGATGGAAGGTATCCACTGCCTCAGGGACCTCCTTCGACAGTCAGACTGGCTGGCCAAGTTGGACCTGAAGGACGCATATTTCACGGTCCCGATAGCGGTGGACTACAGAGACTACTTACACTTCACCTGGCACGGAAGGCGTTGGCACTTTACCTGCCTACCGTTTGGCCTCTCCTCGGCTCCTTGGTGTTTCACCAAGATCATGAAGCCTGTAATGGAGTTCCTCCGCACCCGTGGAGTGCGGTTGATCATTTACCTGGACGACATTCTAATCATGTCCCAGTCCAGAGACCATCTCCTGGTACATCTGAGGTGGACGATCGATCTGCTTCAGAACCTGGGTTTCATGGTCAACTGGGACAAATCAGTCCTGGAACCCGCTCAGTCGATGGAATTTTTGGGTTTCAAGGTGGACCCCGTCCGCCAGTTTCTATACCTACCGGACTCGAAAGTGAAGGCAATTCGGAAGGAGTTGCGACGGGCTCTTCGTGTATCAGACCTGTCCATCAGGCAATTGGCACGGATTATTGGCCTCCTTGCGGCCTCCATACAAGCAATATTCCCGGGCCCGCTACATTATCGTGCCCTCCAGAGGCTCAGAGGTTCACACCTCCGGTCGGGTCATTCCTACGAATCTCGGGTACAGCTGGACGAGGAATCCAGGGACGAGCTGGCGTGGTGGCTGGCACACATGGAAGCATGGAACGGAAGGGCCATCTTCGGTTCTGTCCCAGACGTGGTGATCGAATCGGATGCCAGCTTACACGGCTGGGGTGCTCGCTGTGGCAGCGTTTCCACCGGAGGCAGATGGTCCGAGATAGAGAGATCCCTGCACATCAATTGCCTGGAACTCTTAGCAGGGGCATTCGCGATTCGCAGTCTTACCCCAAGACGAGCGAACTGCTGCGTTCTCCTCAAGATGGACAACGTTTCGGCAGTACGCTATATAAACCATCTCGGGGGCACCAAATCCAGGATGTTAGCCCTGTTGGCAAAGGATTTTTGGCATTTTTGCCTTTCCAACAATGTCTCAGTGACAGCGGAACACATTCCGGGTCTGGACAATTCGGACGCGGATTGGAACTCCAGACATTTGAGAGACTCGGGAGACTGGCACTTGCACGTTTCGGTATTCCAAAGCTTAGACAAGCTGTGGGGACGGTTCAGGATGGACTTGTTCGCGTCCCGTCTGAACACTCAACTACCGGAGTTTTACAGCTGGAGGCCGGACCCGGCGGCTGTGGCGACAGACGCATTTCTCCAGGACTGGCCATCGGGATGCCTGTATGCGTTTCCCCCGTTCAACATGATTGCCCGAACGATCTCGAAGTTGGCTCGCCACGATTGTTGCCTGGCGTTGGTCACTCCTCTGTGGAGATCACGGCCTTGGTTCCCACGCCTGTTGGAGTTGTCGATAGACTACCCCCGTTTGATTCCGAGCTTCCCGGATCTGCTTCTGGATCCGGACGGGAACTCGCACGGTCTGGTGCTCCTGCAGCAACTACCTCTGGTAGCGTGGCTCCTTTCAGGGGAACCTGGACTGTCCCGGACGTTCCGAGGTCAACTCTCCTGCTCCTCGATAACGCCTGGGCTCCCGGTACAAGATCAGCCTACCGGGCTTCATGGAAATCATGGTCTAATTGGTGCATGGAACGGGCAATGGATCCCGTATCTGCCCCTCTCCATCTGATCCTGGAGTTCCTCACGTTGTTATTTGATGCGGGCAAGGCATACCGCACGATCAACCTTTTCCGCTCGGCGATTTCGGCCGGCCATAGTGGCCTGGATGGTTCGCCTGTCGGCAGACATCCCTTTGTATGTCGTCTCCTCAAGGGTATCCGCCTCGCTCGCCCTCCTAGAGCCCGTTTCTCGGTCTTCTGGGACGTCAACATCATGTTACAGTTCCTCTCTTCATGGTACCCTAATCATGAACTGAGCCTCAAACAATTGTCCTCAAAACTAGTGATGCTTCTCTGTTTAGTATCGTGTAAAAGAGTGTCTGATGTTAGAGCCCTTGATTGGGACGCTATTGCTTTTACCCCAGAAGGTGTCGCTTTCAACATATCCAGAAGGACAAAATCGGCATCCAAATCGTTTGTGTACCCTAGGTTCCCAGAGTGTCCGGCTCTTTGCCCGGTTGACTGCCTGAAGGCCTATCTGGATGCTACCCAATCTATCCGCTCCTTGGACCTACATCCTTTATTCGTGTCTTTTAAAGCGCCTCATCGACCTGTGTCAACTCCGACTCTGGCGCGTTGGGTGCGCTGGCTTTTGTCTTCAGCGGGTATTGACACTTCGGTTTTTACGCCTCACTCTGTTCGAGGTGCCATGGCCTCAAAAGCGTCCGCGGTCGGCTGTCGACTGGAGGACATCATGCGTGCAGCGGACTGGTCTAGGGAATCGACCTTCCGCAACTTCTATTTCAGACCTATTGAACATATCGCATCTCAAGTGATAGCACAGCTTTAAACTTGCATAATAGGAGCCTCCGTGTCTTTAATAAAATTCCCAGATTTTACTATTAACATGACATAAAGTCATGATTTTATTAAAGACACGGAGGCGAGTATTATTCCCTCCCACCCTCCCGAGGTGAGTTTTTGGGATGAGATGCTATTGGATTCTTTGGGTAAGTTCAATTCGGTCTGTCTTTTGTTGTGATTTACGCATGTCATTTATATGTTATATTAATGATTTTCATTATGTTTTTCAGATTCCAGTTTTCTATGTTTGGAGATATCGACATTATGTTTTGATTCAAGTTTTCTCTCATTGATTTGCCTACAGTTTGTTTTGGTAAGTCTACAGTTTGGAGTTTGGATATTACCATATTTCTCTCTCTCTTTTAGCTTGATGTTATCGGTTGGTTGCCATTTACTGTTCTGGACAAGTTGGATTTCGTTCTTCTTACCTGATCTTCGGTTTTCGCAAGAAAGAGGGGGATTGTGGGAAACACAGGCCTTATATACTCACTTCCTCTGTTATGTGATTGGTTGCCTGTGTATCTATACTGTTTTTTCTTCATTTTTTTACAATATTCATATTCCTCTATCTTTGCTGCTGAGGAAATAAAGAAAGAGTTATGCATAATAGGAGCCTCCGTGTCTTTAATAAAATCATGACTTTACGTCATGTTAATAGTAAAATCTGGGAATTATATTGTATTTTTTTAGGCTTGTGGAAGGGTTATCAAACTTTGGACCCCTTCACAATACCATCCATTCCCCACTCTACAACATAGCAACCTGCTGCCAAAGCCATGGACTGACAGCGAGAGTAATTATTCTGATATCTTCAGCTCCCCTATCGTTTTTGGCCTTGCAGCATTTTAGATTCAGCTGATATTCTACTGATTATAATGCAAACTGAACCCAGGCTCATTCTGCACTTGGCATGCTGTGTCCTGCTACGATTATACAGAATGGTTTAAACTAACCCTAGCTGCAACTGTTTACAAATCAGCCGTCCAAGTATGTTTATGATCAGAATTCATTTAATTTTGAACTGCGCCTATAGGAAGGTACATCACGTAAGTTGTACAACCCCTGTTAACATGTTTATAAACGCATTATACATGTGATCTGGTTATTTTATATATGCTGTCATGCTATAATTTCTAACAAACACATGGTTCAGCCAGTAAGTCCTGGATAAGTTAAAATCAGACTGATTGCTGACAGAGCCAGGCTCACCAGGTTTCGAGTGACATCACTTGTATTTATGTGCTGTCCCAGCATGATGAAGATGTCACAGACATATAACTGGCAGACAAGGCACTTACAGGGCTTTTTAGGCTGCTTTCCCAAAAGTTTCCGAGACACATATAGATCTCTCACAAATGTAATTGAACTTTTCTGTTTTCTGGCCCTTTATTTTTTAACCATGTTCTTATAACCTTTATATAAATTCCATGTATATAACCTCTGATGTGATGCTTATGAAGGTCTATTACAATTCATGGTGTATAGGTGACATGTCTGTTATAATTCACCAGTCCAGGAATCCAAATTATTTATTAAATGATTACTAAAGTCACTCAGGCATATTCATTTTAACAAAGTGATCTGGGTGCAGTGGCTCTTTAGTTCTAACCCTGCAATGTAGAAGATTGCTGTTTTTTAGAAACTGTATTGTTTTTGATGTAGTCTAAATTAATCTACATCATTTTCATTGCTGGGTAGTAGTGATGTCCCGAACGGTTCGCTGGCGAATAGTTCCTGCGAACATAGCTTGTTCGCATTCGCCACTGACGGCGAACATATGCGATGTTCGGTCCGCCCCCTATTCGTCATCATTGAGGAAACTTTGACCCTGTACCTCACAGTCAGCAGACACATTCCAGCCAATCAGCAGCAGACCCTCCCTCCCAGACTCTCCCACCTCCTGGACAGCATCCATTTTAGATTCATTCTGAAGCTGCATTCTTAGTGAGAGGAGGGACAGTGTAGCTGCTGCTGATTTAATAGGGAAATCGATAGCTAGGCTAGTGTATTCAGTGTCCACTACAGTCCTGAAGGACTCATCTGATCTCTGCTGTAAGGACAGCACCCCAAAAAGCCATTTTTAGGGCTAGAACATCAGTCTGCTTTTTTTTTCCCTGTGTAATCTAATTGCAGTTGCCTGCCTGCCAGCGTGTGTGTCAGGCTCACAGAGTATACTGTGCCCACTTGCTCAGTGCCACCACTCACTCACTGGTGTCACAATAGCTTGCATTTAAAAAAAAAAAAACTTTTTTGACTGTAATATAATAGCAGTCAGTTTCCTTCACACGTGTGCGTTTCAGGGCCTGCCCAGTGCCACCAATCACTCACTGGTGTCACAATAGCTTGCATTTAAAAAAAACAAAACTTTTTTGACTCTAATATAATAGCAGTCAGTTTTTCTGACCATCACTATTGTGGCCAGAAAGAGTCCCTGTGGGTTTTAAAAGGACTCATCTGATCTCTTGCCCATTGAAGTCTATGGCGGTTCGCCTGGTTCGCCCGTTCGCGAACATTTGCGGAAGTTCGCGTACATTTGCGGAAGTTCGCGTTCGGCGTTCGCGAACCGAAAATTTTATGTTCGCGACATCACTACTGGGTAGTTCATCTTTAGTAGCGGTAATACTGACGAAATAGGTGTTGTACAAACTGAGTTTTCTTACGTTGAAACAAGTTGTTGAATGGTGTGCACTGCTATGGTACATTACACCAATAGTTACTGGTAACCCCTTCCTGTGTGCTAGATGTATGCGTATGTTCAAACCATTTTAATGCAATACAGTATTCTGTTAAAACTCATTTTGTGTTCTCTGCAGATAACCCCCCACCCTTCTTGCTTTCTGTATCTCTTAAAAATTTCAGTAAAAGAGTATTATAAAATAAAGTAGGTGTTGCAGTTAGCATGTACATCTCCCATGTTTAAATTAGTGTAGACCCACCGATATTGGGGTACTATGACATACTAGTTAGTTTAACCCCTTAAGGACACATGACGTGTGACATGTCATGATTCCCTTTTATTCCAGAAGTTTGGTCCTTAAGGGGTTGAAGTGATATGGCTATATGGTGTAAATTAATGCATATATTTTTTTCTAAGATAAGTGATTTTAACTAGCCCCGTAAGATAGGGCTCGACAAACTGGCTCCTAGATTTAAAAGTAAGTTTTTAAGCTCTGGTGTAAGAGTTAAAACTGTACGTTTCTTGTGTGTGTGATGTTCCCTTAATCTGTATTTTGTGTATATTTTGGTCTTGACAGCAGCAGCAATGTTCTGGGTGTGCCCCCCAATCCCCCTTTTTTAAACTGATGGCCACTATAGAGGGTACTTCTGTGGCACTGACCGAATAAGACTTGGTCACATGACACGGAAGCCTCCATAAGAAACATAAGATTTATTGTTTGAAAAGATAAATAATTAAAATGGAAAATATAATTACTTGATCCGGGATCAATTAAGAATTAGAAATTAAGATTATGAAATTTGTTTGAATGTTTATCAATGTCTGTTTCACATTCTGAGGGTTTTATAACTGTATACGTGTGACAGGTTTGGTCCCCTTTGCATTCCTGACAATTCTCAGTTTAGTAAATAACCCTGCAAGTACTGTACGTGTAACACATTGATGCGTTTTATGTAAAAAAAAACTGTTGCAATTCACTGTATTGTATCCACCAATCAAACGACTTTCCTAGAATGCATATGCTTATGTTTATCCATAATTAGCAGAACTAACTGATACTAAATAAACTTAGCAATTAAAATGTTAGAGAATGAAAAGCAAAAGACATCAGTAAATGTATAAAAAATTGTTTATATTGGTGTTTTGGTTGTTGTTTTTGAGGGTGTTTTTTAATTCTTTTTTTTTTTTAAATAGAACATAGTTTCCATATTGCATATAGACATTGGTATTTATACACAAAGAAAAGTTTTACAGAGTATTATGGGAAATTTTAGATTATAATATAAATATAACGGATAAATGTGTTTCACTATATGATATTTTTTAAATATTTGTTTATACAGCAGCGCTCAGGACAGGAAAAACCCCCAGTGGAGGAAACCTGTGAGGAACCATGGCCGCTGTACTGCCCTCCCTCAAGGCATACTATTAATTTAGGGGTAATTCATTAGGTTTAGTCTTTAAATTATTAAGTGGGTGACTGAGTGAGTGTGGGTGACTGAGTGATATTGAGTGTGTGTGGGTTAGTTAATGAGTGAGTGTGGGTGAGTAAGTGAGTGGGTGTGGGTGAGTGAGTGTGGGTGAGATTGAGAGAGAGTGTGAGAGAGTGTGATTGTGAGAGAGTGAGAGAATGAGTGAAATTGAGTGGGTGTGAGAGTGGGTGTAAGTGAGAAATAGAGAGAGTGATAGATAAAGATAGATAGATAGATATAGATAGAAATATAGACAGCGAGTTGAGCGGTCAGGCAGCTCAGATCACAAAGGTGCATACCGCGCACATGCACAGTGGAGCGCTCAGTTCTTTCATAGAGCGGCATTCAATGCCGCTTTATGAAGAACCTGATTGGCGCATGCCCGCCTGAGAGCGATGACGCTTCTCAAAGAGAAGATTGATTGGGCCCCGCTATTTAATCATTTTGACTAAAAAGGGTGTGTTTGACCTGGGGAGGAGCTTGGCGCTGGAACGGAGGTAAGTTTTAATGATAAAAAGGGCTCGAATTTAAAAAAATATATATTTTTAATTGGAAGTTCATATAAAAGCAAAAGAGAAGGCTAGGGGACCTGTCTTTCTTGCTTTTCTATGTTGACTAAAGCGATCCTTTAATATTTCATTTAAAGGAATACTATAGTCACCAGAACAACTACAGCTTATTGTAGTTGTTCTGGTTATTATAGCTTGTCCCTGCCAGCTTTTTTCTGTAAATACCACCTTTTCAGAGAAAAGGCAGTGTTTACATTACAGCCAACGAACACTTCTAGTGGCCACCACTCAGATGGCCACCAGACGTGCTTTCCCCACAGAGATGCATTAAATCAATCTATGAGGAGATGCTGATTGGTGCAGCACAGTGTTTTGCCACCAATGCACAATAGCCTTACAATGCTTTCCTGTGGGAAAGCATTGGTTATTCTAAAATCATCAAATCTGATGTCAGCATAGGAGGCAGATCGGGGTGGGGCCAGACATGAGAAACCCTGCACGGCACTGGATAAAGGTGTGTAAATCACCTTTATAACCCGAGGTAAGGGGAGCTGACCGACTAAACAATGATTTTAGAACTATAGTGTCAGGAATACATGTTTGTGTTCCTAACACTATAGTGCCCATTTAAGTTTTTAGTAGAACCCAAATTAGATAGAAGAAGAGGAGCCGTACAATCTAGTCTGGGATTCTGGAGGAAACTGGGCACACCACGCTCAGTAGTATGATGACATTACTGGAGGCATAGATGTTGAACTGGGTTGTTTTGCTTCATAACCAAGCCAGATGTATGAAAAGCGTGAGAGACAACTGCAGATGTTGGCAAAATGAGCAGATTTCAGAGACAGTTGGAGATGCTGATGGCTATACAGGTGCTGGATACATGTGCAGTTGTTGGTGATGAACAGAAATGTTGGAGAAACGTCCAGATGTTAAATAGTTTCCTCCTTGTTGTTCTTCTATTTCTGTAAAGAGGATTGACAGACATAAAGTGATGTATTATTATTATTTTGATTTTGTCTGTTGACATTAAACAGTTTAAAGTAACACTATATTGTCAGAAATAAAAATATTTATATTTGGCACTTTACTTGTAAAAACACAGTTTAGGTTGCCGGTCCCCCTCGCCTGCCTTTAAAAAGGTAAGTTATTCACCTTTTTTTCTACACCGCACCGGTCTTGTTGTAGCTGGCGCCACCCTGCTCTGCCTCCTTTGCCGAGATCATCAAATTTAACTATCTCAGCCAATCAAATGCTTTCCCATGGGAAAACATTCAGAGGCTATTGCATAGAATCAATGCATCTCTATGGGTAGCGTTCAGCATCTCCATGCAGAACTTGGAGACGCTGAATCCCAGTGCTGCACACTGAGTGACTGCCACTAGAGGTTTCCTAGGTTTCCTACAACTACATTAAAGAACAACTATAGCTTAATGTCCCTGCAGGCTTTTTATACATTACTAAAACAGTGGCAATAGATCTTTCCATGTTGTAAATTCCTTAGTGAGTTAATGAAAAATATCAACATAAATGAGAACATTTAGGCCAATCTTGCTGAAATAGAAACATTGCCTACTTTTGCCTAGCTTTGTCTCTCAGATGTCAACCACCGCTACTTACCATTTATTGAATAAACTCCAAAGTTTGCTGGAGTATTCTGCAACATAATGCTTTAGGCAGCAACCTGTAATATAATAGAATGTCAGTAACATTTCCCTTCACAATGTATAAAAGGTAATATATATAGTACTTTCTGAACAGTCAGTACTTAGTTTAAGTGCAATCTCCACAATGTTTAGTATTTTACCTGTTTGTTTGATGACAATTTTAGCCACTTCCCACTGCGCAGGTTTGGTGACCCGAGAGTTGCTGGTGGTGTAGTTGGCATTTCTCTGACAGTGGCAGGATAACAGATGCCACGGTAATGGAACTCGGACAACAAACTCATTCGGCTTTCGCCGAAAATGTCGGATCGCCCCTCCATGATGGTTTATCCGAGTTCTTGTCCATGCCCAGTGGGAAGCATTTGCAGCCATGATCTAGGTGGAAAAAAGAACAGGAGCATAAAAAATGACCAATGTTCAACTTAAATGTCAACTTTTAAAACAACAAAGAAATGAAATGCTGACATCAAATTTGCAATCCTTGGCTGGTAGCTTTGCATAGTTATACTAATATTTGTTTTATTTTTATTTTAGAGAAATCTGCATAATTTGAAAGGATTAAAGTTGTATTACATTTTATAAATACATTTCAATTCCTGAATAGAAATTGCAGTCATTCATAAATCAAATAGCCTTCTGGATTCTGTAAGTTACATTTCTATGTACTATTTTTACAATTAAAGTTGCACGTTAGGTTGTTTAGTTGGGTACCTTTCCCATTGTGTAAACCTTCAAAGCACAATTAGTGATGCCATCCGTGTATTTTTCATCCTAATGTATGATTTGGATGGCACTCACATAAAGTATGAGGACCCCTAAACGTATGGTTGCACTGAGGATGACATATATTAGTCTTCTAAAATCCTTGCACCGGCCCTGCTCACAACAACATGTTCTCATCATTAAAGATTATAGATTCAGTTGTGTGTGGGGAAAAAAATATTTTGATTTGAATAACTAGAAGAAAGGATCTAGATTCCGTCTCTTAGAAATTGTTCATTAATGCCGAAGGAAGGCTTTCTGAATGATAATCTTGGGTAAAATTTCCAGACACAAGTTTAAAAAAAACCTGACTGCATCTGAAAACTAGTTTTCAATTCAATTCAAATCCTAAAGCATTTACTTAATCGAATGTCTTTTGTCTTTATTTCCAATGGATTGCGATTACAAACCTGCTCACATGTCTCTCTGCTCACTAGGGCTTGGAATCCCATTCGCGACCATAACTGGTCGCGTGCCTTGCAGAAGTGGTGCAGATGAAGACGCCAGTTTCCTCCGAGAGCCCAGGGATATATCTGGTTATAAAATGGCTCCTCTTCTTCTATGCAATTTGCCAAATATCTTAAGATAGAAAAGAATTGCAAGTAAGTTACCAAAGTACATAAATGCAGCTCATGCCGTCTAGATATCTCAAGTTGTAATGATTTTGCTACAAAAATTGCACATTTGACCCTTATTTTCTGTTTGTTATTTAAATGCTTAATAAAATACAGTGTAATATGACAAGAGAAGAGTTGTTAGCGTCTTAGATTAAAACCCTTAGGGAAGGTTAAAAACACTTACAAAGCTGTAAAAAAGTTGTCCCTATTACATTCTTCTTTCTTCAGTCCTGCTCTCTGGAAGTACGTCATCACCATTGCCAGCAGGTACTAGGAGAATATCAGAATTAGATTAAGGCTTGTAATAAAGATTAGGAGAGAGAAAATCCTACTAATACAGCACAGGAATCAACATACCTCCCAACTTCTGCATCTATTAAAGAAGGATATCGATGGGAGGGGATAAAGGGGGAGCACCCAGACAGAAATGACTGGCAGTTTCAACATGATGGAATGTAGTCTTTTTTCAATCTAGACAACTATGTAAAGTCAGTCTGGCAGACCCAACCAAAGATTCACTGGATTGCGACACAGGTTGCATCCGGTAAATAGTTCCACAGCGAATTATGGTAACTTCCGGTTAGGCGCGTGGTGTGCAGAATAGATCCAGCCGATCCACAGAGTCCACCATATCCGCCTGAGGGATAGTATAGGCACCCAGGGCAACCATACCCATACAGTAACAATATACTTTTACTTTTTTTTTTCTTCATTATTTAGTGCATTCTGGGCCTGGGTCTATATAGCTGGCCACCAAGTCAATCAACAATCATCAATCACAGACCATATAAAAAAAAAATAGACATATAACAGTAGACGTGAGATTTAATTCGCTAAACAGTGAATAAGGACTTGGAAATGATAGTCCAAGTTAGCAGCACTGGAGAAATTGTCCAGTTCCGATATTTATTCTTCGTGGCAAATTTGGCCTCAAATCTGCAACAGTTTATTTTAAATAATGTCATTTTATAAGTTATTAAGAAAAAAGGAGGCTTGCACTCGATCGTATAATTTAACACGGTGCACTGAGCATGGGTCAGCAAATCCCATATATTCTATATAAACCTGTAACCAGGTCGAAACGTTGCAGATCCAATAAAACTGCCTTGAAGATATCACAGTGAGTGCCTGATATTTTTTTCATTTATATTTTATAAGTTATTGACTGTGGATCTAAATATCTTTGCCAGAAATGTCTTGTTAGAATTATTTAGTAGAGAAAACAACGTTTTCTGATAATATGGACATTTGGTAATAATGAGACCATCTGTTAACAATAATGATTAGAATATTATATTAGTAACAATACCTTGTCAGAAGACTTGAAATGTTCATCAGTATATAGAAATGCTTGGACAATGGCGTCATCTGTAATAAATAGGACAAGTAATAGCTATTATGAGACTAGAAATGTTTACTTAAAATTAACTTTTCCTTACCCCCCTTCATGATGGCTGATGCACCCTGCGTGTCCTCATCACTTATGCAGTTAGTTTTAATTGATAGTGAGACCTTGATAATGTTATTAAGCTGTAATTGTTACTGGTAAGGCTGTATATCAGCAATAGCCCTCCTGGGGCATCCAATCAGAATAGCAGTGGATAACAGTGTGTCTCAAGCATGTGATATCTAGCAATAGGATTTCATAGCTTAACCTGGTAAGAGAATGCTATGACAACTGGAGGCAATCTCTCCAACCAGTACCCACCATGATCAGAAAGCACTGGACTATTACTGGCTCCCTCACCAATAAATGGCTCTGACCGCAATTGATTAGCAGAACAGGACATTGGAGTGTTAGCTAGGGTTAGTTAGGATAAGTTTAGGCTGTTACTTGTTAAGGGAACACTGTAGGCACCCAGACCACTTCAGCTCATTAAAATGGTCTGGGTGCAATCTTCCATCACCCTTAACCCTGCAAGTGTAATGTTTGCTGGTTTTATAAACTGCAATAATTACCTTGCAGGGTTAAGTCCTCTTCTAGTGGCTGTCTGCCAGACAGCCACTAGAGGGACTTCCGGCTTCTTAGACGACTTTTGGTCGTCTAAATGATGCTAGAAGTCCTCACGCTATGCATGAGGACCACCAGTGTTGCCGGAATCCCCATAGGAAAGCATTGAATAATGCTTTCCTATGGGGAGGTTTAATGCGCGCGCTCAGCCAATGCCGTGCATGCGCATTAGGTCTCCTCCGCAGACAGAGCCTGACCAAGCGCCCAGAACATCTGTGTTTGTTTTCCTGGCACTAGAGAATCTCTTTAACGAAGATTAGGGTTAGGTAGAGATAGAATTAGCGCTATATTATATGCATCAGCATCCCAAGCTGAATTTAGCACCTCCTAGTGGTTTTGTTACAGATACTCACGCCACCAAAAAATGTCTGTATGTTCAGTCTGTTTAGTTGAGAAGTCAGTTAAAGCAGGGGCATACCTAGAGCATTTGGCACCCGGGGCAGATCCTGTTTTTAACACCCTCCTTTAAAAAGTAAAAAAAAAACACCCACAATTTGTAAAAAGGTTTTCAAGATTATTAATTGCACAAATTTAGAAGGGGGCCAGAGCAGGAGTTTTGTAGAAAGGGTCCGGTGCAAGGATTTTTTGCTAAATAGACAAAGATGGCATTTTGTACTCCCCAGCCCTCCCTAATAATAGCGCCTTCACCTGTGTGTCTTGTAGCCCCCCTTTTGAATTTCTTACCCTCTTTAGTGTATTTTATCCATCCTTTACTATCAGAGGCGGTAGTGGTAGGGAGGGTGATGAGGCTGAGGGTGGTGGGGAGGATGGTGAAGCTGAGGGTGGTGGGGAGGGTGGTGAGGCTGGCTGAGGGTGGTAGGGAGGGTGATGAGGCTGAGTGTGGTGGGGGGTGAGAGAGCCTACCTTTAGTCCCTGGTGGTCCAGTGGGCTCCCTAATTATTATGTAATCTCGCGAGACCATCAGAGCGTTGCCGTGGTAACCCGCGGCAACGCTCTGATTGGCCGGTTTTCGCGAGACACATGGTCTGCAGCTCTGCTCACTGCGGAGCTGCAGACCGGTGTCTGCGGTGGCTGGCCGGGCAGCCAGGAGGGGCCTCGCACCCGGCGGCATACCGGGCAAGCCTCCGGGCCCCCTCCTGGTGTCAGGTCCTCAGTCAGTGACCGAGGACCTGACACAGTCTGCCCACAGGCGGTTTAGGCGGCCGTGAGGCCTCAGCCAGCGCGAGGCCTTAGGCGGCCGCCTAAACCGCCTAATTAGAGAGCCGCCTCTGTTTACTATGTCTTCACCTATGTGTCTCTTACAAACCCCCCTGTGTATCGTACTTTCCTGAGCACCTTTGTGTGTCTCATTCTCCCCTCCCCCATTCCCTTTGTGTGTCTCTTACTGTCCCCCAGCCCTTTGTGTGTCTCTTTCTTTCCCCCCCCGCCCTGTTCTGTGGCTCTCTCCCCTCGGCCAGTTTTGTGTGTCCCTACCCCCCAGGGCCCATTGTGTGTCTTTTTGCTCCCATGCCACATAGACATAAATATATAGCAACACTCAACCATACAGGCATACAGAATTATTCAGGCACACAGTCACAAAGATTTGCAGGCACACAATCAAACAGTCATAAAGGCCCTCTCCTTCCCCCTTCTAAAAAACCCTTGCACCTCCCCCATTCTATAAAACCCCTGTCCTGCCCCCTTATACAAAACCCCTGTCCTGACCCCATCTACAAAGCTCCGGTCCTTTCCCCCTTCTTACAAATAACTGCACCCTCTTTCCATAACACTCCTGCACCTTCCTTCCATAAAACTCCTGCTCCCCAGTTAAAGGAACACTATAGCGTTAGGAATACAAATATGTATTCCTAACACTATAGAGTAGGTGACTAGGGCCCTTTCCGCGGAGAATGTTAATTAACCATTTATTTGCTTACCTAATCCAGCGCCGGGCTCCCTCGGCACTGGTGACCTCTACTCCTCCATAGACGTCAGCTACCGAGTGAAGCCGAATGCGCATGCACAGCCAGAGGCGTGCATGCATTCAAACCCGGGGATCTTTTTTGACACTGGAGGTCCGTGAGGACGCCAGCATCAAATAAGTACGATTTACTCCATGTAAATTGCGGAAGCGCCTTTAGTGGTTGTCAGGGAGACAGCCACTAGAGGCTGGATTAACCCTGCAGTGTAAACATAGCCGTTTCTCTAGGTACCTGGCACCCAGACCACTTCATTGAGCTGAAGTGGTCTGGGTGCCTATAGTGGTCCTTTAACAAACTACCCTGCCATTTCCCCATTATATAAAGCCTCTCTTTCCCCCTTCTACAAAACTCCTGTCCTGCCCCCCTTATACAAAACCCATGCACTCCATTCCACAAATCCACTGCTGTGGTGGAATCTCGGTAAAAATAAATTTAGTAGGCCGAGATTACCACGTGGCATGTGTACGTGCATATGCTGACGTATCGATCAGTTGGTTGCACGAGGCAAGATACGATCAGTAGTGTACGGAGCATGTGCAAGAATACAGGATGTAGTATTCCCCCTCCTCCATTGTGCTGGACAAGCCATGCGGTCAAACAGGAAGTTAATTCTTATTTGTGTTGATCGGATAAGAGAATGTGCGGGTGGAGCTTAATATGGGAGGAGTTATGTGCCTATATAAGGAGCCTGCACTATTGTCCGGGGCTCAGAATTTGCTGTATTTTGGTGACATTAGTCCCTCTGAGTCCCGATCGGTGATCCAATAAAGAATCTCTTCCTTCCTGAAGAAACCTGTGTCCATCTCTCTGTGCTTGGCTTCCGTCAGTTTCTCCGGTATCATTTGGTGCATTGGCCGGGAAGCTCATCGTTCAACGGTAGCTGAGAGGCAGAGGCGTGAGACGGTCTATCTTTGCCCACGTTCTCTACGGCTGCACCCCTGAACTTCTGCGTGGACCTCCCTTCGTCTCGGCGCCACTGGTCTGTTGTCCAGGAGATCATCGGCCTCTACGTGAGAAGTGCTGGGGTGTCCCCGTCGATGAGTGTGAACTCAGGTTCAGGAACGAGGAGGTAAGACAACTGCTGTTTTAGACGGCAGGACCCACTAGGGGTATACCGATTGTGCGGTAGGCCCAAAGGGGTTTTGAATCTGTGTATCTGCCCCCTCTGTCGGAGGGAAGGAGCGAAGGCGCACCGCTCGATCGAACGCTCTTTAGTCAGACCGTTTGATTTTGTTAGTCAGGCGGGGCTCTGGTGTAAATAGCCCTAGCCGGACACCGGTGTCTTGTCTAGACTAGCGTTCTAGAGTGTATATTTTGTTCGCTAGGTCGGAGGGACCGGGAGACTAAGCGGCGTCTGTGTAAATTCGGTTCGCTAGATCTCATCCTATCTGGGCTAAGTGGGAAGGCGTGTAAATTTGGAACCCACTAGACTTTTGATAGTGCGACTAAGAGGCGTCTGTGTAAATTCGGTCCTCTAGCTCGCTATATATGTGGTGATTGGGCAGTGTGGCTAACCAAAACGTATGTAGATTGTTTTTAGGTAGTCCATTCAAGGTACTGGCCAATAGTTTAGTTGGGAATTGTAAATGTGTTAACAATTGTTTAGTAAAGTGTATATCTTGTTAGATAGCGCGAGCTCAGCCGTCTAGCGAGAGTGTTAATAGTGTGTTGCTGTATTATAGTGCACGGTACCATAACCCTGTATATTTACTGACACTGTATATAAGTACTAATCATTGTCGTCCATTGCATGTTTAACACCATAACCACTAATAATTGTATTGTGACCTTAACTTGTGCTTTGACCTATGCTAACCGTACTGTAACCGCTATTTGTAAAAGACGATGTTACTGGGGTGTGTTATAGACGGGTAATTCGTATATAGAGAATTATAGCGTGGGTGACTGTATAGTTACGCCAAAGGGCATAATATTGATTATCTAGTGACTGGTGTAACAGCTGTGTGTGTACGGGAATTCCCTGAGTGTTTATTGTTATTGTGTACGTTTCACTTGGTAACCGTACCACGTGGTGCTGTTGCCAGAGGAAACGGGTGTGACTGTTGAATAGTACGCGTGTATAGTATTCGTTGTCGACGACGTTCCATTGTTAAGTATGGGTGCGTCGCAGTCAACGATCCCGGATCCCTTAGGTTGTATGGTGAAGAATTTTAAAAAGGGATTTAAAACTTGTGATTTTGGGGTTAAGATGTCTCCTGTACGTTTGGTCACTTTGTGTACTAGGGAGTGGCCTACTTTGGTTGCGGCATGGCCGCCACGTGGCAGTTTGGATCCAACTCTGGTACAGCGCTTACACGTGGCTGTATCAGGTAGGCCTGAACTTTACGGCCAGTTTCCTTATGTTGATTGTTGGAGACAGGCCGTAAATGACTCGCCAAAATGGCTCCGGACATGCCACGAGGAGCAGTGTCGCCTCATGGTAGCTAGGACTTGTTCGTCCACTAGGACTGGTGTTAGGCCCATTTTGGACACGCCCCCTGAGTCCGAGGTCCCTTTGCCGCCCCCTTATTTTCCGTTAAGAGGAAGTGACGCAAACGCAGGAAGTCCTGCAGCCCTCCCCTCATTACCCCCATCCACTTCCGCTTCCTCCTCCAGTACAGGATCCACCCCCCCTCGTACTAAATCTCCCCTTCCGGAATCAGAACCGACCCCCATTAAAAACGAATATCCTGATTTGGCGCCATTATTTAATATACCAGGAGTTTGGGCAGAGAACAACCCACCAGGACTGGCCCGCAATATTCCACCTATAAAAATTGAACTGAAACTTGGGGTTTATCCAGTGAGCCTAAGACAATACCACATCCCGCAGAAGGCTAAGAAGAACATCCAATCCTATCTGGATAAGTTCATACGGTATGGTATCCTAAAATTCTGTACTTCCCCCTGGAACACCCCATTGCTGCCTGTTCAAAAGCCCGGTACAGATGAGTATCGACCTGTGCAGGACTTGAGAGCAGTCAATGATGCGGTTGTTAGTATACATCCAGTTGTACCCAATCCATATAACCTGCTTGCTTTAATTCCGGGCGGGGCTACTTACTTTACAGTCTTAGACCTCAAAGATGCCTTCTTTTGCCTCCGAATTGCCGCAGAAAGTCAATGTATTTTCGCTTTCCAATGGGAGAACGCTGTAACGGGCTCAAAACGCCAGATGACTTGGACAAGACTGCCCCAAGGGTTTAAAAATTCACCTACCCTATTTGGTTCAGCCCTAAGTCAAGATCTACTGGATTTCGAGTCCATCCCAGGAGAGTGTGTATTGTTACAATATGTAGATGACTTGTTGATAGCAGCAGTTACAAAAGAAATCTGTCAGCAAGCAACGCACGATCTACTACACATTCTCTGGAAGGCAGGATACAAGGTGTCTAGAAAGAAGGCTCAGTTGTGTTTGCCAACAGTCAAATATCTGGGATTCCATATCTCTGAAGGTCAAAGAATTATGGGGCCAGAGAGAAAAGAAGCTGTCTGCCAAATACCAATACCCAAGAATAGAAGACAAGTGCGAGAATTCTTGGGGGCAGCAGGCTTCTGTAGGATATGGATTCCCAGCTATGCGATACTGGCAAAACCTCTGTACGCAGCTATCAAAGGTACAGAGCACGACCCCTTCTTATGGACCCAAGAACAGCAAACGGCATTTGAAGATGTGAAGAAGGCTTTGATGAGTGCCCCAGCATTAGGTCTACCTGATCACACACGACCATTCTACCTGTATGTACACGAGCAAAGAAGAATGGCTGTGGGAGTATTGACACAGTACTTGGGATCATGGCAAAGACCTGTTGCCTACATGTCTAAGCAATTGGATGCAGTGGCCAGCGGACTTCCACCTTGTCTAAGAGCCGTAGCTGCAGCCGCCCTGCTAGTAGCTGAAGCCGATAAACTCACTCTGGGTCAAGAACTTTATGTACGAGTCCCACATGCAGTACAGACGTTGTTGGATTACAAAGGAAATCATTGGTTTAGTAACAGCCGTATGACCAAGTATCAAGCAATGTTGTGTGAAAACCCAAGAGTGCATTTAGAGACTGTAAACACCTTAAATCCAGCTACCCTTTTGCCACAACCTACTGAAAGTCAACATGATTGTTTGGAAGTAATGGATGAAGTATTCTTAAGTAGACCAGATCTTCGTGATTTTCCCATCCAGAACCCCGATGTTCAATATTATACCGACGGCAGTAGTTATGTGAAAGAAGGGATCCGCTATGCAGGATATGCAGTGACAACAATAGACAAGGTGATAGAAGCTCGGCCACTGGCGAAAGGAACATCAGCACAAAAGGCAGAATTAATAGCACTAACACGAGCGTTACAATTGGCTGAAGGTTTAAGAGTGAATATCTATACGGACTCTAAGTATGCGTTTTTAACCACTCATGCCCACGGAGCTTTGTATAAAGAAAGAGGACTACTGAATTCAGAAGGCAAAGAAATCAAGTACGCAGCTGAAATCCTACAACTATTGGAAGCAGTGTGGGAGCCGAAAGAAGTCGGTATCATACATTGTCGAGCGCATCTGAGAGGAGATGGTGATGTAACCAAGGGAAATCGGATGGCAGATAGTGCAGCCAAGCGTGCTGCTGAATCAGGAAGACAGGAGTATGTGGGGCATATAGCTGCTCTTATACCAACTCCACTGTCCCAATGGACTCCAGTTTATACAGCTCAAGAAGAGGAGTGGTTAAAGACTGAACCGGGAAAGTATTTGGAGAACAAGTGGTATCAGCTAGAAGATGGAAGAATAGTCATACCAGCATCACTAGCGGTAGAAATTGTCCAAAATTATCATAACGGGACACATTCTGGGAGAGACAGTACTGAAGAATCTCTCAGAAAACATTTCTACATACCAAGATTGTCCAACTTGACTCAGGCCATTGTACGAAGATGTGTAACGTGTGCTAAAAATAATGCAAGACAAGGACCAGTAAAGCCACCAGGAGTCCAGTTTATGGGGGGACTCCCCATGTCCGATCTACAAATAGACTTTACAGTGATGCCTAAATCGGGTGGACATCGTTACCTGTTGGTAATTGTGTGCACCTATTCAGGCTGGGTAGAAGTATGTCCTACTCGTACAGAGAAAGCAGGAGAAGTTGTAAGATTCCTGCTACGAGAAATAATACCCCGATATGGACTACCCTGTTCTATAGGATCGGACAATGGTCCAGCTTTTGTTCATCAGTGCCTACAACAACTGACTCATATGCTTGGTATAAAGTGGAGGCTTCATACTGCATATAGACCCCAGAGTTCTGGTAAGGTAGAGAGAATGAATAGAACTATTAAGAACCAGTTGGCTAAAATGTGTCAGGAAACCCAACTTAAGTGGAACGTTCTCTTACCCATAGCTCTATTGCGAATCCGCAGTACCCCTACCAGAAGGATGGGCCTCTCTCCTTTTGAAATCATGTATGGGCGACCACCTCCCGTACTTGGTAACTTAAGGGGGGATTTGAGTCAGTTGGGAGAAGGAATTACCCGGCAGCAGGTTGTAGAGTTGGGTAAGACTATGGAGGAGGTACAGAAATGGGTACAAGATAGATTACCTGTGAATATTTATCCCCCTGTTCATAGTTATCATCCAGGAGATCAAGTGTGGATTAAAGAGTGGAATAATGTACCGTTAGGGCCCAAGTGGAGAGGTCCTTATGTTGTTCTTTTGTCTACCCCTACAGCGATAAAAGTAGCCGAAGTGACTCCGTGGATACATCACTCCAGGGTTAAACCAGCAGCAGTCGATTCTTGGCAAGTTACAGCAGATCCAGAGAATCCCTGCAAGATCCGGTTAAAACGCACTACTCAGTCGGAGTAACGAGGAATCGTGTGGATTACAAATTTTATTGTTACAGGGATTTGGTGCGTGAGTGAGAAGGCCATAATAAAGCCTGTCCGCTTACCAACACATAGTATATAAGCCAGGAAAGTCTCGAAGGGACACCTGTGAAGACGAGCAGAACTCCATTCCCTGCAGCCCTCACATCCTGGAAGCTGAGGCGCCTTCGCACGGACGAAGACTGAGGATGACGGCGAAAGATGTGCTTTTGATAGTGTTTATTTATATGTGTTTTTATATTCAGGAAGGTAGAGGTACCGACACTCCTAGCTGTGAGGTATGCATTAAGACTACGAGAACAGGTAACCATATTTCCCAAACCCTAATCTGGCATTCACAATACGAGTGTAAAGGAGATGTATCGAGATGTAGATACTTAAATATAGACTATAGTGTGTGCCATTTAGGAGTAGGAGAACCTAAGTGCTTCAGTCCGGAGTATCAACCTCGTACAATTTGGTTGACTCTCAGGAATGGAGATCCTCAGGGGACCCTAATTAATAAGACGGTGTTAGAATCCGTACATTCTTCGGGTGTTCTGCTATTTGATGCGTGTAAAGCGATATCGAGTGGTAGAAAGCCGTGGAATGTATGTGGGGATCTTAGATGGGAGAGGACGTATGGGTCTAATGATAAATATATTTGTCCCAGTAGTAAAAATAAATATGTGAGTCCTAGATGCCCAAATAAAGACTATAACTTTTGCCCATATTGGTCTTGTGTGGGGTGGGCGACTTGGGGACAGACAGTAGACAAAGACATGATAGTGACTAAGTTGCCGACTAGCCCATATTGTAAGTCTATGGAATGTAATCCCATCCATATACTTATAAATAACCCCGATAAGTTCTTAGACAAATATGGCAATTTATTTGGGTTTCAGATATACGGGACGGGTTTAGATCCTGGGACAGAATTGTTTATAGGGATAGAGACTGATACGGTATCCTCCCAAACTCATCAAGTATACCATTCCTTTTATGAAGAGATGAGTATAGATAATAAGATCCCCCATAATGCCAAAAACCTGTTCATCGATTTAGCCGAAAGTATTGCCGGTAGTCTTAATGTTACCAACTGCTATGTGTGTGGAGGTACTAACATGGGAGACCAATGGCCTTGGGAAGCAAAGGAGGTAATGTCCGGTTCTGAGGCAGTTGACCAATTAATATCTACACAAGCCGATTATCATATGAGTGTTAGAGGTAAATCTGAGTGGAGATTAAAGACCTCCATCATAGGTTATGTTTGCATAGCAAGGAAAGGAATAATGTATAATACTTCTGTAGGAGAATTAACTTGTCTAGGGCAAAAAGCTTATGATGATGATACAAAGAATACAACTTGGTGGTCGGCTTCAAATGTCTCAGAACCATCTAACCCGTTTGCTAGATACGCCAATTTAAAGGATGTGTGGTTTGATTTATCCATCACATCTACCTGGAGAGCCCCAGCAAATTTGTACTGGATCTGTGGTAAGAAAGCCTATTCGGAGTTGCCACAGGACTGGGAAGGGGCATGTGTGTTGGGTATGCTCAAACCATCCTTCTTCTTGTTACCGATTGAAACAGGTGAGACTTTAGGTGTTAAAGTGTATGATGTGAATCATAGGAAGAAAAGGGGACCCATAGAGATAGGCACCTGGGAAGATAATGAATGGCCTCCCCAGCGTATCATAGATTATTATGGGCCAGCCACGTGGGCTGAGGATGGTACCTTTGGTTACAGAACCCCTATTTATATGCTCAACCGAATTATAAGATTACAGGCGGTGGTTGAGATTATCACTAACGAAACATCACAAGCGCTCAATCTTCTAGCGAAGCATAACACCAGGATGAGGACAGCAGTCTACCAAAATAGATTAGCCTTGGATTACCTTTTGGCAGTAGAGGGAGGTGTATGTGGGAAGTTTAACCTGAGCAATTGCTGTCTTCAAATAGATGACGAAGGGCAGGCAATAGCTGAGCTTACTAGCCATATGGTTAAACTAGCGCATGTGCCTACTCAGGTATGGAAAGGGTATAATCCAAGTAGTTGGTTTGGCAGCTGGTATGAGTGGTTTGGAGGGCTTAAGGCAGTGGTAGGTGGAGTCCTACTGATTTTAATGTTGTGTCTAGTCCTGCCGTGTCTTATACCCTTAGTAGTTAGGTCTGTGCAAAGACTGATAGAAAACATAGCAGAGAGGAAGGCTGCTGCACAGATAATGGCGATTTATAAGTATAAGGCTTTAGATCAGGGAGAACCAATGCAGGAAGATGAGTGTTAAGAGATTCACATCATAAGATAAGTCTGGTCTGGTTCAAGGTAACTTGCGGTGTATGCAAACCAAGGTTAAGTGATGCCTCAAGTAATTGTGAAATATCAAGAGGCATCAAAGGGGGGAATGTGGTGGAATCTCGGTAAAAATAAATTTAGTAGGCCGAGATTACCACGTGGCATGTGTACGTGCATATGCTGACGTATCGATCAGTTGGTTGCACGAGGCAAGATACGATCAGTAGTGTACGGAGCATGTGCAAGAATACAGGATGTAGTATTCCCCCTCCTCCATTGTGCTGGACAAGCCATGCGGTCAAACAGGAAGTTAATTCTTATTTGTGTTGATCGGTTAAGAGAATGTGCGGGTGGAGCTTAATATGGGAGGAGTTATGTGCCTATATAAGGAGCCTGCACTATTGTCCGGGGCTCAGAATTTGCTGTATTTTGGTGACATTAGTCCCTCTGAGTCCCGATCGGTGATCCAATAAAGAATCTCTTCCTTCCTGAAGAAACCTGTGTCCATCTCTCTGTGCTTGGCTTCCGTCAGTTTCTCCGGTATCACTGCCACCTTCATAAAACTCCTGCACACCCTTCACAAAAAAACCTGCCACCCCTCATACAATCCCCTGCCCTTACCCTATTCTACAAAAACCCTATCCTGCCCCCCTTATACAAAACCTCTGCCCTTCACCAAAATCCTACACACCCTGCTAAAAAAATCCATGCACCCCCTTCACAAAAAAAACTGTACCCTTCCCTTCACATAAATGCAATGCACCCCTCTCTTCACATAAATACCCTGCACCCCCCTCTTCACATAAATACCCTGCACCCCTATTGATGATCAATCAAACAAAATGCTGATCTGCTTGCTTGGGCCTCACAGCACTACTGCCGCCGTGTAGCCGACCATCACATCTGAGTGGATCTTTTAGCTACTGGAGACCTGTGAAGGTGGACAGGCCGCACACGTTGACGTCACGTCAGCGTCATGTTGTGTGTCTCCGCACGCCTCAGCACTCCTCCCCCTGTTCCTTCATATTACTGAAATAGTATAGTGCTGGCTGGCCGCGGTGGTAATTTTGTGCTCTCCCCACTGCTTAACCAACACGTGGAAAAATAGTCTGTCTTACTGCGCTATTTAATATAACAGACGAGCCAACAAAATCAGGAGAGATTATGGTTGGTGTACGGTATAACCCTAGTGAGTGGAACTGAATACAATTCAAGTGTGTTAATGAAATGAAAAATAAAAAGTATAAATAAGTTGTGCCACCGCCTAAAATTTAGATGCTATTCCTATATCCTGTAAATGAGGAGCAATCAATGGAAAGGGTATAGGTGTCCTACGTGAACTGAGTAGAAAACACCACAATCTCCTCTATAGTCTATGGAGAACTAGTAATTCCCTTCAAGGAGGGGACCAATAGTTAACTCTAATGGTAAAGTACAGATATGCATATGCATGTGTTGTTTCACATAAAGAATTACATAGTTAAGTAAAAACAAAGAGTATCATTAGGGACCATGCCACTAAACAGTACTTCCAGCCGTTAGTGTAAAGATTAGGTAGTCGCTATGATATAAGAAACCCAAATAGAATACCCTCTTATAATTGCCTCTGGTGAATACCAGAGAGTAATTTGTCCGAGATTGAATTATTCACTGTTAATTGCTCTATTTAGTGCTTGTGGTCAGAGAATAAGTAAAGGGACACTATAGCAAAATAACTACAGCTTAATGTAATTGTTCTGGTGTCTACTGCTTCTCCCTGCAAGTTTTTCAATGTAAACACCACCTTCTCAGAGAAAAGTCAGTGTTTATATTACTGCCTAGGAACACCTCCAGTGGCAGTCAGATGGCCATTAGAGGTGCTTCCTGGGTCTGTCGTACAGTATCTCCATATAGAAATGCATTGAGGCCGGGGCATCAAACAGCTATTTAGCAACTTTATGTGTTCTTTGAATACCTGCCTATTCTGCTGAATAAATATTATTAAAACCATATAAACCCCAGATTTACACTATGGAGCAGAATTTCTTACCTAGAAGTTGGTAGAAAGCTTCCCTTTGCTCTCTTCCTTTGATGTCCAGGTGCCGGTTGTCTTCCTGTCCTGGGACAATGTCAGCATCTTTTGTCCTTCGTTTGGAAGCTGGTGAAGACCTGTTGTGGGAGAAAACCAGATGGTCCATAAGGTGTGTCTTTTATTGCTTAAAACCACTTTTTAAAAAATCCATTGTATCAGTGCAGCTACTGTATGCATAGGCGTGCGCACGGGGTGTGCCGGGTGTGCCTGGGCACACCCTAATCCCCGTGGCACGCCTATGTATTGAGACCGGCAGGGGAGATCTCAGGATCTCCCCTGCCGGCTCATGCAGAGCCGACGCTATCCGAGCGCCGGCTCTGCTCTCAGCCTCCCCTCACCGGCTCACAGGCAGTGAGGGAGGCAGGAGAGGACCGGCGGAGCTCTTGCCAGCAGCTCCGCCGGGTTCCTCTCGCGAGATCTGAGCGTTGCTGCGGCAACGCTCAGATCTCGCGTGAGTGAACTCTAGCCCTGCGGGGCTAGAGTTCACTCTCCACTGGACCACCTGGGATGGATGGCAGCCGCAGGATCCCCCCTCCCAGGCATAAGGTAAGAAGGGAGGGGGGATAACTGATCTGCCCCCACCTCCACTGGACCACCAGGGAAAGCAGCAAGGAAAGATCCCCCCTCCCTACATAAAGTAAGAAGGGAGGGGGGATATTAAGTAATGTACCGGCACCTCCACCCCCCACAATCACACACACACACACACACACACACATACACAGCACCAGCACACATACAGCACCCACACACACATACAGCACCCACAGACATACACAGCACCCACAGACATACACAGCACCCACAGACATACAGCACCCACACACATACACAGCACCTATACACATACACAGCACCTATACATACACAGCACCTACACACATACAGCACCTACACACATACAGCACCTACACACATACAGCACCCACACACATACAGCACCCACAGACATACACATCACCCACACACATACACAGCACCAACACACATACACAGCACCAACACACAGAGCACCCTCACAAACACACAGCACTCTCACACTCATTACACAAACAGCACCCTCACAAACACAAACAGGACCCTAACAAACACACACACAGCACACTACCAGTACCCTCACACACAAACAGCACCCTCACACACAGTACATTTACAGCACCCTCACAAGTGCAAACACACACAAACAGCACCCTGACACACAGTACATTCACAGCACCCTCACAAGCACGCACACACAAACACCCTCACCCACATAGTACACTACCAGCACCCTCACACACACATCACACTAACAGCACCTTCACGCAGAACACACACATCTTTGTGTGTGTGTGTGTTTATATATCTATATATATATATATATACATATATATATATATATATATATATATATATACGCCGCGTGTGCTTGTGCTTTAGGGTGCACACCCTAATGCAATGGGCTGCGCACGCCTATGACTGTATGCATATGTACTCTATGCAAATATGGGATTTTAGCAATGACTCTTTTTCTATGAGGAAACACTGAGGAGTGATATAATTAATATGGCGTGGTGGGATATGACAGGCCTTAAAGAAACACTATATTGTTAGGAAAGATTGTTAGTGGCCTAGTCCCTCGTTACATATATATTTCCTCCCGTTTGCAATAAAAATATATAAAGGTTTTATTTATCTTTTTCCAGTGTCCAATTTCCCTTGTGCTGTTCACCTCTTTTAATCCCTCATTGTCTTTGATGAAACATGGCCTCCTCTGTATAGGTCTCATACGCTGTTGGTGCTTCGCGTGCATCAAAGCTTCCCCATAGGAAAGCATTGTATTTATGCTTTCCTATGGGTTTCCATGTCATGTGACCGAGTTTTATTCAGACAGTATCTCTAGTGACTGTTAGTACAATGCAATGTAAACCGTGCAATAAAAAAAAAAAAAAGTGTTAAAAGAACAGGGCCATTACACCCAGATTACTATAGTGTTCCTTTAAGTGAAATTTGTTCCTTCCTTTAGTGTTACTTATTTTTCTTGCTCTCTGTCTCCCAAGAGCTAACGTCCAGCAAAATCAGAATGTATTTTATATAATCAAAAGCGTTCAATGTTGAAAATCACATCCTTAAATGCTGACTATAGCATTAGGAACACTGTATTACTAATGCTGTGTTGTCCTTGTCTCAAACGTAATAGTTCCCCCACCCCTTACGGTCCAGTGAATAAAGGGTTAAAACACAATTTTTTCCAACTTAACTCTTTCCAGCACCATGGTCTCCTCCAGCTACATCACGGCATTGGTGGAACCTAATGCACAGCAAGCACCTCATACACATTTAATATATCAAAGAAAGCATTGAATCAAAGCGTGAGGACGTCCAATGTCCTTTCACAGAGTAAAACTATGTTAGGGATCAGGAAGCAGCTCTACTGACTGTCTAGAAGAACTCTGTAGTGTTTTACATTGCAGAGTTAAATCGACACGGGCAATGCACCCAGACCACTTCAATGAGATGAAGTAGTCTGAGTGCCTATAGTGTCCCTTTAATGTAAGAGGAATAGAAATGTGTCATATTTTACTTACTGCTTCCCATTGGAAGTGGATCCCGTTAATTCCCCTTCTGGGCGCTTCCTCTTCTGCAGGCAAGAATCCTTCTTCTGCCGCACGTTGGGGAATTGGCTGAAAGATAAACTGGATTTTACATGTTTGTAATGGAATAATATGAGGCATGGCCTTAATTCACCAAACAGATAATTGATGTGAATAATGGCCATTTTAGAACAACATTGAAAGCTTTGCTATGTTAGCAATATTTTGCACTTGATTTTCATTTTGTGACAATGAACTGTTTAGAAACAAATCCTAATAATGTTAATGCATGCGCCATATCTTATTTAAATTTGTTTTTCAGTCTATAAATGCTGGTTAGAAATATGGGGTTTATTCACTGGTGACCGGATTATATTGAATGAAAATTCAGCTGCAACTGTAGGCTGAAATAGCCACACGGTCTCTATATCTGAGTAAATTTTTTCCCCAAATCAGCTATTGATAAATAATTATTTTCAATACAATGTTCAGTTCTTTACATGTCACTATGTAGTAAATAAACAACCTGTGTATGTGTAATGCTGCTCTTTTACGGCCGGCTATGATTTTATATGAAACAATCAGACAGTTGTGGTTCTGATATAACAGGGACATGTTAAGTATTATTCACCAAACTGGGAATTGCCAGAAGCTCAGTAGAGCAGTTTAGTAGCAAAGTTTATATTTTACACCAAAACAGTCAAATTGGGAAAAGGAAAACAGCCACTCATTTATGTTTCCACTTCAGCTAATTTAGTTACATTTGCAATTCCTTGTTGAAATAATGACAATTATTATTATTGATCTGTGAATAACCATCAAGGATCTTTACTAAAGTGTGAATTGTCATGAATTTAAAGTGAACTTAAACTGTTAGCACAAAATAGCCAAAGCTGAAACATAGCTGGGTAGGAGATGAACATGTAGGCCTGACATTTGAAATTCACTAAAACTTTCTGATAATTAAATCCTGCATGAGTGTGGCTTCTGCCAATAATGAAATATCTCTATTGAAATTTACCATTTCATCATTGAGAATGTAGGAACCCTTATTTGTTTCATTACCAATATTAAGCATCTACTAAGGATTCCCTAATCTAACTTTATTTCATAAAATAAATATTCATTAAGATCTGTGTTCACTTACCCAAGGGACATGCCTGTAGCTCCCACTCACACTCAGGCAGTGTAGGAAAAAGGTGAAACACAATACAAGTAAATAATTAATTAGTTCCCAATAATATAATAAAATATGTAGTAAGATAATATTCAGAAATGCTATCTAATATTTAATCTGTATATTTTAAATATTTTACTAAATACAACAACTAAATCAAATTCAATTAGATTAAATTAAAATTCTATTTCTAGACAATATAAATGTATATAATATAATATAATATATCACGGAGCAGCCAGTGAATCAGCCAACAAGTCTTTCTCCAGCGCTGTCAGCAGTTGAGGATCCTCGTGGTTTGAATGAATACAACTGACATCACCATGGCATCCCTGCACTGATTGGCTGGATTTATGTGATGTCACCATTCTGAGATAGTTAGAGCTACTTTATAAGCACAGTGTCTGCTGTTTTAAAGCAGGAATCACTAAATATATGAATTGTTCCCCCAATACAGAGTATCACACATTAACATGTTCCATCAATGTTTCTAAAGGATTATTGAATAAGCTTTAAATGAGCTGATATCACCTGCAGGTCTGCTTATTTCAGGGGAGTCAAAATCTTTCCCTGTCAATCCTTGTGTTGGCAGAAGCTGATGGATGGGAAAATAAGATTCATTTTGTATGGGTGCGGGAATAATATATAAAATGTTGCAGTTATTCACTAAAGTAAGAATTCCTGGGAATTAAAGTGAATTACAATTTTCTGCCAAAATATCCAAATGAGAAATCTTCCCATCTCAATTCTGTTTTCAGTTTGGTTATTTTGTTCTTAAATTTGACATTTACTTTGATATCCATTCTCACTTTAGATGGGTCGTCTTAATCAGATATTGCTGTTTGATTATAAACAAAGGAGCAGATTTTGAGCATTTTTATCATTTTTGTTATGTAACTTTGGGTTGTATTGTTTAAATCTGTGTTCAACCAGTCTGGTGGAAGGATTTTTAGGTACAGCGGCGAAGATGCATTTTGTCAACCCCCAGTAAAAAATAGTAAATTTAAAAGTAAATTTCTTTACCTTTGTGTCTCTTAACCTCCTTTTAAATGTATTACCCCATTTCTTTTTTACTTTTCCCTTCTTTTGAATGTCTTACCTCTTTGGTGTACCTGATCCCTCTTTGGTGTCTTACACCTCCTTTTGCTCATCTTTCTTCCCGGAGCCCCAGAACATTTAGATAGGGGCATCTCTATCTTAGAATTGTTGCAGCGACCATCCGGCATGGGTACCTGTGGTGTGTCATGGTGCTGCCTGTGTTCTCTCAATGTGCGCAACATGCGTCTCTCTCCGGGGTGGCTGCACCTGCCACCTGGGTCCTTGCAAATACCCGTCACTACACGAGGAGCCTTTTAAAGACTCTGCCTCTGCTGTCATAGTTAATGATGCAAACTTGCGTGCAAAATGACCAATGGCTGCCCTCTTAAAGTTATATAACTTCTTCTTTGGTTTTGTACTGTGCTCTCTTGTCATTTGCATTTCATGGTTGTCAGAGAGTCATTGATTGTATAATTGGATTTTCTGGCCTTGGATTGTGTATGACTATTCTTCTTCCTGAATCCCTTGATCCTTGGCTTGTGTTATCGCACGTTGTCTCATTCTGTGTCCCTGATCTCAGTTTGTCTTATACTATTCTATATAGCATTATGTCCGGCCACTTTAAGGCCCGGTAATATGCTTTATTATCAGTAGGTCTTGTTTAGGCTAACTGTTAACTTAACTACTGCGTGTTTGGTCTTAGTACATCCTGACAATAATCTTACTTAATACAGGTTAGTCACCTTCCATTTAGTTTATTACCGTTCGGGAAAACTATCTTGGAAAATCGTTTTTGGAGAAGCAGTGGGAGGTAATGTTTATGTTTGCGCACCAGTCTTCTCTAGACTCAAAGATCCATGAGAGAAATTAGAAATTCTTGAGGTGTATAAAACCCCTGAGCTCCAACTGTCCCTAATAATTGCTGTCAGTGCCGGTATGGGGTTGGTATCCTTTTGCACATATGGTGGAGTTGCCCGCTTATTGCTTTCTTTTGGAATTTAATTCATGAAGAGTTAGCTAAGATACTGTGGGAAACTCCTCCATTGATGCCTGAATTTTTGTTGCTACTTCATTTATCTCTAACAATCTCCAAAGAAAACAGTCTCCTGCCTAGCTGCTACTGCCAGTGCCTCTTACACACTATTTGATTTACTGATTTAGAATTCCCAGATTTTACTAGTAACATGACGTAAAGTCATGATTTTATTAAAGACACGGAGGCTCATATTATGCATAACTCTTTCTTTATTTCCTCAGCAGCAAAGATAGAGGAATATAAATATTGTCAAAATGAAAGAAAAAACTGAACAGGCATAACAGTCAGCCAATCACATAACAGAGGAAGTAGCTATATAAGTCCTGTGTCTCCCACAATCCCCCTCTTTCTTGCGAAAACCGAAGACCAGGTAAGATAACGATGTCCCACTTGCTCCAAACAGGAAACGGGAAACAATACGAAAACTTCAAGCTAAAAAAGATAGAAAAATATGGTAATTTCCAAACTCAAAACTGTAGACTTACCAAACATAACCGTGAGGAGCCATACAAAAAACTGTATTCTGAAATAGAAAATATATAAAATTAGGATCCAGCATAAAATGGTCAAGATCATTCAAAACATGATGCAAATATATGATATAAATACATGAAATAAATACAGACCTAATTGAAAAGCATACCTGAATAGCACCGAAGCATCTCATTTCCCATAATCCACACCGGGAGGGTGGGCGGGAATAATACTCGCCTCCGTGTCTTTAATAAAATCATGACTTTACGTCATGTTACTAGTAAAATCTGGGAATTTTATTAAAGACACGGAGGCTCATATTATGCAAGTTCAAAGCTGTGCCACTACTCGAGATGCGATGTGTTCAATAGGTCTGAAATAGAAATCTCGAAAGGTCGATTCTCTGGACCAGTCCGCCGCTCGCATAATGTCTTCTAGATGACATCCGACTGAGGATGCTTTCGAAGCCATCGCGCCCCGTACAGAATGAGGCGTAAAAACAGAGGTGTCTATACCTGCAGAAGACAGTAGCCAACGCACCCAACGTGCCAGAGTAGGTGTCGAAACTGGCCGGTTGTCAGGGTACCTGAGGCCTCTACCTCTAAGGGAGGTAGAGACTTGGTGGTTTGTCCGTCCAGGCGAGCTGTTTCCTTCGTTCCTCGCGGTTCATCCAGTCACTTAAACACCGGCCGCGAGGAATCCACGTCCTTTTCTAGCAGGACGCTCAATACGTGACGTCATGACGCTATTACGAGCGACCTGTCACTCAAGTGTCCGATATCCAATCGGTACTTGTCAGAGGCGTGCTTACCATCCAGAGCCAGGGTATTTAAGCTTACTTCTCTCTTCTGCTCATTGCCCTGTCGTGGTTCTAGCTTGTCTAGTCACTCAGTGCTCTGGTATTCTAGTTTGCTCTATTTGGTTTTGACTCGGCTTGTTGTACTACCCTGCTTCTCTGTTATCCCTTGACCCGGCTTGTCTCTCGCTTATCTGTCTTCCCGTTCCCTCGACCTTGGCTTGTCTCTGACTATTCTCTATTACTCTCGGTACGTTAGTCCGGCCATTCTAAGGCCCGGTATACGTACCTTTCCACTCTTTGTACTCTGCGTGTTGGATCCCTGTCCCGATCCTGACATTACGACAGGGCCAATGGATCCTGCAGGTACAAACAGTCAGCTTGGTTCTTCGGATCCCAGGTTTGACGCCATGGAGCATAGAATGGATCAGATGGCTTTGGCACTACAGGCACTATTGTCTCGTGCTAATAATCCACCTGAGGAGACACGTACTCCTTCTATTTCTCCTGCAATCTCAGGTCTAGAGGTAGCCACTGTAGGTGCTTCTTCCCGTATTACCCCACCAGTACGTTATGACGGGTCACCGGAGAAGTGTCGTGGCTTTCTGAACCAGATTAGCATCCATTTCGAATTACAACCCCGCTCTTATCCTACAGATAGAGCGAAGGTTGGATTTATTATTACTTTACTCATTGAGAAAGCTCTGAGATGGGCCAATCCTTTATGGGAGAATGATAATCCACTAGTCTATAATTATAATGCCTTTGTAGCTGCGTTTAGAAGAACTTTTGACCCTCCTGGTAGAAAGGTCAATGCAGCTAGATTACTGTTGCGCCTTAGACAGGACAATCGAACACTTGTGGATTATGCACTAGAGTTCAGATCCTTGGCGGCAGAAGTTAAGTGGAACGAACAGGCTTATATAGATGTGTTTTTGAATGGGTTATCAGATGTAATTCTTGACGAGGTCGCTACTAGAGAACTCCCTGAGAATTTGGAGGATTTAATTTCTTTTATATCTCGTATTGATGAACGCTTAAGAGAGAGACAGAACACTCGAGATAGGACCCGTAGACCCTCCTTTAAATTAGCGCCTACCTTTCAAAATTCTGAGTTCGAGGACTTACGTATTCCTGAACCTATGCAGATAGGCAGTACTCATCTCACAGAAAGGGAGAGACAGTACAGGAGAAGGGAGGGTTTATGTATGTATTGTGGAGTCAGAGGTCATTTACGCCTAAATTGTCCCAATCGTTCGGGAAACGCTCGCACCTAAGTTTCTCTAGAGGACAGGCCTTGGGTGTTTCTACTTTGTCCTCTATTCACAACTACAAAGAGCTCAGGCTTCTGTTACCCGTTTCTTTAAAGTGGGAGAAGGGAGTAGTTAAGACTATGGCACTAATCGATTCTGGAGCTGCGGAGAGCTTTATAGATCAGGGTTTTGCTGCCAAGCATGCTATTCCATCCCAGTTAAAAGAGACTCCACTGGCTGTTGAGGCCATTGATGGTAGACCGTTACTTGAGCCTGTTATTTTCCATGAGACCATACCGATTAACTTAACTGTTGGCATCCTACATAGAGAGGACATATCCTTACTGCTCATTTCTTCTCCGTCTATTCCCGTAGTCCTGGGGTACTCCTGGTTGAGGAGACATAACCCTATTATTAATTGGGAGTCAGGGGAGATAGTTTCGTGGGGACAGAATTGTCAAGGAAAATGCTTGCGGAAGGTCTCACCTCTCGGATTAACCAACACATCGGCTAACTCTGACAATCCTACAGAGACACAAATTCCGCCTCAGTATCTAGATTTAAAGGCAGTATTTGACAAAAAGAAAGCCGATACCTTACCCCCACACAGGTCCTTTGATTGCAAAATTAACCTACTCCCTGGTACCATGCCCCCCAGAGGTCATGTGTACCCATTATCTACGAAAGAGAACTCAGTTCTAGAGGAGTATATTCACGAAAATTTAGACAAGGGATTCATTAGGAGGTCCTCCTCCCCTGCCGGGGCTGGATTTTTTTTTGTTCAAAAGAAGGATGGTTCTTTGAGACCTTGCATTGATTATCGAGGCCTAAATAAGATAACCATTAAAAATGCCTACCCGATTCCCTTGATCACCGAACTCTTCGATCGTTTGAAGGGCTCTACAATTTTCACCAAGTTAGACCTCAGAGGGGCATATAACTTGGTGAGAATCCAGCAGGGACATGAGTGGATGACGGCTTTCAATACTCGCTATGGCCACTATGAATATACAGTTATGCCTTTTGGGTTATGCAATGCTCCAGCTGTTTTCCAGGATCTGATAAATGAGGTCCTTAGGGAATTTCAGCAAGATTGCGTCATTGTATACCTAGATGATATACTTATACATTCTAGTGAGATTGAGACTCATCACAAGCAAGTCAGGAGGGTTTTGCACAAGCTTCTCCAGCATGGCTTGTACTGCAAGTTGGAGAAATGTAGCTTTGATCAAACCCAGGTAACCTTTCTCGGCTATGTGATCTCTGGGGAAGGATTTAAGATGGATCCGGATAAACTCCAGTCCATTCTAGAGTGGCCTTTACCCAAAGGTCTTAAAGCCGTACAGAGATTTATTGGTTTTTCCAATTATTATAGGCGCTTTATTAAGGGCTATTCTTCAATTATCGCACCTATCACTAATATGACCAAACAGGGGGCTGATACTAAGAATTGGACTACTGAAGCTCTTCTTGCGTTCAAAACTCTCAAGGAGCTTTTCGCTTCCGCTCCAATTTTAGTTCACCCCGACACTTCCCTGCCTTTTCTACTTGAGGTAGACGCATCTGAGACTGGTTTAGGTGCTGTCTTATCTCAAAGGTTGGGTGTTGATAAACCATTACATCCATGTGGATTTTTCTCTAAAAAATTGTCCGGTACTGAGAGCAGATATGACATTGGTGACAGAGAATTACTAGCGGTTATCAAGGCTTTGAAAGAGTGGAGACATTTATTGGAAGGTACTTTACATCCCGTTACCATTCTAACAGACCACAAAAACTTGTCTTATATCGGAGAGGCCAAGCGTTTGTCGTCCAGGCAGGCTCGTTGGTCGTTGTTTCTTACCCATTTCAATTACGTTCTGACTTACAGACCTGGCTCAAAGAATTCTAAAGCCGATGCGCTATCTCGCCAATTCGAGCCTTCTGTTTCAGTTGAACCACTTTTGTCCTCCATTGTACCCAAATGCAATATTATTGCTAATACCAGTCTTAAAATTCATTCTCCGCTACTTGACCAGATCCTGAAGTCACAACATCTAGCTCCCGGAGGCACTCCTGAGGGAAGAAACTTTGTTCCTCCTGAACTTCAACTGGAGCTCTTACAATGTTTTCACGAAAGTAAAATAGCTGGTCATCCTGGTATTCGCAAGACATACTCTCTGATATCCAAGGATTTCTGGTGGCCTTCACTTCGAAAAGATATTGAGGAGTTCGTCGCAGCTTGTGAGACTTGTGCCAAGACTAAACTACCTCATGCATCTCCATGTGGCCTGTTACACCCCTTGGACGTTCCTGAGAAACCTTGGTCCTGTCTGTCCATAGACTTTATCGTTGATTTACCTGCTTCCAAGAGACAGACTGTTATTCTCACGGTGGTGGATAGATTTACTAAGATGGCTCATTTCGTGCCATTACCCAAACTTCCGACTTCCCCTGAATTGGCGGAGATTTTTGCGAGAGAGGTTTTTCGCCTACATGGGATTCCTTCGGAGATTGTTTCTGATAGAGGTTCTCAATTTGTCTCACGTTTCTGGAGATCCTTTTGTTCTCAAATGGGCATCAAATTGAACTTCTCCTCTGCCTATCACCCTCAGTCTAACGGAGCTGCTGAACGTACCAATCAAAAGATTGAACAGTATCTACGTTGCTTTGTTTCCGAACACCAGGACGATTGGGTCGGTCTGATTCCTTGGGCGGAGTTCGCACACAATAACCTTGTTTGTGATTCAACTCGCTCTAGCCCTTTCTTCATGAACTATGGCTTTCATCCTTCGATTTTTCCTTCGGTTTCCTCTTCTCAGGGGATACCGTCGGTTGATGATCATGTCGCCAACCTGAAGAAATTATGGGATCAGACTCGACAAATTCTGTTACATAGTTCTTCGTTGTTCAAGAAACACGCTGACAAACATAGAAGAGCGGCTCCTGTTTTTGTTCCTGGGGATAGGGTATGGTTGAGTACTAAGAATATTCGCCTAAAAGTCCCATCTATGAAATTTGCTCCTCGCTACATAGGTCCTTACAGGGTTCTCACTCGCATCAATCCGGTTGCGTATCGCCTTGCTCTGCCACCTGCCTTACGCATTCCTAACTCTTTTCATGTATCCTTGTTGAAACCCCTTATTTGCAACAAATTCTCCTCTAAGGTCTCCTCGCCTCGCCCTGTTCAGGTGGAGGGTCGGGAGGAGTACGAGGTCAGCTCCATCATTGATTCCAGAATCTCAAGGGGAAAATTGCAATATCTGGTCAACTGGAGGGGATATGGTCCTGAGGAGAGGAGTTGGGTACCTCAGGAGGATGTTCATGCTTCTCGCCTTCGCAGAGCATTTCACCTCCGCTTCCCATCTCGCCCCGGTTCCTTCCGCCCGGTGGGCGTATCTGAGAGGGGGGGTACTGTCAGGGTACCTGAGGCCTCTACCTCTAAGGGAGGTAGAGACTTGGTGGTTTGTCCGTCCAGGCGAGCTGTTTCCTTCGTTCCTCGCGGTTCATCCAGTCACTTAAACACCGGCCGCGAGGAATCCACGTCCTTTTCTAGCAGGACGCTCAATACGTGACGTCATGACGCTATTACGAGCGACCTGTCACTCAAGTGTCCGATATCCAATCGGTACTTGTCAGAGGCGTGCTTACCATCCAGAGCCAGGGTATTTAAGCTTACTTCTCTCTTCTGCTCATTGCCCTGTCGTGGTTCTAGCTTGTCTAGTCACTCAGTGCTCTGGTATTCTAGTTTGCTCTATTTGGTTTTGACTCGGCTTGTTGTACTACCCTGCTTCTCTGTTATCCCTTGACCCGGCTTGTCTCTCGCTTATCTGTCTTCCCGTTCCCTCGACCTTGGCTTGTCTCTGACTATTCTCTATTACTCTCGGTACGTTAGTCCGGCCATTCTAAGGCCCGGTATACGTACCTTTCCACTCTTTGTACTCTGCGTGTTGGATCCCTGTCCCGATCCTGACACCGGTGAGGTGACTTAAAAGATAAGAACAAATCATGCAGATCAGCGGAGCGAAGGGAACGTGTAGCATCTAGATAAACTTTAACGCAATCCACTGGGCAGAGTGCCGGACAACCAGAAAACCTCGGGTAAGTAAACGACTTGGATGCGGATTTCGTCCTCCTGGATATGTCAAAAGTAACGCCTTCTGGGGTGAATGCAACGGCGTCCCAATCCAGGGCCCTGACGTCAGAGACCCTCTTGCAAGAGATCAAACAGAGTAACATCACCAGCTTGGATGACAAACGTTTTAAAGTCAATTCTTGGTTAGGGTACCATGATGAGAGGAACTGCAACATCACGTTGACATCCCAAAATGCAGAGAAACGAGGCCGAGGAGGACGGGCAAGGCGAATACCCTTGAGAAGGCGACATACAAAAGGATGTCTGCCGACAGGGGAACCATCCAAACCCTTGTGTCCGGCTGAAATAGCCGAGCGGGATAGGTTAATCGTGCGGTACGCCTTGCCCGAGTCAAACAGGAACGTGAGGAACTCCAGGATCAAATGTAGAGGGGCAGATACGGGATCCACTGCCCGTTCCATGCACCAACCAGACCACGATCTCCATGAAGTTCGATAAGCTGTTCGTGTGCCTGGGGCCCAGGCGTTATCGAGGAGCAGGAGAGTTGTCTGCGGAACGTCTGAGACAACCCAAGGTCCCCTGAAAGGAACCATGCTATCAGGGGCAACTGGTGTTGCAACACCAGGTCGTGTGAGTTCCCATCCGGATCCAGAAGGAGGTCCTGGAAGACTGGAATCAGCCGAGGGAAATCTATTGACAACTCCATCAAGCGAGGGAACCACGGTCGAGATCTCCAGAGAGGGGTGACCAACGCCACACGACAATCGTGGCGAACCAGTTTCGAGATCGTGCGTGCGATCATGTTGAACGGGGGAAAGGCGTACAGGTGACCCTGCGGCCAGTCTTGGAGAAAGGCATCTGTCGCCACCGCCGCCGGGTCCGGCCTCCAACTGTAGAACTTCGGCAGTTGAGTGTTTAGCCGAGATGCGAACAGATCCATCTGGAATTTTCCCCACAACATGTCCAGGCCCTGGAACACTGAAGCGTGTAAATGCCAGTCGCCAGAGTCTCTTAAGTGTCTGGAATTCCAATCCGCTCCCGAATTGTCCAGACCCGGAATGTGTTCCGCCGTCACTGAGACGTTGTTGTAGAGGCAGAACTGCCAGAAATCTTTCGCTAGAATCGCTAACATTTTGGACTTCGTGCCGCCCAGGTGATTTATGTAACGGACCGCCGACACGTTGTCCATCTTGAGCAGAACGCAGCAATTCGCCCGCCCTGGGGTAAGGCTGCGGATCGCGAATGCCCCTGCCAGAAGCTCCAAGCAGTTGATGTGTAACGACTTCTCCACGTCGGGCCATCTGCCTCCTGTGGAAACGTCTCCACAACGAGCGCCCCAGCCGTGCAAGCTGGCATCTGACTCTATCACTACGTCCGGGACGGAGCCGAAAATGGCTCTCCCGTTCCACGCCTCCATGTGTGCCAACCACCATTCTAACTCGTCTCTGGATTCCGCGTCCAAGCGTATCCGGGATTCGTAGGAGTGGCCCAGCCGAAGGTGTGAACCTTTGAGCCGTTGGAGGGCTCTGTAATGTAGTGGGCCCGGGAAGATCGCCTGAATAGAGGCTGCGAGGAGGCCAATAATTCTCGCCAATTGTCTTACTGACAAGTCCGAGACACGAAGAGCCCTCCGGATTTCCTTCCGAATGGCCTTCATCTTGGAATCCGGTAGAAATAAAAACTGTTGGACGGAATCCACTTTGAAGCCCAGGAATTCTATCGACTGGGCGGGGGTCAGGACCGATTTGTCCCAATTGATCAGAAATCCCAAACCTTGTAAAAGGTCGGTCGTCCATTCTAAGTGTAGTAGGAGGTCCGCCCTTGACTGGGACAAGATCAGAATGTCGTCCAGGTAAATAATGAGGCGGACCCCTCGGGTTCGGAGGAATGCCACTACCGGCTTCAAGAGCTTGGTGAAGCACCAAGGAGCCGAAGAGAGACCAAAAGGCAGGCAGGTGAAGCGCCATCGTCGGCCATGCCAAGTGAAATGCAGGTAGTCCCTGCAGTCCGCAGCAATGGGAACTGTGAAGTAAGCGTCCTTCAGGTCCAGTTTGGCCAGCCAGTCCGACTGGCGTAGAAGATCTCTGAGGCAGTGTATGCCTTCCATCTGGAAATGTTGGTAACGCAGGAAAGCATTGAGAGGGCGAAGATTTATCACGGGGCGAACTCCGCCCCCTTTCTTTGGTACTAGGAACAAGTTGCTCGTAAAGCCTCTTGCGGCGAACGGCAGTTCCTCTATTGCGCCCTTGGACAACATTTCCACGACCTCCGCGGAAATCATCTCGTCCTGATCTGGTGGAAGAGACAATTCTCTGGGGGGACAAAACTGGACAGGCATAGAAACGAACTCTAGGCGATATCCCCTTACACACTGTAGTACCCAAGCATCTGATGTCAGTGCCACCCACCTGTGGTAAAACAAGGCTAACCTCCCCGCTACCTGAACCTGAGCGGGAGGGGAAGAAGGGGTACTCACCGTAAGGACGTCTGGTTGGAGCGCCACTGCGGGGGTATCTGGAGCCCCAAGCCCTGCCTCTGGCTGGGAAGAAGGTGGGTGCTCTCGGGTCTTGGAAGCCTCGTGACGGAAAAAAGGAACCTCTGGGTGCTCGGAACGAGCCTCTGTAACCGCGGCCAGGCGGACGGTTCCTGCTACGCCCGGCCCCTCCAAAAACCTTGGGCGCGAACATGCGCTTCATGTTCGCTTGCGCCTTATCAATTGCGGTAAAGGTCTTCACATAGGAGCCCATGTCTTTGACAAAGGAGGAGCCGAACAGTAAGCCCTCCTCAGTCGGGTCAGGTTCTGTCACCGTCATAGCGGCCAGTTTAGGGTCGATCTTTAGGAGGATCGCCTTACGCCTCTCGGAGGACATAGCTGTATTAGCATTGCCCAGCAGGCATATAGCCCGCTGGACCCATCCAATGGCCACATCCATATCCAAAACTGAGTCTCCAGATTTGGCAGCTTCGAGAAGCTCGTATAATTTAGATAGGGGCCCCAGAGTATCCAGGATCTTGTCCTGGCACCCTTTCAGGGAGTGGTCAAGGCCCTTCTTGGGCTTCCAGCCCGACTTATTGAGAAATTGGGCAGTTTGGGGGTCAATATCCGGGGTTCTGCCGGCGGCGCCGGGGAGGGAAGGCCTCGGGCATTCGGCGCGCAGTTTATTGCGGCCTTCTTTAGAGAGCGGGGTGCGAATACGCTTAGCCACGTACTGGGCAATATGGTCTGGGGGAACCCATTCAGCGGACCTGGGGTGCCGCAGGTCATCAGGGTCGAACAGGGGGTTACCCTGCGGGTCAAGAATCGCCTTGGTATCCCCAGAGGCGTCTAATAAGTGGCCACTGGCCTTGGCGGAGGAGCCCGAGGGGGTCACGCCCGTAAGGGGCAAATCCTCGCCAGATTCACCTTCATCGAAGGAGTCATATCCCATATGGTCGGACTCATCCTCCACACTCCGGTCGGTATCCGACCCATCATCCAGGGCTCTAGCCCTTTTCCATAGTCTAGCCTTTTTAGCCCGGCCAGGGGCTCTTTTGCGCGTGGGGTGCGCGCTATCAGTGACCGCTTCCAGCGAGTCATTCAAGGCAGGTAGCACCTGCATCGAGGAGTGGGAGCCGACATTTTTGGATTTGGCCTTAGCCTTACGTGCCCCAGGCACTGTCTGGGCAGGGGAAGGGGACCCCCCACCCTGGGAAGCTGGGGCGGTAACTGTAGGTAAAACCATCGAGTGCAGGGAGTGGGTAAATGAGGAGGAGACAGCCCCCATGGCTGAGGCAATAGCCTTCTGCAGGGAGGAAGCCATAGTGGCTTCAAGCAATGCTTGAAATTCCTGAGAGGCCATAGCACTCTCAGTAGTCTCCATGGTAAAGTCCCCTGAGGGATCTGCAGGCCCATCATCCCTATCCTGCATGCTGGCTATAGTTTGTAAGAGACAATTTTAGACTAACGAAATGGGGCAGGAGAGAACTAAAAGGGTTGAGTAACCCACAGAGAAAAAGCAATAAGAAATAGTCAGACCGTTAGTGTGCCCGGGAGGGATCGAGGCGACCGACTGCACGGCAACTAGGAGGCAGACCGCATGGAGGTCCGTCCAAAATGGCCGCCGCACGCGAGGGAAGTGCTCGCGGCCGTGCACCCGTCGGGGGAAGGGGCGCGTGCACTCTGCCCGCGCGGTAAGACCGTGAGCGGGCAGGGAAGTGCACGTAGCCGCGGTCGTGCAGCAAGGACCGGCCGCGGCAAAATCACTGTTTGCACCCGCGAGGGAGCAAGGGAAAGGCAGGGAGAGAAAAAATCTCCCGGTAAAGGGGAAAAACCCCCAGGGATCCCCAAGGCACACTAAGAGCACAACAAATAAAAACGATGCATATACATTTAAACAAGGGATGCATCAATAAACACAATACCAAAGTAAAACCAGTAAATGGCAATAATAACAAGAAATACCACAATCAAAGTACAACAAGTAAGAGAGCTAAACATGGATACTTAGCTGTCTGAGGAAGCAGCAAAGAAAGAGGGGGATTGTGGGAGACACAGGACTTATATAGCTACTTCCTCTGTTATGTGATTGGCTGACTGTTATGCCTGTTCAGTTTTTTCTTTCATTTTGACAATATTTATATTCCTCTATCTTTGCTGCTGAGGAAATAAAGAAAGAGTTATGCATAATATGAGCCTCCGTGTCTTTAATAAAATTGTTTTACTGATTTTTGATTGGTTTTTTTTTAAATTTAATTTCTAGTAAGATACTGATTATTTAATTTGCAGTGTGCTACTGTGCAACTGCTAGTTCTTTGGAAATTCAAGATTCTTCACTCCGTATTATACACAGAGTATGGCTGCCGAGGTTGTCAGGTCTTTTTATAGAACTTCATGTAGAAAAAAAGTATTCCAAATTGTGGTGGTGCTAGGGGTTATAATTAATAGTCTCCTGCTGCTCCCTCTTTTCACAAATGTCTTGCAGTGCCTGCTACCTCTGCAGGCGCAATTGGGAGAAGGTGATAGGGTACTGTTTTTCCCCCAACACTGAAGGCCAGTCACTGGTGCTACATACTGGATGTGTAAGAAAGCTACGGTATGTTCTTCTCAGGCTGGAAGTGGGGAGTGGGTGGTCAGTTGCTTGCTGACTGTTTACTTTCATTTTTATAAAAATCCCTTTTTTCATTAAAATAACTACCAGTCTAATTTTGGCAACTCAGAATTGACATTGGCAGAAATGTCTGATATTGCCCAGGCATGTACCGTATATACTCGAGTATAAGCCGACCCGAATATAAGCCGAGGCCCCTAATTTTATCCCAAAAAACTGGGAAAACTTATTGACTCGAGTATAAGACTAGGGTGGGAAATGCAGCAGCTACTGGTAAATTTCTAAATAAAATTAGATCCTAAAAAAAATATATTAATTGAATATTTATTTACAGTGTGTGTATAATGAATGCAGTGTGTGCGTATGTGTGTGTGTATGAGTGCAGCGTGTGTGTATGAGTGCAGTGTGTGTATGAGTGCAGTGTGTGTGTGTGCATGAATGCAGTGTGTGTGTGCATGAATGCAGTGTGTGAATGCAGTGTGTGCAGGGCCGGTGCAAGGATATTTGCCGCCGTAGGCAAAAAAATTTTTGCCGCCCCCTCCCCCCCCATATGTCCTGACTTCCCCTCCTCCTCCCTCAGTGGTCCTTACCTCCCCACCCCCGTGTTCCTTCACTCCCCCCACCCAGTGGTCCTGACTCACCCCTCCCCTAGTGGTCCTTACCCTCCCCTCCCCTAGTGGTCCTTACTTCCCCCTCCCCTCCCATAGTGGTCCTTATCCCACCCCCTCCCTCTCATAGTGGTCCTTATCCCCCTTCTCCCTCCCATAGTGTTCCTTATCCCCCCCCCCATCCCTCCCATAGTGGTCCATATACCCCCACTCCCTCCCATAGTGGTCCTTATACCCCCCCTCCCTCCCATAGTGGTCCTTATACCCCCTCCCTCCAATAGTGGTCCTTATCCCCCCTCCCTCCCTCCCATAGTGGTCCTTATCCCCCCCTCCCTCCCATAGTGGTCCTTATACCCCCCTCCCTCCCATAGTGGTCCTTATACCCCCCTCCCTCCCATAGTGGTCCTTATACCCCCCCTCCCTCCCATAGTGGTCCTTATCCCCCCCCTCCCTCCCATAGTGGTCCTTATCCCCCCCCTCCCTCCCATAGTGGTCCTTATCCCCCCCTCCCTCCCATAGTGGTCCTTACCCCCCCCCTCCCTCCCATAGTGGTCCTTATACCCCCCTCCCTCCCATAGCGGTCCTTATACCCCCCTCCCTCCCATAGTGGTCCTTAACCCACCCCCTCCCTCCCATAGTGGTCCTTATACCCCCCCCCCTCCCATAGTGGTCCTTATACCCCCCCCCCCTCCCATAGTGGTCCTTATACCCCCCCCCCTCCCATAGTGGTCCTTATACCCCTTTTTTTTTATTATTAATTTTTTTTTTATTATTTTATTTCTTCTTTTTTTTTTTTTTTCGTCCCCCCTCCCTGCTTGATATATGGCAGGGAGGGGGGCTCTCCTTCCCTGGTGGTCCAGTGGCAGTTCAGTGGGGGGGAGAGGGGGGCTGGCAGAGCTGTACTTACCTTTCCTGCAGCTCCTGTCAGCTCTCTCCTCCTCTGCGCCGTCCGTTCTGCTCTTCTGTCAGCTCTCAGTGTAAATCTCGCGAGAGCCGCGGCTCTCGCGAGATTTACACTGGGAGCTGACCGAGGTGCTGAACGGACGGCGCAGAGGAGGAGAGAGCTGACAGGAGCTGCAGGAAAGGTAAGTACAGCTCTGCCAGCCCCCCTCTCCCCCCAGTCTGTATTATGGCAATGCAAATTGCCATAATACAGACTCTGACTCGAGTATAAGCCGAGTTGGGGTTTTTCAGCCCAAAAAATGGGCTGAAAAACTCGGCTTATACTCGAGTATATACGGTACCCATTTTACTACTCCAAACAGACACAGGCACCTTTTTCCTCCTGTTTTGGCTTTCTAAATGACTTTCCAGATTTTTTTTTTTTTTGTACCAAAATTTGGCCGTGCTGAATCGTGACATGAACTAAATTCTGCTGTCCTTGGGGGGAAAAATATGCCAAATTCTTTTGGAATAACCGAATGTATTGCCATGCTAATGAGGGACCCTGGAAATTTTGTGTAATTGCTGGATAATTGCCTTTTCTAGCCTTACCGATATGTGTTTGTGTTAGTGCCGATGTTATATCCTGAATAAATGCCACAACTTTCACAATCTCACAACCTTTACTTTTCGAAATGGATGTAAAGAACCTTTTTACAAATATTCCTCATCAAGAGGACATGATACTGCCTGAATGTCCGTTGTGTGTGGGCCGTCCAATTGAATTAATCCTCAAATCACTACAGTTGACATTAACATTGAATCTTTCAAATTTAAATATAGGTTTTATATAAAAAATGCCCATGGGTGCATCCTCATTAAAGTAGTCACATTATTAATTGAATATTTAGGCGAATATAATCATGTATTATAGGTTGTGTTTGTAATGTATCTGTGATTATATTCAGAGTTACTCCCTAATGTGAGAATTGCCAGGAATTCAAAGTGAACGTCAAATTTAAGGTTAAAACAATCAAACAGAAAAAATAAACTAGTTTTGTCTTTTTTGAATCCAATTTGAAATCTCGACAATTCTCACATTATTTTTTTATTTTTGTTGTACTAGAATTAACATCATGCTTGCAAAGCCACAACAGCTGTAACAAGTCTTAGATAAACAATAGTGAGCATCAGCATGGCATATAGAGTGAACGTACAATTTTATATTATGTGAGCATCAAACAAGCTAGGCAGGCAAGACAAAAGTAAGCCTGAGCGTGGAAAACTATGTATGTATAGTACTCTCGGCATGGTGATTGTGGGAAAGTGAAACATGGTCAAATGAGTGTGTGTCAGTGCCTGAGCAAAGGGTTAAGTATTGAGCAGGTGTATATTGTGCACAGGCTTGAGCAGTACGATAGCTAGTCTATGGTCGACACAGGTAATGCTAATTTGCGTTGTTGTGTGAATAGACAGGCTAGTGCAAGTAGAACATATAATGAAATACAAGCTAGGTATTATGGGGTCGCTTCAGGAAGGTTGGTGTCGCCAACAGTATTTTAGTCAAACTAAAGCATGAGGGTCCACCCACTTAAATTAGTACATCAATCGATAAAAGCTTTAAACATGTGCAGGTTTTTCCACCCCCAGTTAACACCCCACCAGCCAGACGGGAGTCCGCGGCCGCTTGCCATGAGGCCTGCCCGCGAAGTACAGCGGAGCACAGCGGCAGCAGAGGTACAAAAGGTTGGGTACTGCCATGGTAAGTCCCGTCTAGGCTAGTGGCAAAGCAACAGTCCCCATGTGGTTACTTGCGTTATAGTCCAGTGTCTGCCTCGGGCGGGAGCTGGATCCCTGCCGCTGTGCTGTGTTCAGGTGAACCTCGCATCTGTGGGCTGTCGGTACTTGTGAGTCGGCATCTTCGCGGTGCTTTAAGAGTAATAGTGTGCAGGGCTTCGTCGCTGGGGCATTGTCTCTCCCTACAAAGGCACATTCCGTGGGTGCTAGGGTGATAGGTCGCTGGTGTCGGCCTCCGCCGCTTGCTTGTGCTACTGCCTGAAGAGGCTCTGCATGGTCCCGGCTTCTCTGCCCCCGTTTGGCTTGACCCGGGGTGGGTCTTAGCAGATACTCGCCGGTCTCCTCTTGGCCTATGTCAGCTTGCCGCCAGTGTGAGGTGGGTGCATCCGACTTCCCGCTTACTTGGGTGCCTCAGCATGTGGTCTACACAATTTTGGTTGAGGCCTCCGAGTTTTGGAGCTCCGTCCCAGCCCGTGGTGCTGGTGTTGCTGCACGCTGGTGGGCCCAGGGTTGAGACCGGGATCACCCCCACCGGTCCAAAGGGGGGGGAACGGGGCCAGACCCCCCTAGCCATGTGCGTCGCTTGCACCACTGGTGAGCAGGAGAGCGGGGCAGCGGCCGTCCACTCCACTCACCGCCCGAGCGCTCCCCATCGCGGGAGAAGGAGAGCACCCCTCCGAGGGACTAAAACTTAGCAGTAAGCCTCTCCTCGGGACCAGGGTGGCTGCTTACACAGGGTTGCCGTTGCTTGTCGTCAGATGGGTATTAAATCGTTTTTTAACGATAAAACTCGGAAAAGCTGCAGGAGCTGTTCTGTTGTGTGACCTGCCAGCATGGCGGTCCGGCCCCGCCCCAATTCTCACATTATTTAATAACCATGTTAGTTCCTCTTTTGTTTTATCTCTCTCTTTCACTCGTTCTTTATCTTCTCTTCTTGCCAATCCCTCGTAGCCTTTCAGTTATATTTTGTTTCTGGTTGGTCATGGCTCATGCAAATTTTCAATGGATTTTGTATTAATGCCAGTTTGATGATTAAATAAATATTACAAGCACCATAACCACTACAACACACTGCAATTCTTAGCTCAGGAGAGCCAACAACCCCAGGTAAAAAAAACAAAAAACAGGCTACTTACAATGAGAGGGCCCCAAAGCATTACTGATACCATATTTGCTGTAGTGATTATAGTAATGTAGTGGTTATGGTGCTTGGAGAGTTCCTTTAAAGGAAACCATGTCATAAATCGTTATGTAGCCCACTGTAAAGAGCTCTCATATAATCAAAAAGCATTTGTGCACTAATAGTTTGAGAATTCATATTAGTAATATGTATGATTTTTTTATTTAACCTCCTTGTAAGGTTTACCAGAACTGTATTGTTTTGTAACTTAGGGAGATATTCGCTGCCACTCCATCAATTCTCTTAAACGGACACTTCAGAATAGATTTAGCACTTTTTTCTAAAGTATGTTACATTGATAATGCATTAAATATATGTGTAGACGTGGAGGGGAGACGATACCTTAATTATACCATAATGGCCCTCTCTCCATTTTATAATATATTGGGTCATCGACTCGTTGTATCTTCTAAAAACTTCTGTTCTATGTTTACTTGTTTGTAATGTATAACTCATTAATCATGGTCCTTATTACCATGCATTATATAAATATATGGACACAACAGAGCAAAGGGTCAACACAAACACACCACAAAAACAAGCAGGAAAAAAGGCAGCACACCTAAAGGAATAGGGTTCCCTCACAAACCCTAAACGTTATTAGAAAACAAAAAGGAAAAAGAGGAAGGTAGCGCCAGTAATCTTGTATGTATTAAACTATATATATATATAAAATATATAAAAAACTAAAAGTATTTATAAAATAGAATATAAAATAGAATGGAAAAGTCAAATCCGAATAAAATACCACTAGTAAGGGAACAGCCACGTCTTGATAGAGGTAGTTTCCTTATGGGGAATTCCGGGTCAGGGAAGGCTTGGAATCCGTTTGTGCATATAAGAGAACAAAAGAAAGGCCCCAATGGTACAGTACGTTTCAGTAATAATGAGTAAATAATAATTTAAGTCCTACTAACTTTTACCAGAGCTTAGGCCAGCTCTGGATTTCGCAGCTTAGAGTGGTATTATCCCCACTTCTAGGATATATAGATGAGTGCATTTCTCAGATCTCTCAGCATAATATTGCCAAGGGGACCCAGGGAAATAAAGAAGCAAAATATAATAAAAAAGTGTTCTTTGTATCTTTAAAAGTAGTAAAAGCACCGTATATACTCGAGTATAAGTCGAGTTTTTCAGCACATTTTTTGTGCTTAAAAACCCCCACTCAACTTATACTCGAGTCAATGTCTGTATTATGGCAACTTACATTGCCATAATACAGACCAGGACTGCCGTGCTCATTACAAGCCCGGCGGTCCTGTTTGGGGGCTGGCAGGAAGCGTTTACTTACCTTTCCTGCAGCTCCTGTCAGCTCCCTTCTCTCTTCTCTGGTCAGCTCCCTCTGCAAGTCTCGCGAGAGCCGCGTTGTTAGAGTGTTGCCACGGGTTAGGGGTCTCTACTTATATTTGGGTCGACTTATACTCGAGTATATACGGTATATATATGAAATGTACTCACATTTGATCGAGCAGACTAACTGCTCAATGTATTGGGCGCAGGTGGTATGATCCCCACCTTGGATTCTTTGGTGAAGTCCTCACTAGAGTGGATAGACAGGATGCAAGGCAGTTGTTAAAATAAATAAATTTATTACATACCATATATACTCGAGTATAAGTCGACCCGAATATAAGTCGAGGCCCCTAATTTTACCCCCCAAAAATGGGAAAACTTATTGACTCGAGTATAAGACTAGTGTCACGTCTAAACATTTGTTATGAAGGAACACAACTGCAGATTTCGTATAGTTTGAATATTTATTATAAAAAGTAAAAGGTATTGACTTTAATTCCAATTTACAGGTACTGTAGTTTTAAGTAATAAACGATAACTGAAGTCCACAATTACAGGCACTGTAGCTTTAAGTAGTAAATGATAACTGAAGTCCACAATTACAGGCACTGTAGCTTTAAGTAGTAAATGATAACTGAAGTCCACAATTACAGGCACTGTAGCTTTAAGTAGTAAATGATAACTGAAGTCCACAATTACAGGCACTGTAGCTTTAAGTAGTAAATGATAACTGAAGTCCACAATTACAGGCACTGTATCAATAAAGAGTCTCTTAGTAGAATCAACGGTTTAGGTGATAAGCAGTCACAATAGCTGTTCCATAGACTTTAACCGAAGCAAGACAGATGCAGCTAACTGAGATAAAGTATGAGTTGAAGTTAGCTGTAACGGTTTTGTATTATCGAAGGATTTTGGAGACAGGAAATAACAGCTTGAGATGCAATGCTTATCACAGAGGTTTTACTTAGCTTCCGGCACATAGAACACTGGTTCCCGAGATCTCCTCAGAGGCGTTTATCCTGGATGGAGAGTGTTAAGCTTTTAGTTGTGGATGAGGAGAGGTGAAGGGAACTTGCAGAGTCTTTCAGTCCGGTCTGGTCTGGTAACAGAGGTTTTCACAACGAAGTTGTAGCCGGTTCGTGAGTACGGAACGTAGTTCAATAATCCAGCCTAGATCAGCTGGTGCAGTCAGATTAAATAGGCAGACCGTGTCATAAAGGGGTGTGGCTAGGCTCCGTGGAACCAGGAAGTAAGAGGATACCATAGTTAAGGCATGACAGTACCCCCTCTTTAATGAGCAACCTCTGGGTGCTATTGACTTGGTTTAGAAGGGTAACGCTTGTGAAATTTGGAAATCAATTTGTCAGCATGAACGACAGAGGAGTTTTCCCATGTATCTTCATCAATTCCATATCCTTTCCATCTGATGAGGTATTGTAAGGAGCCACGATGGATCCTTGAATCCAGTATACTTTGAATTTCGTATTCTTCTTCACCCTAGACCAATATGGGATCAGGAGAAGTAGTGACATTTCTTTGGAAAGGGTCAGGATGATGAGGCTTCAACAAGGACACATGAAAAACAGGATGTAGCTTTAAAGTTGGTGGAAGTTTCAATTTAACAACATTACGGTTGATAACCGATATTATTGGAAAAGGACCAAGGAAAAGAGAACTTAACTTCTTTGATGGACGATTTGTAGAGATGTTCTTTGAGGAAAGCCAGACAAGATCACCGATTTTATAAGAAGGTGAAGGTTGTCTTTTTGTATCAAAAAACTTCTTTTGATTGGAGGAGGCCAATTCTAGATTCTCATGCAATTTCTTGAATAAAGAGGACATATGAGAGATTTGATTCGAATCGGAGAGATTAGATGAAGAAACTGTCTGAGCAGGAAATGAGGAAGGATGAAATCCATAATTGGATAAAAATTGAGTCATTTTACTGCTGGTATGAAAAGAGTTATTGTATGCGAATTCTGCCATAGGTAACCAAGTTATCCAATCGTCTTGTAAGTGAGAGCAATAACATCGTAGATATTGTTCTAAGCATTGGTTGACTCTTTCAGTTTGTCCATCTGTTTGAGGATGATATGCAGATGATAGTTTACGTTGGATATGAAGAGTGGCACATAATGCATTCCAAAATTTGGAGGTAAACTGAGTTCCTCGGTCTGAAATGATTTCGTCTGGCAGTCCGTGGAGTTTGACTATGTTATCAAGAAATATTTTTGAAAGTTCAGAGGATGTGGGTAACTTCTTTAAAGGAAGGAAATGAGACATTTTCGTGAAGCGGTCTACCACCACTAAAATGGTGGTATGATGATGAGAAGGAGGTAATTCTACCAGAAAATCCATAGAAATGGATTGCCAAGGTCGTTCAGGAATTGGTAATTTCAATAATTGACCAAATGGTTGATGATGGACATGTTTTGATCTTTGGCATACAGAACAAGATTTGACATAAGATTCAATAATTTGGTCTTGACGAGGCCACCAATAGTATCTTTTAGACAATTCAAGGGTCTTTTTTATACCTGGATGACCTGCCAGAGGAGAATCATGAATAAATTCGAGTACTTTAATTCTGAAAGAGGGAGGTACGTAAATCCGGTCTTTGAAGTAGTAGAGACCGTTTTTCTTGGATAATTGAATTGATTTAGGAAGTTCGAGAGCATCTTCACTGAGATCTTTAATGTCATCAATAAGAGAAGATAAGATTCCAATGACTTTAGGCGAAGGAGGTTCAATTTGAGTGTCTTTATGGATCCTGGAAAGGGCATCAGCCTTTTTGTTTCTAGACCCAGGTCTAAAGACGATTTGGAAGTTGAACCGGGAAAAAAAGAGATTCCATCTCACTTGTCGAGCAGACAGTGTTTTATTGGAGTGAAGATATTCGAGATTTTTATGGTCAGTATATATGATTAAAGAGTTCTGAGCACCTTCAAGAAGGTGTCTCCAGGTTTCTAAAGCCACTTTGATACTTAATAATTCTTTTTCTCCTGTAGGATAATTCTTTTCGGCAGGAGATAATGATCGTGCGAAGAAGGCGACAGGATGAAGAGGTTCTTGAGGAGTTTTGTGTTGAGAAAGGACAGCTCCAATTGCAATTTCCGAAGCATCCGTTTCAAGGACATAAAGATATGAAGGATTTGGAAGTTGAAGAATAGGAGCTGTTGTAAATTTTCTCTTTAATTCAGTGAAGGCAGTTTGAGCCTTCTCGTTCCAATTGAAGGGATGTTTTTTACTGTTAAGTTGATTGAGTGGGTGAGCTATCTCAGAGTAGTTTTTAATAAATTTTCTGTAGAAGTTGGCGAACCCTAGAAATCGCAGTAATTCTTTTACTGTAGAGGGAACAGGCCAGTTGATGATACAATCGACTTTTGAATTATCCATACCTATTGAATGAGGGGAGATGACATAACCTAAGAAGGTTATTTCTTTGACGTGAAAAATACATTTTTCGGGTTTAGCGAATAATTTGTGAGTTCTGAGTCTTGATAACACCCATCTGACATGTTTTCTATGTTCCTCAGGAGTGTTGGAGTATATGAGAATATCATCTAAATAAATGATGACACAAACGTCCAATAGGTCTCTAAAGATATCATTTATGAAATGTTGAAAAGTTGCAGGGGCGTTGCAGAGGCCAAAAGGCATCACCAGATATTCGAAGAGGCCATATCTTGTTCGGAAAGCAGTTTTCCATTCATCATTAGCCTTTATCCTGATGAGATTATATGCCCCGCGAAGGTCAAGCTTAGTGTAGATGGTAGCAGTTTTCAATAGTTCAACCAGTTCATTGATGAGGGGAAGAGGATAACGATTTTTAACTGTTATTTTGTTTAAGGCTCTGTAATCAATGATAGGACGTATAGTCTGGTCTTTGTTTCTTACGAAAAACATACTTGAGGCAGCAGGTGAACTAGAGGGTCTAATGAACCCTTTCCGTAGGTTTTCATCTAGATATTCTTTGAGAATTTGTAATTCAGCCTCAGAGAGAGGGTAGATGTGCCCAAAAGGTACTGGGGCACCAGGTATGAGGTCTATAGGACAATCGTAGGAACGATGAGGCGGGAGCGTTTCAGCTTCTTTTTTACTGAAGACATCTGAAAAGTCTGAATAACAAGAAGGTATGGTTGGTTCTTTGGAGATTTGAAGAATAGGAATTTGCTGTAAACATGTTTCTTTACAATAATGTGAGTTAAAGGTGATAGAGAAAGGAGACCATGAAATTTGAGGGTTGTGGTTCCTTAACCAATTGATCCCTATTATAACGGGATAGAGAGGTGATGGAATAACATCAAATACTAGAAATTCAGTATGAATATGATTGGTGGTTACCTTTAGAGGGATGGTTTCATGAAGAATCGGTCCCGAGGAGATAAAGGAGCCGTCAATCACTTTAATAGGAACAGAAATGGCTTTTTGAACACAAGGAATTTTATTCTTTGTTACAAAGGTTGAATCGATGAATACTCCATGTGCACCAGAATCGATGAGAGCTTCAGTCACAATTCTCACCTTATCCCACTGTATTACAAGGGATACAGGTGTGAACGGAGTGGTCGATGTTGAGGGGAGTGCACTGAAGATTGCAGAGGTATAGGCTTGTCTACCGGCCTTTGTCCGTTTTAATAAGGGACAATCAGAGACCAGATGATCTTGAGAGGCACAATACATGCATAGGTTTAATTGACGTCTTCGGTTCTTTTCTGCAGGAGTGAGAGGACTTCTTATTACCCCTATTTCCATAGGTTCACTTGGTAAAGAAGTTTTTTCTGGAGCTTTTGAGGGAGTAAAAGGTTTTCGGTCTTTAGAATGAAAAAGGGCTTTTTCTGCCTTTCTTTCTCTTAATCTTCTGTCAATGCTGATTGATAAGTGAATTAGAGCGTTCAAAGTAGTAGGGAGTTCTGTTCTAGACAGTTCATCTTTTACAGCTTCAGATAAACCAATTCGAAATTGGTTGCGCAATGTGATGTCATTCCATTGCGTTTCTACAGCCCATCTTTTAAATTCAGCAATGTAATCTTCAACAGGTCTATTTCTTTGCTGTAGTGTTCTGATTGTTAAATCAGCTGTAGCTTGTTTGTTAGGATCTTCATAGAGAAGAGACATGGCTTCAAAAAATTCATCCAGTGAGTCTAAGATGGGGTCGTCGTTTTCCAGAAAGGAATGGGCCCATGACATAGGTTCACCTCTTAGAAAGGAAATAACCGAACACACTTTAGTTCTTTCTGTAGGATAAGATCTGGGTTTCAAAGCAATTAATAATTTGCAGGTGTTGAGGAACTCCCTGTATTTTGAACGATCTCCAGAGAACTTTTCAGGGTTACATACAGCAGGATCGCTAGCCGAGTGCAGAACAGTATGAGGAGTATGAGTTTGTAGATCTCTGACATAAGTGAGAATTCTTTCGTTAGTAACTTGCAGGTCTTGCACACCTTGGGCTAGTGTATCAACTCTTTGATTCAGCGTAGTTATAGTAGAATCGAAATCTGCTGGATCCATTACAATGGCTGGATTATTCTGTCACGTCTAAACATTTGTTATGAAGGAACACAACTGCAGATTTCGTATAGTTTGAATATTTATTATAAAAAGTAAAAGGTATTGACTTTAATTCCAATTTACAGGTACTGTAGTTTTAAGTAATAAACGATAACTGAAGTCCACAATTATAAGCACTGTAGCTTTAAGTAGTAAATGATAACTGAAGTCCACAATTACAGGCACTGTAGCTTTAAGTAGCAAATGATAACTGAAGTCCACAATTACAGGCACTGTAGCTTTAAGTAGTAAATGATAACTGAAGTCCACAATTACAGGCACTGTAGCTTTAAGTAGTAAATGATAACTGAAGTCCACAATTACAGGCACTGTATCAATAAAGAGTCTCTTAGTAGAATCAACGGTTTAGGTGATAAGCAGTCACAATAGCTGTTCCATAGACTTTAACCGAAGCAAGACAGATGCAGCTAACTGAGATAAAGTATGAGTTGAAGTTAGCTGTAACGGTTTTGTATTATCGAAGGATTTTGGAGACAGGAAATAACAGCTTGAGATGCAATGCTTATCACAGAGGTTTTACTTAGCTTCCGGCACATAGAACACTGGTTCCCGAGATCTCCTCAGAGGCGTTTATCCTGGATGGAGAGTGTTAAGCTTTTAGTTGTGGATGAGGAAAGGTGAAGGGAACTTGCAGAGTCTTTCAGTCCGGTCTGGTCTGGTAACAGAGGTTTTCACAACGAAGTTGTAGCCGGTTCGTGAGTACGGAACGTAGTTCAATAATCCAGCCTAGATCAGCTGGTGCAGTCAGATTAAATAGGCAGACCGTGTCATAAAGGGGTGTGGCTAGGCTCCGTGGAACCAGGAAGTAAGAGGATACCATAGTTAAGGCATGACAACTAGGGTGGGAAATGCAGCAGCTACTGGTAAATTTCTATATAAAATTAGATCCCCCAAAAACTATATTAATTGAATATTTATCGGCGTATAACACGCACTTTTTTCCCCTGAAAATAGGGGGGAAATGATGGGTGCGTGTTATACGCCGATATCCCATAATTACTTACCTGTCTTGAAGCGTGGGCCGGTGTTCAGCGCGCACCGCGGTACTGGAACTTCAATTTCAGGTTCCGGTTTCCGGCGGGACTGGAAGGAAGTGTGCACACTTGTGCACACTTCCTTTCAGTCCCGCCGGAAACCGGAACCTGAAATTGAAGTTCCTGTACCGTGGTGCGCGCTGTGAAGCCGGCCCACGCTTGAAGACAGGTAAGTAATTATGGGACAAGAGAAAGTGCACTAGGGGACACTATGGGAGGGGGGGGGAGGGAGAATACTATGGGAGGGGAGAATACTATGGGTGGGAGGGGAGAATACTATGGGGAGGAGGGGAGAATACTATGGGGAGGAGGGGAGAATACTATGGGGAGGAGGGGAGAATACTATGGGAGGGGAGAATACTGTGGGGAGGGGGGGAGAATACTATGGGAGGGGGGGGGAATACTATGGGGGGGAGAATACTATGGGAGGCGGGGAGAATACTATGGGAGGGGGGGAGAATACTATGGGAGGGGGGGAGAATACTATGGGATGGGGGAGAATACTATTGGGGGGAGAATACTATGGGGGGAGAATACTATGGAAACGGGGGAGAATACTATGGAAAGGGGGGGACACTATGGGATGAAGTGGGGGGCACAATGGGATGAGGGGGGAACACTATGGGAGGGGGTGGAGAATACTATGGGAGGGTGTGGAGAATACTATGGAAAGAGGGGGGAGAATACTATGGAAAGGGGGGGGGGCACTATGGGATGAGGGGGGGGGGGATACTATGGGGGGGGGGAAATTTCCTGGAATTTCCTTTTAAAAATGAGGTGCGTGTTATACGCCGTTGCGTGTTAAACGCCGATAAATACGGTATTTACAGTGTGTGTATATAATGAATGCAGAGTGTGTGTGTGTTTGTGTAGTGTGTGTGTGTATCGTGAATGCAGTGTGTGTGTGTATATAATGCAGTGTGTGTATGAATGCAGTGTGTGTATAAATGCAGTGTGTGTGTGTGTGTGTGTAAATGCAATGTGTGTATATGATGCTGAGTGTTTGTGTATGTGATGCAGAGTGTGTAACCTTGGTGGGGGGGGTGGGCATTTTTATTATTTATTTTTATTATTATTTTAATATTATTAATATTTTTTAATATTATTACATTTTTATTTGATTATATTATTAATTTTTTTTTCCGTCCCCCTCCCTGCTTGATACATGGCCAGGGAGGGGGGGCTATATTATTCCCTGGGGGTTCAGTGGATGTGCTGTGCAGGAGGGGGGCTGGGAGCAAGCTGTTACTTACCTTTACAGTAGCTCCCTTCTCCTCCGTGCCGTTCAGCTTCAGTGTAAATCTCGCGGTCTGCGTACTGCGTGGAGCTTTGCCGTGGCAGCGCTCTGACGGTCGCGGCTCTCGCGAGACTTACAATGGAGCTGAACGGCACGGAGGAGAAGGGAGCTGAACGGAGCTGCTGTAAAGGTAAGTAACAGCTTGCTCCCAGCCCCCAACAGGACCGCCAGGTTTGTAATGAGCCCGGCGGTCCTGGTCTGTATTATGGCAATGTAAGTTGCCATAATACAGACACTGACTCGAGTATAAGACGAGTGGGGCTTTTTCAGCACAAAAAATTAAGACGAGTGGGGCTTTTTCAGCACAAAAAATTTGCTGAAAAACTTGTCTTATTCTTGAGTATATACGGTAGTTACATGAAAGGAGATGCCCATCAAGTTCAGCCTTCCTCACATATGTTTTTTGCTGTTTATCTAAACAAAGACAAAAAAAAAACAGTTTTAACCCCTTAAGGACCGGACTGTTTTTGCGATGTTGTACATTTGCGACCAGGCATCTTTTTACACTTTTGTGGTGTTTGTGTTTAGCTGTAATTTTCCGCTCTCTCATTTACTGTTCCCATACAAATTATATATTGTTTTTTTCAGGACAAAAGGGGCTTTCTTTACATACCATTATTTATATAATCTCATGTAATTTAATTTTTAAAAAATGAAAAAATATGATGAAAAATTGAAAAAAATACATGTTTTTTGACTTTTATGTGAAAAATCTTTTACTCATCTACAAAAGCGAATGAAAAAAACTGCTAAATAGATTCAAAATTTTGTCCTGAGTTTAAAAATACCCAGTGTTTACATGCTTTTTGCTACTTTTTTGCATGTTATAGGGCTATAAGTACAAGTAGGATATTGCGGTTTCAAAACATACATTTTTAAAATGTATCAATAGTGACATTGTAACCAGGGCCGCCATCAGGGGGTGACAACCGTGACAGTTGTCACGGGCCCGGCGGCCCTGGGGGGCCCGGACTGCTCTGGCAGTCCTGGGCCCCACTTTCCCTCTCTGCACACATAGATAGCGAATATCGCTATCTATGTGTGCAGCCCCGGGCCCCCGGCTTCCCAGTTACCGCAGAGGGGGCCCAGGCAGCACACAGCTTCTCTTCTTCTCGTTTCTGCTAATAACTCGCGCGAGACCCGGTTGCCATGGCAACGCTCCGCGGGTCTCGCGAGAGTTATTGGAGGAGAGAGGAGGCTGTGTGCTGCCTGGGCCCCCTCTGCGGTAACTGGGAAGCCGGGGGGCCCCACAATGCCACCGGACCACCAGGGATGGAATCTCCCCCCTCCCTAGACACAGGTAAGCAGGGAGGGGGGAGAAACAATTTATTTTTTTTTTATTTTTTATTATGTTAAAATGCCCCCACACCCCAGCACATTTACACACACACACTGCATACACTGACACAACACACACACACACACACTGCATACACTGACACAACACACACACACACACACTGCATACACTGACACAACACACACACTGCATACACTGACACAACACACACACACACACACACACTGCATACACTGACACAACACACACACACACACACACTGCATACACTGACACAACACACACACACACACACACACACACTGCATACACTGACACAACACACACACACACACACACACACACACTGCATACACTAACACACACACACACACACACTACATACACTGACACAGCACACACACTACATACACTGACACAACACACACACACACACTACATACACTGACACAGCACACACACACTACATACACTGACACAACACACACACATTGCATACACTGACACAACACACACACACACACACATTGCATACACTAACACAACACACACACACTGCATACACTGACACAACACACACACACTATATACAATAACACAACACACACACATTACATACACTAACACAACACACACACTCTGCATACACTGACACAACACATTCTGCATAGACTAACACAACACACTGCATGCACTAACACAACACACACTGCATGCACTAACACAACACACACTGCATGCACTAACACAACACACACTGCATGCACTAACACAACACACACTCTGCATACACTGACACAAAACACTATGCATACACCAACACAACACACTCTGCATACACCAACACACTCTGCATACACCAACACAACACACTCTGCATACACTGACACAACTCACTCTGCATACACTGACACAACTCACTCTGCATACACTGACACAACACACTGCATACACTAATACAACACACACTGCATACACTAACACACACACTGCATACACTAACACAACATACATACTGCATACACTAACACAACATACATACTGCATACACTAACACAACAAACACACTGCATACACTAATACAATACACACACTGCATTCACTAATACAACATGCACTCTGCATACACTACACACTAACACACTCACTGCATCCACTATACTGACACACACTCTGCATTCGCTACACATTAACACACTCTGTATTCACTACACTAACACACACTCTGCATCCGCTACACACTAACACACTCTCTGCATTCACTACACATTAACACTCTGCATTCACTACACTAACACACACTCTGCATCCGCTACACACTAACACACTCTCTGCATTCACTACACTAACACAAACTCTGCATCCGCTACACACTAACACACTCTCTGCATTCACTACACATTAACACACTCTCTGCATTCACTACACATTAACACACTCTCTGCATTCACTACACTAACACACTCTCTGCATTCACTACACTAACACACTCTCTGCATTCGCTACACATTAACACACTCTGCATTCACTACACTAACACACACTCTGCATCCGCTACACACTAACACACGCTCTGCATTCACTACACATTAACACTCTGCATCCGCTACACACTAACACACTCTCTGTATTCACTACACATTAACACACTCTCTGCATTCACTACACTAACACACTTTCTGCATTCACTACACTAACACACGCTCTGCATTCACTACGCATTAACACACTCTCTGCATTCACTACACATTAACACACTCTCTGCATTCACTACACATTAACACACACTCTGCATTCACTACAAATTTACACACACACTACATTCATTACAATGACACACTCTGCATTCACTACACCCTAACACACACTCTGCATTTATTACACACTAACACACTCTCTGCATTCACTACACTAACACAAACTCTGCATCCGCTACACACTAACACACTCTCTGCATTCACTACACATTAACACACTCTCTGCATTCACTACACATTAACACACTCTCTGCATTCACTACACTAACACACTCTCTGCATTCACTACACTAACACACTCTCTGCATTCGCTACACATTAACACACTCTGCATTCACTACACTAACACACACTCTGCATCCGCTACACACTAACACACTCTCTGCATTCACTACACATTAACACTCTGCATCCGCTACACACTAACACACTCTCTGTATTCACTACACATTAACACACTCTCTGCATTCACTACACTAACACACTTTCTGCATTCACTACACTAACACACTCTCTGCATTCACTACGCATTAACACACTCTCTGCATTCACTAGACATTAACACACTCTCTGCATTCACTACACATTAACACACACTCTGCATTCACTACAAATTTACACACACACTACATTCATTACAATGACACACTCTGCATTCACTACACCCTAACACACACTCTGCATTTATTACACACTAACACACACTCTGCATTCACTAAACTATGCACACACTCTGGATTCACTATACTGACACACACTCTGCATTAACTGTACACACAGCATCCACTACACAAACATCCTGTATTCACAGTACACACACTACATCCACCACAAATTGAAACACTCTGCATTCACTATACACAGACACTGTGTCTAATACACACACTACATCCACTACAGACACTGCATCCACTAAACACATTTCATCTAGTACATACAAACACTACATTCACTACACAAACACACACTACATCACTGTACACACACTACATCCACTACTCAAACACTCTCTGCATTCACTACACATTAACACTCTGCATTCACTACACTAACACACACTCTGCATCCGCTACACACTAACACACCCTCTGCATTCACTACACATTAACACACACTCTGCATTCCCTACACATTAACACACACTCTGCATTCCCTACACATTAACACACACTCTGCATTCCCTACACATTAACACACACTCTGCATTCCCTACACATTAACACACACTCTGCATTCACTACACATTAACACACACTCTGCATTCACTACACATTAACACACTCTGCATTCACTACACATTAACACACTCTGCATTCACTACACATTTACACACACTCTGCATTCACTGCACTAACACACACACTACATTCATTACACTGACACACTGCATTCACTACACACTAACACACACTCTGCATTCATTACACACTAACACACACTCTGCATTCACTAAACTATGCACACACTCTGGATTCACTATACTGACACACACTCTGCATTAACTGTACACACACTATCCACTACACAAACATCCTGTATTCACAGTACACACACTACATCCACCACAAATTGAAACACTCTGCATTCACTATACACAGACACTGCGTCTAATACACACACTACATCCACTACAGACACTGCATCCACTAAACACATTTCATCTAGTACATACAAACACTACATCCACTACACAAACACACACTACATCACTGTACACACACTACATCCACTACTCAAACACACTCTGCGTTCACTATACACACTGCATCCGCTACACAAACACACACTCTGCATTCACTGCACAAACAGTATCTAATACACACAAACACTACATCCATTACACACATTCTAATTCACTTCCACTATACACACCACATTCAGTCCCGCATCATTGTCAGCAGACTAGGTAGGGCGTGGGCGGGCCCGGGAGGGAGGGGGCGGGGGAGGGGGGGCCCAGACCTTGTGCTTTGTCAGGGGCCCCAAAATTTCTGATGGCAGCCCTGATTGTAACACTATTATCTGTCATAAATCGCTGAATAACACCCCACATGTACATATTTTTTTTAAAGTAGACAACCCAGGGTATTCAATATGGGGTATGTCCAGACTTTTTTAGTAGCCACTTAGTCGCAAACACTGGCCAAAGTTAGCGTTCATATTTGTTTGTGTGTGAAAAAAGTAAAAAACTAAATTGAACGCTAATTTTGGCCAGTGTTTGTGACTAAGTGGTTACTAAAAAAGACTGGACATACCCCATTTGCAATACCTTGGGTTGTCTTCTTTTGCAAATGGTATGCCATCATGGGGGTAATTCTCATTCCTGGGCTACCATACGCTCTCAAAGGCAACGTAACCAACCTGGCCATTTTCAATGTAAAAATATTTGACCCATATATTTGACCCTGTAACTTTCAAAAACGCTATAAAACCTGTACATGGGGGGTACTTTTATACTCAGGAGACTTTGCTGAACACAAATATTAGTGTTTCAAAACTGTAAAATGTATCACAACAATTATATCATCAGTAAAAGTGCGGTTTGTGTGTGAAAAATGCAAAAAAAGTCACTTTCACTGACAATATCATCGCTGTGATATGTTTTACTGTTTTGAATTACTAATATTTGTGTTCAGCAAAGTCTCACGAGTAAAACAGTACCCCCCATGTACAGGTTTTAGGGTGTCATAGAACGTTACAGGGTAAAATACAGTGACAGCAAATTAAATTCTCTGGACTTTCGGCTTGGGTTGGCAGGCAGGTCCCTTAAATTGCAATCAATAAAATAACTTAATTATGTAAAAATATTACATAAATACGCATGTAGAATTTAAATATATATGCATATTTATATATTTGAAGTCTACGTGTATATTTATATAATTATTTATGTAATTTTGTATATGGACATATGAATAGTTCGTATTCTTTTTATTTATTTATATATACATAGATATATATACAATTTCATTCTAAGTGTATTTTGATATAAATATATATATATTAATATCAAAATACAGTTAGAATAAAATTTCGTATAGATATATAATTTTTTTTAAAATCGTTATTATTATTTTTACATGTTTAATTTAATTTAAATTACTTTTTATTTGTATTTTATAATAATATATATATATACAATATATATAGTTATTATATATATTATATATATACGTGTGTAAATTAATTATAAGTGTATTTTTATATTAATATATGTACATATTAATATAAAAATACACTTAGTATGACATTATATAAATGATATATAGACATATATTATATAGGTATAATATATGTCTATATATCATATATATATACACATATATAATAATCATTTTTTTTAATTAACTATAACTTTAATTTTTTTTTTTTTATTTTACACTAGCAGGGAGACTGCCTGTCAGCACAGACAGTCCCCCTGCAGGCAGATACTTGGACACCTATTGTGACCATGTGGTCGCCCTGTTGGGCGATCACATGGCCACAGGGGTCCTAATCCGCCATGGGGAGACTGTCTGGGCTGCAGGCAGTCTCCCCACACCGGGAGCACCGCCGATCGCCGCCGGGGGAACGACGGCGATCGGGTAAGTACCTCTTAAATTTAGGACGGTTCAGGACCGTCGTCGGTCGGCAAGGGAAAAATGCCGATGACGGTCCTGAACCGTCCTGCGTCGTTAAGGGGTTAAGCACTTCCAATTTTGCAACAAACTAGGAAAAAAATTCCCTCTTGACCCCAGAATGGCAGTCAGATTTATCCTTGGACCAAGAAGCTATTATCCAGTCTAAATGCATGACCTTGTGTCCTATGTATAGCCCTGTTTGTGAATAGATTTCCAGACAATGGTTTGTATTGGCCCCAAATCAATTTGTATAATGTTATCATATTGCCTCTGAGGCGCCGTTTTTAAAACTAAAGAGATTTTAATTTTATAACCTTTCTTCATAATTAAAATGCTCTATTCCTTTTATCAATTTTGTAGTCTGTCTCTGCACTTTGTGCGTATTTATCCACAGACACACTGTTTCTTACACACACCGAACGCAGGATAGTTGGGAATCATGGCAATGGTTGGCTGTAATTGGCTGAGAGCGTCAGGGTCAGATTTCCAACAAGGCCGCTAAGACCATAGCCCTGGGGTGGGAGGCAAAAGGATGTGGTACAGCTGGTCTGGCCCTCAATGGCCAGCCTCTGTTTTAATATATTTACTGCTGTGTAGGTCGGCCATGAGGAGACACAGTAAGGCTGCCCTTTAACCCCTTAAGGACACATGACATGTGTGACATGTCATAATTCCCTTTTATTCCAGAAGTTTGGTCCTTAAGGGGTTAATAAGAACGGTTAGAACTCACAGTGAGGGAAGGGGTGTGGCTACCTCTGCTGACAGACAGCAGTTACTGGGGGTTAATGCCCTGGTCCTCCATGATGCAGACAGTGTGATGGAATCTGCTTCCAGGGAAGTAATCTTGGAAGACCATCTTGGAGAGACACAGCAGCAATAAATAGATCAGTGGACACTGGGCCAGGAGAGTAACAGAGAGAACATAAAACTAATAGCATGTAGAAAGACAGTAATACGAGACAAAGTAAGGACACCGTCTAGCAGTAATAAACACTATCTAGTAGGGGACAGCAATAAATGACAACCTAGGAACAGATAGCTTAGCCTTAGAGAGACTGATAAGACACAGTAAGGGGAAGAGACAGCATGGACAGTGAGATGGGGAGGAACAGCATTACGAGGAAAGTAGAAAGGCATTGTGAGGAGAGACATTCTAAGAAGAGGAGAGCGGTGATACTATAGGGAGAGACTGCAGGAAGACTGTATATGAAGGGAGAATAAATAGGTTGCTATAAACTAAATGAAAAAACAAAAACTAAAAATCACAGGAAATTGACAAAAAAGAATTAGGAATAAAGTGTGGATCAAAAAACAAAACCACTGTAAATGGAAGACAGGATGAGAACAAAAAAATAAAATAGGGAACAAATTAGGTAATATGTATTTGTGACATATTTTCATGGCTGAACATTTAATTTAGGGCAAAAATAACTTTAGTAGCAGGGTACTGTTCAATATTGGTTGTGGTGTACATTTCATGAGGAAATGTTTTTGAGGACATATCCTATGATTTTATTTGCCCATAGTTTGGGTGGCTGAGAGTGATGGGGAATGTGGTTTACAAACATATGCAGTGGTATGGTTAGTTGTTCACAAGGTTAATAGATCATGATGACAACATTATAGATGTCTGTGGACTACACTTCCTATGATGTTCAGCTAGATACTGCACACAGAATTACTAACAGCCCCATCCCTCAACAGCCTCCCTTCCACACACTCACAAGCAGCTCCCCATTCACCTATTCAGTAGCATGCACCACAGTGTTTGTATGTATGTGTATAGGAAAGGATAGGGGAGGGTGTGCAGAGTGCATTGAGGAAACTGGCCTAGGGGCAGCAAGGAGGATAAACCTGTCTCTGTCAGAGGTTTCAGCCTATGACAGTGCCCATTGCTGGTATGAGATGGTCATACTGGAAGAAAGGGTATACTCTATGCCTTATTTATTCCAAATAACTATACCTGCACTCCTATGGCCACTGCTGCTTTATGACAGCAGTTTTATAACAAATACATGATTATATTGTATTTTTTTAGGCTTGTGGAAGGGTTATCACACTTTGGACTCCTTCACAATACCATCCCATTCACCACTCTACAACATAGCAACCTGCTGCCAAAGCCATGGACTGACAGCGAGAGTAAATATTCTGATATCCTCAGCTCCCCTATCGTTTTTGGCCTTGCAGCATTTTAGATTCAGATGATATTCTACTGATTATAATACAAACTGAACCCAGGCTCATTCTGCACTTGGCATGCCGTGTCCTGCTACGATTATACAGAATGGTTTAAACCAGGGGTAGGCAACCTACGGCACTAGTGCCATGCACGACACTCAAGGTGACTTTGCACGGCACTCAAGGCTGCTAGAGCCAAACAGGCTCTGTCCTATCAGGAGTCCCAGTGAAACTTCAGATATCTGCTAATACGAAGAGGTGGTGAAGGACAATCCTCAATTTAAGCATTGCAGCACTTAGAGGAAGTGATCTCAGATCACTTCCTCCCAGCACTTGTGAATGGGAATCCACACTGTAGCAGAGCAGCCTGCCGCTGCTGTTGCAGCTCCTATACTTGTGCTATACCTGGCCAGCCTGGCCCCCACTGGAACCTAGGGAAGCCACCCATACTGCTAGATATACACAGAAATAACCCTCCCTCATACAAATAATACGAACAGCCTACACACAAATATATACACAATCCCCACAAACGTAACACCACTAACAATCCACATACATGCACACAACCCCGCATGCAGCATCTCACATGCATTACCCCAAACAGCCCTCACACATACACACACTACCAAACACACAATGTGACATATCCATCCACCCACTATTCCACAAGCAGCCCTCATACACAGCCCACATTTATAGGTATCATACACGATACCATAAAGTACTAATGAACATATACAATATAATAGCTCATACACGCACAAATACAACGATACAAAGCAATTACAGTAAAAATAACACAAGCAGAATACGGCAGCATACACACCTCAATTTAAAAAAAATAGGATCGGCACGCTAAGGGACATCACAATCCTATATTGGCACAGTGCCGCTAAAAGGTTGCCTACCCCTGAAACTAACCCTAGCTGCAACTGTTTACAAATCACTTGTCCAAGTATGTTTATGATCAGAATTCATTTAATTTTTAACTCAGCCTATAGGAAGGTACATCACGTAAGTTGTACAACACCTGTAAACATGTTTATAAAAGCATTATACATGTGATCTGGTTAATGTATATATGCTGTCATGCTATAATTTCTAACAAACACATGGTTCAGCCAGTAAGTCCTGGATAAGTTAAAATCAGACTGATTGCTGACAGAGCCAGGCTCACCAAGTATCGAGTGACATCACTTGTATTTATGTGCTGTCCCAGCATGATGAAGATGTCACAGACATATAACTGGCAGACAAGGCACTTACAGGGCTTTTTAGGCTGCTTTCCCAAAAAGTTTCCGAGACACATACAGATCTCTCACAAATGTCATTGAACTTTTCTGTTTTCTGGCCCTTTATTTTTTAACCATGTTCTTATAACCTTTATATAAATTCCATGTATATAACCTCTGATGTGATGCTTATGAAAGTCTATTACAATTCATGGTGTATAGGTGACATGTCTGTTATAATTCACCAGTCCAGGAATCCGAATTATTTATTAAATGATTACTAAAGTCACTCAGGCATATTCATTTTAACAAAGTGATCTGGGTGTAGTGGCTCTTTAGTTCTAACCCTGCAATGTAAAAGATTGCTGTTTGTTTAGAAACTGTATTGTTTTCATTGCCGGGTAGTTCATTTTTAGTAGCGGTAATACTGACGAAATAGGTGTTGTACAAACTGAGTTTTCTTACGTTGAATGGTGTGCACTGCTATAGTACATTAGACCAATAGTTACTGGTAACCCCTTCCTGGGTGCTAGATGTGTGCATATGTTCAAATCATTTTAATGCAATACAGTATTCTGTTAAAACTTATTTTGTGTTCCCTGCAGATACCCCCTCCCACACTTCTTGCTTTCTGTATCTCTTAAAAATTTCAGTAAAAGAGAATTATAAAATAAAGTAGGTGTTGCAGTTAGCATGTACATCTCCCATGTTTAAATTAGTGTAGACCCACCGATATTGGGGTACTATGACATGCTAGTTAGTTTAAAATGATATGGCCATGTGGTGTAAATAATCCATATATTTTTTTCTAAGATAAGTGATTTTAAGCACTTTTTTGTGTGTGTGATGTTCCCTTAATCTGTATTTTGTGTCTATTTTGGTCTTGACAGCAGCAGCCATGTTCTGGGTGTGCCCCCCAATCCCCCTTTTTTAAACTGATGGCCACTATAGAGGGTACTTCTGCGGCACTGACCGAATAAAACGTGGTCGCATGACACGGAAGCCTCCATAAGAAACATGAGATTTATTATTTGAAAAGATAAAGAATTAAAATGGAAAATATAATTACTTGATCCGGGATCAATTAAGAATTAGAAACTAAGATTATGAAATTTGTTTGAATGTTTATCAATGTCTGTTTCATATTCTGAGGGTTTTATAACTGTATACGTGTGACAGGTTTGGTTCCCTTTACATTCCTGACATTTATCAGTTTAGTAAATAACCCTGCAAGTACTGTACGTGTAACACATTGATGTGTTTTATGTAAAAAAAAACTGTTGCAATTCACTGTATTGTATCCACCAATCAAAAGACTTTCCTAGAATGCATATGCTTATGTTTATCCATAATTAGCAGAACTAACTGATACTAAATAAACTTAGCAATTAAAATGTTAGAGAATGAAAAGCAAAAGACATCAGTAAATGTATAAAAATAAAGTTTATATTGGTGTTTTGGTTGTTTCTTAAGGGTGTTTTTTTTTTTGTTTTTAACTAGAACATAGTTTCCATATTGCATATCAATAACAATAGACATTGGTATTTATACACAAAGAAAGGTTTTAAAGAGTATAATGGGAAATTTTAGATTATAATATAAATATAACGGATAAATGTGTTTCACTATATGATATTTTTTAAATATTTGTTTATACAGCAGCGCTCAGGACAGGAAAAACCCCCAGTGGAGGAAACCTGTGAGGAACCATGGCCGCTGTACTGCCCTCCCTCAAGGCATACTATTAATTTAGGGGTAATTCATTAGGTTTAGTATTTAAATTATTAAGTGGGTGACTGAGTGAGTGTGGGTGACTGAGTGATATTGAGTGTGTGTGGGTTAGTTAATGAGTGAGTGTGGGTGAGTAAGTGAGTGGGTGTGGGTGAGTGAGTGTGGGTGAGATTGAGAGAGAGTGTGAGAGAGCGTGATTGTGAGAGAGTGAGAGAATGAGTGAAATTGAGTGAGTGTGAGAGTGGGTGTAAGTGAGAAATAGAGAGAGGGATAGATAAAGATAGATAGATAGAGATAAATAGAAATATAGACAGCAAGTTGAGCTGTCAGGCAGCTCGGATCACAAACGCACATACAGCGCACATGCACAGTAGAGCGCTCAGTTCTTTCATAGAGCGGCATTCAATGTCGCTCTATGAAGAACCTGATTGGTGCATGCCCGTCTGAGAGCGATGACGCCCTGATTGGGCCTTGCTATTTCATCATTTTGACTAAAAAGGGTGTGTTTGACCTGACGAGGAGCTTGGCGCTGGAACGGAGGTAAGTTTTAATGATAAAAAGGGCTCGAATTTAAAAAAAAAAAAAATTTTAATTGGAAGTTCATATAAAAGCAAAAAAGAAGGCTAGGGGACCTGTCTTTCTTGCTTTTCTATGTTGACTATAGCGATCCTTTAATATTTCATTTAAAGGAATACTATAGTCACCAGAACAACTACAGCTTATTGTAGTTGTTCTGGTTATTATAGCTTGTCCCTGACAGCTTTTTTCTGTAAATACCACCTTTTCAGAGAAAAGGCAGTGTTTACATTACAGCCTACGAACACTTCTAGTGGCCACCACTCAGATGGCCACCAGAGGTGCTTTCCCCATAGAGATGCATTAAATCAATCTATGAGGAGATGCTGATTGGTGCAGCACAGTGTTTTGCCACCAATGCACAATAGCCTTACAATGCTTTCCTGTGGGAAAGCATTGGTTATTCTAAAATCATCAAATCTGATGTCAGCATAGGAGGCAGATCGGGGTGGGGCCAGACGTGAGAAACCCCGCACGACACTGGATAAAGGTGAGTAAATGACCTTTATAACCCGAGGTAAGGGGAGCTGACCGACTAAACGATGATTTTAGAACTATAGTGTCAGGAATACATGTTTGTGTTCCTAACACTATAGTGGCCATTTACGTTTTTAGTAGAACCCAAATTAGATAGAAGAAGAGGAGCCGTACAATCTAGTCTGGGGTTCTGGAGGAAACTGGGCACACCACGCTCAGTAGTATGATGACATTACTGGAGGCATAGATGTTGAACTGGGTTGTTTTGCTTCATAACCAAGCCAGATGTATGAAAAGCGTGAGAGACAACTGCAGATGTTGGCAAAATGAGCAGATTTCAGAGACAGTTGGAGATGCTGATGGCTATACAGGTGCTGGATACATGTGCAGTTGTTGGTGATGAACAGAAATGTTGGAGAAACGTCCAGATGTTAAATAGTTTCCTCCTTGTTGTTCTTCCATTTCTGTAAACAGGATTAACAGACATAAAAGTGATGTATTATTATTATTTAGATTTTGTCTGTTGACATTAAACAGTTTAAAGTAACACTATATTGTCAGAAATAAAAATATGTATAGTTGGCACTTTACTTGTAAAACTAGAGTTTAGGATGCTGGTCCCCCTCGCCTGCCTTTAAAAAGGTAATTTACTCACCTTTTTTTCTACACCGCACCGGTCTTGTTGCAGCTAGCGCCACCCTGCTCCGCCTCCTTTGCCGAGATCATAAAATTTAACTATCTCAGCCAATCAAATGCTTTCCGATGGGAAAACATTCAGAGGCTATTGCATAGAATCAATGCATCTCTATGGGTAGCGTTCAGCATCTCCATGCAGAACTTGGAGACGCTGAATCCCAGTGCTGCACACTGAGTGACTGCCACTAGAGGTTTTCTTAGGTTTCCTACAACGACATTAAATAACAACTATAGCTTAATGTCCCTGCAGGCTTTTTATACATTACTAAAACAATGGCAATAGATTTTTGTATGGTGTAAAGCGCTTATGTTTGTATATTTTTATGGGTTTTTTTTGTTTGTTTTGCTCAAAACACCTATGAGTTATTCATTTAGTAGCTCAAAAGGTTAAAATATATGAAGTATATGGTGGTGCGCTTAGTAATGGAACATATTGCCTAAAAATCCCTTCTAAATTTGTTTTTAAAGTGTAAAATGTAATTAAATAAATATTTACACAATTTTCAAAAGAAGTTTTATGCAATATATTTTATTACTAAGCGCTCCACTATATACGTAACACAGTATTCACATTACTGTGTAGTAACACCTGTAGTGGCAGTTACTCAGATGGCCACTAGAGGGGCGTCTATGGTAAGTGCTGCACACGCTCTGCATGGAGACTCTTAACATTTCTTATAGAGATGCATTGATTCAACGCTTTCCTATGGAAAAGTATTGCATTGGCTGAGATCATCATTTTGATCATCTCAGCCATGTAGGCAGAGTGTGGCAGGGCCAGCTGCAACAAGACCAGTGGAGAGCTGGGAAAAGGTTAGTAAAATTACCTGTTAAAAATAAGAATAAGAAGGGTGGGGGAGGGGCTAGATTTGTCTATCAGATGTCAATCACCGCTACTTACCATTTATTGAATAAACTCCAAAGTTTGCTGGAGTATTCTGCAACATAATGCTTTAGGCAGCAACCTGTAATATAATAGAATGTCAGTAACATTTCCCTTCACAATGTATAAAAGGTAATATATATAGTACTTTCTGAACAGTCAGTACTTAGTTTAAGTGCAATCTCCACAATGTTTAGTATTTTACCTGTTTGTTTGATGACAATTTTAGCCACTTCCCACTGCGCAGGTTTGGTGACCCGAGAGTTGCTGGTGGTGTAGTTGGCATTTCTCTGACAGGGGCAGGATAACAGATGCCACGGTAATGGAACTCGGACAACAAACTCATTCGGCTTTCGCCGAAAATGTCGGATCGCCCCTCCATGATGGTTTATCCGAGTTCTTGTCCATGCCCAGTGGGAAGCATTTGCAGCCATGATCTAGGTGGAAAAAAGAACAGGAGCATAAAAAATGACCAATGTTCAACTTAAATGTCAACTTTTAAAACAACAAAGAAATGAAATGCTGACATCAAATGTGCAATCCTTGGCTGGTAGCTTTGCATAGTTATACTAATATTTGTTTTATTTTTATTTTAGAGAAATCTGCATAATTTGAAAGGATTAAAGTTGTATTACATTTTATAAATACATTTCAATTCCTGAATAGAAATTACAAACAAAAACAACAAGATATGTGAACACAACCCAGTGAAAAGAAAATATAAATGAAAGCAAACCAGGACTTCCCCTATATCATAGGTGGAGTATCCAGGTAGATCCCCGAAGACTTCCTCTTGTCTTCAATAGGTATATGCGAATAGGATAGGGGACAATCTGCTAAATACAAATAAAACAAAACAGCATAGCGTATAACTGTGTGGAGACTGGCACTGTTATGTATTCATAATTGGTCACTCACAAATTTGTGGAGATAAAACGGCTTTGAGTGATATATTTTTCCTTCAGTGTCCAGGATGTTATCCCTCCTCACAGTTTCATCAATCCATAGATGTATATATCTCAAGAGAGGGAAAATATATACAAAAAATGTAGTGCACTTCCAGAGTATGAATAAAAAAGTATTTAATAACTTACATTCAAGTTTAAAACAAACAGCATGTCACCATAAAGCGTCCTACGCGTTTCGTCCTTAGCTTGGACTTCCTCAGGGACTTGGTGTCAATAAAGTGCAATAAAATATAATAGCAGCAGATTGCTGCTATTATATTTTATTGCACTTTATTGACACCAAGTCCCTGAGGAAGTCCAAGCTAAGGACGAAACGCGTAGGACGCTTTATGGTGACATGCTGTTTGTTTTAAACTTGAATGTAAGTTATTAAATACTTTTTTATTCATACTCTGGAAGTGCACTACATTTTTTGTATATATTTTCCCTCTCTTGAGATATATACATCTATGGATTGATGAAACTGTGAGGAGGGATAACATCCTGGACACTGAAGGAAAAATATATCACTCAAAGCCGTTTTATCTCCACAAATTTGTGAGTGACCAATTATGAATACATAACAGTGCCAGTCTCCACACAGTTATACGCTATGCTGTTTTGTTTTATTTGTATTTAGCAGATTGTCCCCTATCCTATTCGCATATAGAAATTACAGTCATTCATAAATCAAAAAGCCTTCTGGATTCTGTAAGTTACATTTCTATGTACTATTTTTACAATTAAAGTTGCACGTTAGGTTGTTTAGTTGGGTACCTTTCCCATTGTGTAAACCTTCAAAGCACAATTAGTGATGCCATCCGTGTATTTTTCATCCTAATGCATGATTTGGATGGCACTCACATAAACTATGAGGACCCCATAACTTATGGTTGCACTGAGGATGACATATAATAGTCTTCTAAAATCCTTGCACCGGCCCTGCTCACAACAACATGTTCTCATCATGAAAGATTATAGATTCAGTTGTGTGTGGGGAAAAAAATATTTTGATTTGAATAACTAGAAGAAAGGATCTAGATTCCGTCTCTTAGAAATTGTTCATTAATGCCGAAGGAAGGCTTTCTGAATGATAATCTTGGGTAAAATTTCCAGACACAAGTTTAAAAAAAACCTGACTGCATCTGAAAACTAGTTTTCAATTCAATTCAAATCCTAAAGCATTTACTTAATCGAATGTCTTTTGTCTTTATTTCCAATGGATTGCGATTACAAACCTGCTCACATGTCTCTCTGCTCACTAGGGCTTGGAATCCCATTCGCGACCATAACTGGTCGCGCGCCTTGCAGAAGTGGTGCAGATGAAGACGCCAGTTTCCTCCGAGAGCCCAGGGATATATCTGGTTATAAAATGGCTCCTCTTCTTCTATGCAATTTGCCAAATATCTTAAGATAGAAAAGAATTGCAAGTAAGTTACCAAAGTACATAAATGCAGCTCATGCCGTCTAGATATCTCAAGTTGTAATGATTTTGCTACAAAAATTGCACATTTGACCCTTATTTTCTGTTTGTTATTTAAACGCTTAATAAAATACAGTGTAATATGACAAGAGAAGAGTTGTTAGCGTCTTAGATTAAAACCCTTAGGGAAGGTTAAAAACACTTACAAAGCTGTAAAAAAGTTGTCCCTATTACATTCTTCTTTCTTCAGTCCTGCTCTCTGGAAGTACGTCATCACCATTGCCAGCAGGTACTAGGAGAATATCAGAATTAGAGTAAGGCTTGTAATAAAGATTAGGAGAGAGAAAATCCTACTAATACAGCACAGGAATCAACATACCTCCCAACTTCTGCATCTATTAAAGAAGGATATCGATGGGAGGGGATAAAGGGGGAGCACCCAGACAGAAATGACTGGCAGTTTCAACATGATGGAATGTAGTCTTTTTTCAATCTAGACAACTATGTAAAGTCAGTCTGGCAGACCCAACCAAAGATTCACTGGATTGCGACACAGGTTGCATCCGGTAAATAGTTCCACAGCGAATTATGGTAACTTCCGTTTAGGCGCGTGGTGTGCAGAATAGATCCAGCCGATCCACAGAGTCCACCATATCCTCCTGAGGGATAGTATAGGCACCCAGGGCAACCATACCCATACAGTAACAATATACTTTTACTTTTTTTTTTCATTATTTAGTGCATTCTGGGCCTGGGTCTATATAGCTGGCCACCAAGTCAATCAACAAGCCAGGGGATTCAATCACAGACCATATAAAAAAAAAATAGACATATAACAGTAGACGTGAGATTTAATTCGCTAAACAGTGAATAAGGACTTGGAAATGATAGTCCAAGTTAGCAGCACTGGAGAAATTGTCCAGTTCCGATATTTATTCTTCGTGGCAAATTTGGCCTCAAATCTGCAACAGTTTATTTTAAATAGTGTCATTTTATAAGTTATTAAGAAAAAAGGAGGCTTGCACTCGATCATATAATTTAACACGGTGCACTGAGCATGGGTCAGCAAATCCCTTATATTCTATATAAACCTGTAACCAGGTCGAAACATAAACTGGATTTTACATGTTTGTAATGGAATAATGAGGCATGGCCTTAATTCACCAAACAGATAATTGCCCACTTATTGCTTTCTTTTGGAATTTAATTCATGAAGAGCTAGTCTCCTGCCTAGCTGCTACTGCCAGTGCCTCTTACACACTATTTGATTTACTGATTTAGAATTGTTTTACTGATTTTTGATTGTTTGTTTTTTTTAAATTTCATTTCTAGTAAGAGACTGATTATTTAATTTGCAGTGTGCTAATGTGCCACTGCTAGTTCTTTGGAAATTCAAGATTCTTCACTCCGTATTATACACAGAGTATGGCTGTCGAGGTTGTCAGGTCTTTTTATAGAACTGCATGTAGAAAAAAAGTATTCCAAATTGTGGTGGTGCTAGGGGTTATATGCTTGTTAACCCACCACATAAAAAAAAAACAGTAAAATTAAAATTAATAGTCTCCTGCTGCTCCCCCTTTTCACAAATGTCTTGCAGTGTCTGCTACCTCTGCAGGCGCAATTGGGAGAAGGTGATAGGGTACTGTTTTTCCCCCAACACTGAAGGCCAGTCACTGGTGCTACATACTGGATGTGTAAGAAAGCTACGGTATGTTCTTCTCAGGCTGGAAGTGGGGAGTGGGTGGTCAGTTGCTTGCTGACTGTTTACTTTCATTTTTATAAAAATCCCTTTTTTCATTAAAATAACTACCAGTCTAATTTTGGCAACTCAGAATTGACATTGGCAGAAATGTCTGATATTGCCCAGGCATGTACCCATTTTTACTACTCCAAACAGACACAGGCACCTTTTTCCTCCTGTTTTGGCTTTCTAAATGACTTTCCAGATTTTTCTTTTTTTTTTTGTACCAAAATTTGGCCGTGCTGAATCGTGACATGAACTAAATTCTGCTGTCCTTGGGGGAAAAATATGCCAAATTCTTTTGGAATAACCGAATGTATTGCCATGCTAATGGGGGACCCTGGAAATTTTGCGTAATTGCTGGATAATTGCCTTTTCTATCCTTACCGATATGTGTTTGTGTTAGTGCCGATGTTATATCCTGAATAAATGCCACAACTTTCACAATCTCACAACCTTTACTTTTCAAAATGGATGTAAAGAACCTTTTTACAAATATTCCTCATCAAGAGGACACGATACTGCCTGAATGTCCGTTGTGTGAGGGCCGTCCAATTGAATTCATCCTCAAATCACTACAGTTGACATTAACATTGAATCTTTCAAATTTAAATCTAGGTTTTATATAAAAAATGCCCATGGGTGCATCCTTATCAAAGAAGTCACATTATTAATTGAATATTTAGGCGAATATAATCATGTATTATAGGTTGTGTTTGTAATGTATCTGTGATTATATTCAGAGTTATTCCCTAATGTGAGAATTGTCAGGAATTCAAAGTTAACGTCAAATTTAAGGTTAAAACGGGGGCGTGGCCAGCGACCGCATGGAGTAGTCGCACAGGGAGAGAGCTCCGCAACCACCGAGCACAAAGCCTAACAAACGAGCCTCGAGAGCAATAGTAAAAACGTATCTACCGGGTGTGGAAGCCTCCCCGACCACCATGACACCGTCCAAACAAACCAAAATGACGGACCCGATCCGGAATTCCAAAAAAGACCGCCCGCGGCAAAAGCAAGATGGCGCCGATCCGGACTCGCATCCTCTAAGCTCTGAAAATATTGCAGAGGAGGAAGGTGACCAAATGCCCTGCGGAGAAGACCCAGTCACTAATCACAGCCTGCAAACTATGCTGCAAGCTCTAAAAGAATCCTTGAGGAAGGACTTTCGACAGATCACTAAAGAAATCCGGGAGGAAGTACAAGACTTGGGAGAAAGAACAAACCGCTTAGAAAATAAAGTGGAAGAACTTTGTTCAGCCCACAATGATGTGGTGGATCGCCTACAAGTAATGGAAAACGAGCAAAACAGCATGAAAATTAAAATGGCAGACATGGAGGACAGGGCACGGAGAAACAATCTCCGCTTCAGGGGTATTCCTGACACAATAACAACGGAAGCCCTGCCCCAATACCTACGCGCCATGTGCTCCATTCTTGCACCGCTACTGGAGGCCGTAGCCTGGACCCTGGATAGAGTCCACAGACTTCCTAGGCCGGCAAGGTTCACGGCGGACACTCCCAAAGACGTGATAGCGCGCTTCCACTACTACACATCGAAAGAAGCTATTTTATCGTCCACAAGAAAAATGGAACATCTACCGGAGCCCTACCAAAACATAAATATCTACGCAGATCTATCAGCGGCTACCATGTCTAAAAGACGGGAATTCATTAATATCACCAAGACCCTGAGAAACCACCAGATTCCGTACAGATGGGGTTACCCCACTAAACTACTGGTATGGCACAGAGGCAAGACGGAGGCGATCCTGGAACCCGATGGCGGCATGAAGAAACTCCAAGAATGGGGCCTACACCACAACATGGGTCAGTCATCCCCTCAGAAGACACAGCCGAAGAAAATGAGAGCTGAGTGGGCCATGGTGGGATCTCCATCACGCCCGCCTATACACACAGAGGACTGACTCCATGGGCCCTATATGACTCCCCGGACTCACAACATCACTTGAGTATCACATACTTATGTTTATTTCCTGATACCTTTGTTCTTTATATGTACAAATAGTTTACTTATCTGGTAATAATTTTATGAGTAACAGATATGAGTTGTAAATAGTTTATAGATCTGGGAATGTACACTTGATTTACACTAGTCTATGAATATGTTACTAGTCGCTTACGGCCTAATGCTAGTACGCACACACTGCATACTTGGGCATCTGATAGCTACTCGAGCAATGACATAGTCGCTAGCAGGCATTGAACAGAGGGCAGAAATGCGTCACTTTCAAAGGCCACCTAATTGTACAGGTTCTGTTGTTACATGACTAGCCTCTGCTATAGGGAAGATATATATGTCAATGTTTTCTATGTGTGCAGGCTATCAAAAGCATACGGCCGAGTGACAGCACACGCATGACGCATACTTAGCTAACTGATACAAGCCCTGGCAGTATTGCGACACTCAGCAGCTTACAGACATAAGTCCAACACGTGACGCATCCCAGCGCCACTTAACGGTCGCATAAGTTCAAAGGAAGCACTTTTGCAGCACAAAAACAAAGGAAATTAAGGGAAAAAAAAAAATAAAAATGTTGTTTGGTATTTGATGTTAAAGTTTAACAATGTATAAATTTCAGGCGGTGATCTGAGGAGGAATACATAAGATGCCAAGTTGGCAACCCGCACACTTGACACGATTTAACACCCTCTTAGGCTAGGAGGCTCAATACATTACTGTATTAACGTTGCAATATCGGTGGTTACTCTCACCCCCACATCCCCTGTTGTCTACCAAGGAGAGATAAGTCTCCCACCTGAGGTAGCTCTTTTCCCTGCATAAGATGCAGGACAGATTAAGTTTCCCCCACCCCAGTTATACTCCCCTGTTACATCCTGGAACACTACATTCAATAACAACTAAAGCTACCAGGCACAACGGTCTGACACAGGCACGCACATTGTGCGGTTCGACAGCCCATGCCACTCTAGCCCACAATAGACGCCCTCTAAGCATAAGCGCAACCTTGCTGAGGTTGTTACAACCCCACACTAAACGAACACAACACGCTCAATCACGATGACGAATTCCACGTTTACAATATACTCCTTAAATGTGAAGGGACTTAACAGCCCATTGAAACGACATCTAGCTGTCAAAACCATGCATAAATCTAAAGCTGCTATCGTCTGTTTTCAGGAGACCCATCTCTGCAACCGTAAGCCGCTTCAACTCCAATCTAAACAATACCCCCAAACGTTTCATGCGTATTCCCCACATAAATCAAGAGGGGTCGCGATATTTTTCCATAAAGATTGGCTGTTTCAAGAGAGTAAAAGATTCACAGACCCAATGGGTAGACTTCTAATACTAGTAGGCAATCTAAATGGCATGCAGATTACCATTGCATCGCTATACGCACCAAATGAGGCCCAAATCCCCTTCATCCGCAAAGCCCTGAAACGAATAGAATCCATAAAACAAGGTCACACTATAATATGTGGGGATTTCAATTGCACCCTGGACCCGACATTAGATATTAAGAGAGAACTTAACAAACCGCCCACCTCGCACGCCATCTCTAATTGCACTGAATTCACCAAACTCCTATTCTCCAACAATCTCTATGACACTTGGAGATCGACATATCCAATGGAAAAAGAATACACTTTCCTATCTCAGGTACATAGAACATACACGAGAATAGATCTCTGTCTTGTGGATAAAGCCACCCTGTCCAACATAGAGGACATCAAAATAGGACAACGTACATGGTCGGACCATGCCCCTCTGTCCATTACGTTTAGAACTCTATATCAAGTTAGAGGGAGAGGCAAATGGAGACTCAATGAGAGCTTATTAGACGATACGAAAATACTAGAAACAATTCACAAAGAAGTATCAGAATACTTCTTCCACAATGTGACAGACTCCATGCCAATACAAACCGTGTGGGTGGCCCATAAAGCGGCAATGCGAGGGATATTTATTAGAGAAGGTTCGAAACTAAAAAAATACACGAATGACAAATATAAAGCGTTACAAATAGAACTACAATCTTTAGAAACACTGAATAAAGCCAACCCGACTAGATCCATTACCACACAAATAGGTGAGATCCAGAAGAAAATGCACACACTTGACCTTGGTACAACCGAACGTTGGATCAGATCCCTAAGGATAAAACACTACACCTTTGGCAACAAGGCAGGGAGAGCACTAGCCCAAAGACTCAAAACTAAACAACTACAATCCAAAATCCCGTATATAGAATCTGCCACGAAAGGTAAATTATACAACCCCCTAGACATTGTCAACGAGCTCTCATGCTATTATGATAAGTTATACAACCTGAAAAACGACACCAACCTACCACAACCAAACACCAAAGACATTGAATCCTTCCTTAAATACATATCCCTACCACGCCTCACACCACAAGCGAGCGAACAGCTAGACACCCCCTTCACTGAAGTGGAGATCCGAAAGGCCATCCAGTCCCTGCCCAAACACAAAGCCCCTGGCCCAGATGGATTATCCAATTATTATTATTATAAAACAGAGCCATTACTCACACCCCACCTCACCAACCTCTTTAATGCGATAAAACAAACAGGGGAGCTCCCAATGGAAATGCTAGAAGCTCACGTAATTACACTACCCAAGCCCGGGAAACCACCCACACACTGCGAAAATCTTCGGCCCATTTCCCTGCTCAATGCAGATATTAAACTATATGCGAAATTATGGGCAACACGTTTAAAAGCACATCTACCAGAATTAGTTTCAGAAGAGCAGGCAGGTTTTGTTCCGGGCAGGCAGGCAGGTGATAACACCAGACATTTTATAAACTTAATCAATTGGGCAAAATCCAGCCGTCAATCGGGCACGGTTCTAGCACTTGACGCCGAGAAGGCGTTCGATCGCTTAAATTGGGGCTACATGGAGATAACACTTCGCAGAATGGGTCTCACATCCCAAACATTAACAGGATTAATGGCACTGTACAAATACCCATCAGCAAGGGTATTCAACTCGGGCTTCCTCTCAGACACATTTTCAATTAGCAATGGCACACGTCAGGGGTGCCCGCTTTCCCCACTCCTATTTATATTGTGCCTGGAACCGCTTATACTACACATTAAATCCCACCAAGGTATAGAGGGTATCTCTACTCCAGCAGGTGTCCAAAAACTGGCACTCTTCGCTGATGACGTGCTCCTATTTCTTACTAATCCCACACTCTCTATTCCAAACCTGATGAACCTCCTAACAATATATGGGCACAATTCCTACTATAAAAACAACCTAAAAAAAACACAAGCACTGCCGATAGGAGTCCCCACCCATACGCTTCATACGCTAAAAAACAGTCATCCTTTCGATTGGAGGAAAACCTCTTTAAAATATCTAGGCATTAACCTGACCAAGTCCACCTCACATCTCGCCCTGGAAAACCATGCACCACTAATTTACAAGCTACAAACTCAACTAGATGCATGGCAAAACCTAGAAATATCTTGGCTGGGAAGGGTCAATGCTGTTAAGATGATGGCGCTCCCTCTCATCTTATACCTATTCCGCACCATACCCATAACACTAGGGGACAAACTTTTAAACAAATTCCAAAACCTCTTCAACACATATATATGGAAGAAAAAACCCCCCAGAATAGCCAAACGTCTCACATGGTTGTCACCCAATAAAGGTGGCCTGGGTGTCCCGAACGTCAGAGCATACTATAAAGCAGCGGTTGTGACGCAAGGGCTGGACATACTATCCCGCCCCACGCCGCCAATATGGGTACCCTTAGAAAATGCATGTATAGGACCATACACATTAGACTCCCTGCTACGCTCATTCTCAACATGGGACCCCACAAAACACAAACCTATGGACAGCACTAAATTCTTAATACGTAGCTGGAGAAAATGGGCAAATCCCCTCACGGGAGTGGACAACACTTTATATTTTGCTCCAATACGGACTATCTCAGAACTCTCCGTAAATATCAATATGAACCCTTGGATACTAAAAGGCATTCACTCAGTTTCACAGCTTTTTACAGATGAGGGACTTAAAACTTTCCCCGATCTTCAGGAAGAATTCGCACTACCATCTAGGGACCTATACCTGTATCTAAGACTCAAACACATTCTTCAAACGTTGCACATAACTCAATGCGACACATCCCAACTCACTCATTTTGGTCTCTGTTGCACGGGCCAACGGCCTCCAAGGAAACATCTATCCCTATGTTACAGGGCATTAAATGATAATGACCCACTGACTAAACACAACTACCGTATATACTCGTGTATAAGTCGATCTCATGTATAAGTCGAGGGCAGTTTTGTGACCAACAATTGTGAAATATGCTATGCCTCGTGGATAAGTCGAGGGTAAAACTTGGGGCTATGAAATTCTGTGATTTTTAGAATTATATACACACTCATACAAACACACTCTGCATTATACACACACACACTCATACAAACAATCTGCATTCTACACACACACTTATACAAACACACACACTCTGCATTATATACGCACACACTGTGTGTATATAATGCAGTGTGTGTGTGTGTTTGTATGAGTGTGTGTAGAATGCAGATTGTTTGTATGAGTGTGTGTGTGTATAATGCAGAGTGTGTGTTTGTATGAGTGTGTGTGTATATAATGCAGAGTGTGTGTTTGTATGAGTGTGTGTAGAATGCAGATTGTTTGTATGAGTGTGTGTGTATATAATGCAGAGTGTGTGTGTTTGTACGAGTGTGTGTGTATATAATGCAGTGTGTGTTTGTTTGTATGAGTGTGTGTAGAATGCAGATTGTTTGTATGAGTGTGTGTGTTTGTATGAGTGTGTGTAGAATGCAGATTGTTTGTACGAGTGTGTGTGTATATAATACAGTGTGTGTGTGTTTGTATGAGTGTGTGTAGAATGCAGATTGTTTGTACGAGTGTGTGTGTATATAATGCAGAGTGTGTGTGTTTGTATGAGTGTGTGTAGAATGCAGATTGTTTGTATGAGTGTGTGTGTATATAATGCAGAGTGTGTGTTTGTATGAGTGTGTGTAGAATGCAGATTGTGTGTGTGTGTGTGTGTGTGTGTGTGTGAGAGAGAGAACTGGGTGGGAGGAGGGCATTTTTATTATACATTTTTTATTTTAATATTTTAAGTTTTTTATTTTATTTTAATATATATATATATATATATATATTTTTTTTTTTTAATGTTTGATTTAATTTTCGTCCCCCCTCCCTGCTTGTTAGCTTGCCAGGGAGGGGGGCTCTCACTCCCTGGTGGTCCAGTGTATGGGCTGTGTAGGAGGGGGGGCTGGCAGAGAGCATTAACTTACCTTCCTGCAGCTCCTGTCAGCTCCCTTCTCCTCCGTGCAGCTCCTCTGTCAGCTCCCACTGTAAGTCTCGCGAGAGCCGCGGACCCCGCGGCTCTCGCGAGACTTACAGTGGGAGCTGACAGAGGAGCTGCACGGAGGAGAAGGGAGCTGACAGGAGCTGCAGGAAGGTAAGTTAATGCTCTCTGCCAGCCCCCCAACAGGACCGCCGGGCTTGTAATGAGCCCGGCGGTCCTTGTCTGTATTATGGCAATGTAAGTTGCCATAATACAGACATTAACTCGAGTATAAGTCGAGTGAGGGTTTTTCAGCACAAAAAATGTGCTGAAAAACTCGACTTATACTCGAGTATATACGGTATATCCTAAAGTGGGAGGAAGACCTCCATGTCACCATCCCCATCCCGCTGTGGCTCCAGGCCATGCAAACATCAAGAAAAGCATCCCACAGCTTGTCTCTATGGGAGGCATACACTAAAATGCTTATGAGATGGTACCTAGTACCGACCAGGTTAGCAGCTATGTACACATTGACCCCGCACATCTGCTGGAGATGTGAACTAGATATTGGTGATATACAGCACATATTCTGGGGTTGCCCACTACTGGAAACCTTTTGGAAAAATGTAAGCAAAGCTGTGGATAGCATAGCGTCTCACAAAATCCCATTTACTCCAGAATGCTACCTTCTCCACCTTTCCCCCGAACTTCTTTCCGACAAATCCAACCGCGTCCTCCTAAACATAATGACGGCAGCAAAAACTAGCATAGCTGCCCACTGGAAGAGCAAATATGTGCCCTCTCCCTCAGAGGTATGGAACAGACTTGAGACTATAGCAGATTTCGAACAGATGGCATACAAACTAGAGGGACAGCCTGACGCATATGCAAAACACTGGCTTAGCTGGACAACTCACAGTACAGCGTTAAGAATGCTTACCTAGAGACAATGCCTTATGGACTGCTCATGACTCTCCCCTCCCAGTACACACTCCACGCAGGGATAGGTTAAGTAATTTAACCAAACATACAATGTGTGTAGCATGTGTACTATTGTCGGTGCTAGATTGGTTAGGGAGTATGTAGATTGTTTAAATGTTGCGTAAGCTGTGCTGAAACACGCAGGATTTCATATTAGCTACAGGATATACGAAACTTCACTATATTAAATTCATGTTGTTCATAATTGTGGATACTTGGTAATATGTATAAATGGTGTCAACACGATGTAAACAATACTTTGATGTATAATAAGGATGTAACAGTGTTTCCCCCACCCCCTTCTTCCTTTCTGTACCCCTTACTATATTTTCATGAAAACCAATAAAAAGGAAACATGGAAAAAAAAAATTTAAGGTTAAAACAATAAAGCAGAAAAAAATAAACTAGTTTTGTCTTCTAATTAAAATTTTCACATTATTTAATATCCATGTTAATTCCTCTTTTGTTTTATCTCTCTCTTTCACTCGTTCTTTATCTTCTCTTCTTGCCAATCCCTCGTAGCCTTTCAGTTATATTTTGTTTCTGGTTGGTCATGGCTCGTGCATAATTGTATAGCCTTTTTTTTCTTCCAAATTTTGTATTAATGCCAGTTTGATGATTAAATTAATATTACAAGCACCATAACCACTACAACGCACTGCAATTCTTAGCTCAGGAGAGCCAACAACCCCAGGTAAAAAAAAAAAAAAAACAGGCTACTTACAATGAGAGGGCCCCAAAGCATTCCTGATACCATATTTGCTGTAGTGGTTATGGTGCTTGGAGAGTTCCTTTAAAGGAAACCATGTCATAAATCGTTATGTAGCCCACTGTAAAGAGCTCTCATATAATCAAAAAGCATTTGTGCACTAATAGTTTGAGAATTCATATCAGTAATATGTATGATTTTTTTTATTTAACCTCCTTGTAAGGTTTACCAGAACTGTATTGTTTTCTAACTTAGGGAGATATTCGCTGCCACTCCATCAATTCTCTTAAACGGACACTTCAGAATAGATTTAGCACTTTTTATTTTCTAAAGTATGTTACATTGATAATGCATTAAATATATGTGTAGACGTGGAGGGGAGACGATACCTTAATTATACCATAATGGCCCTCTCTCCATTTTATAATATATTGGGTCATCGACTCGTTGTATCTTCTAAAAACTTCTGTTCTATGTTTACTTGTTTGTAATGTATAACTGATTAATCATGGTCCTTATTACCATGCATTATATAAATATATGGACACAACAGAGCAAAGGGTCAACACAAACACACCACAAAAACAAGCAGGAAAAAAGGCAGCACACCTAAAGGAATAGGGTTCCCTCACAAACCCTAAACGTTATTAGAAAACAAAAAGGAAAAGGAGGAAGGTAGCGCCAGTAATCTTGTATGTATTAAACTATATATATATAAAATACAGTGGGACCTCGGTTTACGAATGTAATGCGTTCTCCGGGACGTTTCTTATTGCGAAACATTTGTAAACCGAAACGCGGTTTCCCGTAGGAATGCATTGAAAACCAATTAATCCGTTCTGGAGGTCAGAAAAAAGTCAAAATGAGCTGGCATGGAAACCAACCCACAATGTAGAACACACAGTAAAAGGCATGCAAACGATGAAGCTCAGCTCCCTACCTTTCCACAGCTTGAGAAATGCGCCAAAAAGTCCCAAAACTGCAAACAATTTCCAGAATGGCTCCAAAACTCGATGCAAAAGCCGCTCCAACACCTCCAAACTCGACGCCACGTGATACCCACAGACTCCAGCATGCAGGGGGCGGCCCTATAAACCTCCCAAGTGCAATGCGTCCTGGGGAAACTTGCTTTGTATTGCGAAACAAATTTTGTAAACCGAGGCATTATTTTCAATGGATTTTCATTTGTAAACCGAAAATTTTGTTAACCGAGGCGTTTGTAAACCGAGGTCCCACTGTATATAAAAAACTAAAAGTATTTATAAAATATAAAATAGAATGGAAAAGTCAAATCCGAATAAAATACCACTAGTAAGGGAACAGCCACGTCTTGATAGAGGTAGTTTCCTTATGGGGAATTCCAGGTCAGGCAAGGCTTGAAATCCGTTTGTGCATATAAGAGAACAAAAGAAAGGCCCCAATGGTACAGTACTTTTCAGTAATAATGAGTAAATAATAATTTAAGTCCTACTAACATTTACCAGAGCTTAGGCCAGCTCTGGATTTCGCAGCTTAGAATGGTATTATCCCTACTTCTAGGATATATAGATGAGTGCATTTCTCAGATCTCTCAGCATAATAGTGCCAAAGGGACCCAGGGAAATAAAGAAACAAAATATAATAAAAAATAATGTTCTTTGTATCTTTAAAAGTAGTAAAAGTACCGTATATACTCGAGTATAAGTCGAGTTTTTCAGCACATTTTTTGTGTTGAAAAACCCCCACTCGACTTATACTCGAGTCAATGTCTGTATAATGGCAAATTACATTGCCATAATGCAGACCAGGACCGCCGGGCTCATTACAAGCCCGGCGGTCCTGTTTGGGGGCTGGCAGGAAGCGTTTACTTACCTTTCCTGCAGCTCCTGTCAGCTCCCTTCTCTCTTCTCCGGTCAGCTCCCTCTGCAAGTCTCGCGATAGCCGCGTGGTCAGAGCGTTGCCACGGGTTAGGGGTCTCGACTTATATTTGGGTCAACTTATACTCGAGTATATATGGTATATATATATGAAATGTACTCACATTTGATCGAGCAGACTAACTGCTTAATGTATTGGGCGCATGTGGTATGATCCCTCACTAGAAGTCCTCACTAGAGTGGATAGACAGGATGCCAGGCAGTTGTTAAAATAAATACATTTATTACATACGGTAGTTACATGAAAGGAGATGCCCATCAAGGTTAGCCTTCCTCACATATGTTTTTTGCTGTTGATCCAAACAAAGAATAAAAAAAAAACAGTTTTAAGCACTTCCAATTTTGCAACAAACTAGGAAAAAAAATTCACTCTTGACCCCAGAATGGCAGTCAGATTTCTCCTTGGACCAAGAAGCTATTACCCAGTCTAAATGCATGACCTCGTGTCCTATGTATAGCCCTGGTTGTGAATAGATTTCCAGACAATTATTTGTATTGGCCCCAAATCAATTTGTATAATGTTATCATATTGCCTCTGAGGCGCCGTTTTTAAAACTAAAGAGATTTTAATTTTATAACCTTTCTTCGTAATTAAAATGCTGTATTCCTTTTATAAATTTTGTAGCCTGTCTCTGCACTTTGTGCGTATTTATCCACAAACACACTTGCTCTTACACACACCGAAAGCAGGATAGTTGGGAATCATGGCAATGGCTGGCTGTAATTGGCTGAGAGCGTCAGGGTCAGATTTCCAACAAGGCCGCTAAGACCATAGCCCTGGGGTGGGAGGCAAAACGATGTGGTACAGCTAGTTTGGCCCTCAATGGCCAGCCCCTGTTTTAATATATTTACTGCTGTGTAGGTCGGCCATGAGGAGACATAGTAAGGCTGCCCTTTAATAAGAATGGTTAGAACTCACAGTGAGGGAGGGGGTGTGGCTACCTCTGCTGACAGACAGCAGTTACTGGGGGTTAATGCCCTGGTCCTACATGATGCAGACAGTGTGATGGAATCTGCTTCCAGAGAAGTAACAAGGCTGATCTGCAGCAGCCATGGGGAGAGAGGCAGCATGTGGGGAGCCATCTTGGAAAGACACAGCAGCAATAAATAGATCAGTGGACACTGGGCCAGGAGAGTAACAGAGAGAACATAAAACTAATAGCATGTAGAAAGACAGTAATAAGAGACAAAGTAAGGACACTGTCTAGCAGTAATAAACAGTATCTAGTAGGGGACAGCAATAAAGGACAACCTAGGAACAGATAGCTTAGCCATAGAGAGACTGATAAGACACAGTAAGGGGAAGAGACAGCATGGACAGTGAGATGGGGAGGAACAGCATTACGAGGAAAGTAGAAAGGCATTGTGAGGAGAGACATTCTAAGAAGAGGAGAGCGGTGATACTATGGGGAGAGACTGCAGGAAGACTGTATATGAAGGGGGAATAAATTGGTTGCTATAAACTAAATGAAAAACCAAAAACTAAAAATCACAGGAAATTGACAAAAAAAGAATTAGGAATAAAGTGTGGATCAAAAAACAAAACAAAAAAAAAAGACAGTATGAGAACAAAAAAATAAAATAGGGAACAAATTAGGTAATATGTATTTGCGACATATTTTCATGGCTGAACATTTAATTTAGGGCAAAAATAACTTTAGTAGCAGGGTACTGTTCAATATTGGTTGTGGTGTACATTTCATAAGGAAATGTTTTTGAGGACATATCCTATGATTTTTTTGCCCATAGTTTGGGTGGCTGAGAGTGATGGGGAATGTGGTTTACAAACATATGCAGTGGTGTGGTTAGTTGTTCACAAGGTTAATAGATCATGATGACAACATTATAGATGTTTGTGGACTACACTTCCTATGATGTTCAGCTAGATACTGCGCACAGAATTACTAACAGCCCCATCCCTCAACAGCCTCCCTTCCACACACTCACAAGCAGCTTCCCATTCACCTATTCAGTAACATGCACCACAGTGTTTGTATGTGTGTGTATAGGAAAGGATAGGGGAGGGTGTGCAGAGTGCATTGCGGAAACTGGCCTTGGGGCAGCAAGGAGGATAAACCCGGCTCTGTGAGAGGTTTCAGCCTATGACAGTGCCCATTGCTGGTATGAGATGGTCATACTGGAAGGAAGGGTATACTCTATGCCTTATTTATTCCAAATAACTATACCTGCACTCCTATGGTCACTGCTGCTTTATGACAGCAGTTTTATAACAAATACATGATTATATTGTATTTTTTTAGGCTTGTGGAAGGGTTATCAAACTTTGGACCCCTTCACAATACCATCCATTCCCCACTCTACAACATAGCAACCTGCTGCCAAAGCCATGGACTGACAGCGAGAGTAATTATTCTGATATCTTCAGCTCCCCTATCGTTTTTGGCCTTGCAGCATTTTAGATTCAGATGATATTCTACTGATTATAATGCAAACTGAACCCAGGCTCATTCTGCACTTGGCATGCTGTGTCCTGCTACGATTATACAGAATGGTTTAAACTAACCCTAGCTGCAACTGTTTACAAATCAGCCGTCCAAGTATGTTTATTTTTTTTTTTTTTTTATATTCTTTATTTTTGTAGTGCGCAAGTTAACAAACGGGCCCGTGGTGCCACAATAGCAGTCCAGGGTTCAACATACGTATACATGTACAAAGTGGCATAGAGAGATTCTGCACATTTTTTATTTGTATGAGTGTGAGTCGTGTGGCTGCCGCTCTAAGAGATTGTGCTTGCCTCACAGGGTGTGAGTTGGGTGTCTATAGTGACTAACAGTCCTATTGTGTGCTTAGTGCCAGTCTTGAACACCGGTTGCGTCTCGCGGGTAAAGCCTATGTACCTATGCTCGTGTTGCATGTCAAAGCCATGGTATCTGAGTGTGAGCCCTTTTGAGCTTCGGTGTGCGGTGAGTTTGGTCTGTCATTGGCACTATAGGTGCAGCGCCTGGTGTAGGGGCTGCTTGCGCCGGTCAGCTGGAGGGTCGGTCGAGAACAAGTTGGGGGTCATGTAACCTGACTATGGGAATGAGTGTGCGCTGCTGGGTTGCTGAAACTAGAAAAACATCAACAGGGCTAATATAATTTGTCAAGGAGGGGTAACTTAGGGTAGTTGCATATAAATTAAAATAACATGGCAGTACTGAGAGTTCAGGTAGCCCCTTCTGGTCGTCGGGCCGTAGGGGACTGACGTGGGACGAACACGGTCACCTTCGCCGGATCCCAGTGTTGCTTTGCGGTGTCTCTTCTGTGAGGTTCGCCTGACGGCAGTGATTCTATCGGCAGTCCCAGTGTGCGCATTACGGCCGTTGCTTCAGCGATGTCGCGGACTGTATGTTGCGTTTCTCCTTGGAAGATCAGCAGGGTTCTCGTGTGCCGCCAGCGGTATTGTATGCCGTTCAGCCGGAGAATGGTGGTGCAGGGTCTAAGGGTTCTCCGCCACGCCAAGGTACCCCCCGACAGATCTGGGTAGAAGGTAAGCTGCATTCCTTCGAAGGTGTAGGGGTCTTTGTTCTTGAGGGCTACGAGCATTGCTGCCTTGTCCCGTTCACTGCGTAAGCGGACTATTAAGTCTCTTGGGGCCGTTGTTGGAGCCTGGGGTGCCTTCGGGATGCGGAAGCAGTCCTCCACGAACAGGGACTTAGCCTGTCTCGGGGGTAGTAGTACCGCTGCGAGGCGTCTCAGCATATGAGGCAACTCTTCAGATTGTATGGTTTCCGGGACCCCTCTAATTTTCAAGTTGCTTTTGCGTCTGGCATCCTCCATCGTTTCAAATCTGGCTTCATATAAGTCGTTTTGCCTTTTGAGCCCCAGTATGGTTTGTTGCATGGCGGTTATTTGCTGTGTATGTGCACCTGCAGTTGTTTCTACCGCACCCAGCCGGCCTGTCAGGCCCCGGAGGTCCGCACGCAGGTTCGCCATATCTGCCAGTATGGTTTGTTGCAAGCCTGCCAGTAGGTCCTTTAGCACCGCTGTTGTCACCGGATCCTTGTCTGGGCTGAGCGGTGTTACGGCTGGCGGTGGTCTCGCCGGCGCCATGTCCACCTCCTCGTCCAGCGATAGTTCGTCGGACAGGTCTGAATAGGCCCCGGAGTTGTCGGCCATATTGGGCCTGCTGGCCTGGTGAGCCTGTCGGAGGAGAATGCCGATATCCTGGCTAAGATGAGGCTTGTCGGCTTTTATTTTTTTATTTTTCCGACCCATGATGTGGTGTGGATCTCACTCCCGCCTCTTCAGTTTTCTCGATCGGGTTTTGCTTCGGTAAAATATCGAAACCTCTAGCCGTGTCCCGGAGCTCGGATACCATGCGGCCATTCAGTTCAGTTGCTTAGCCACGCCCCCGTCCAAGTATGTTTATGATCAGAATTCATTTCATTTTGAACTCAGCCTATAGGAAGGTACATCACGTAAGTTGTACAACCCCTGTTAACATGTTTATAAACGCATTATACATGTGATCTGGTTATTTTATATATGCTGTCATGCTATAATTTCTAACAAACACATGGTTCAGCCAGTAAGTCCTGGATAAGTTAAAATCAGACTGATTGGTGACAGAGCCAGGCTCACCAGGTTTCGAGTGACATCACTTGTATTTATGTGCTGTCCCAGCATGATGAAGATGTCACAGACATATAACTGGCAGACAAGGCACTTACAGGGCTTTTTAGGCTGCTTTCCCAAAAGTTTCCGAGACACATATAGATCTCTCACAAATGTAATTGAACTTTTCTGTTTTCTGGCCCTTTATTTTTTAACCATGTTCTTATAACCTTTATATAAATTCCATGTATATAACCTCTGATGTGATGCTTATGAAGGTCTATTACAATTCATGGTGTATAGGTGACATGTCTGTTATAATTCACCAGTCCAGGAATCCGAATTATTTATTAAATGATTACTAAAGTCACTCAGGCATATTCATTTTAACAAAGTGATCTGGGTGCAGTGGCTCTTTAGTTCTAACCCTGCAATGTAGAAGATTGCTGTTTTTTAGAAACTGTATTGTTTTTGATGTAGTCTAAATTAATCTACATCATTTTCATTGCTGGGTAGTAGTGATGTCCCGAACGGTTCGCCGGCGAATAGTTCCTGGCGAACATAGCTTGTTCGCATTCGCCACTGACGGCGAACATATGCGATTCGGTCCGCCCCCTATTCGTCATCATTGAGGAAACTTTGACCCTATACCTCACAGTCAGCAGACACATTCAGCAGCAGACCCTCCCTCCCAGACTCTCCCACCTCCTGGACAGCATCCATTTTAGATTCATTCTGAAGCTGCATTCTTAGTGAGAGGAGGGACAGTGTAGCTGCTGCTGATTTAATAGGGAAATCGATAGCTAGGCTAGTGTATTCAGTGTCCACTACAGTCCTGAAGGACTCATCTGATCTCTGCTGTAAGGACAGCACCCCAAAAAGCCCGTTTTAGGGCTAGAACATCAGTCTGCTTTTTTTTTTTTCCTGTGTAATCTAATTGCAGTTGCCTGCCTGCCAGCGTGTGTGTCATTCTCACAGAGTATACTGTGCCCACTTGCTCAGTGCCACCACTCACTCACTGGTGTCACAATAGCTTGCATTTAAAAAAAACAAAACTTTTTTTGACTGTAATATAATAGCAGTCAGTTTCCTTCACACGTGTGCGTTTCAGGGCCTGCCCAGTGCCACCAATCACTCACTGGTGTCACAATAGCTTGCATTTAAAAAAAAAAAAAATACTTTTTTGACTGTAATATAATAGCAGTCAGTTTCCTTCACACGTGTGTGTTTCAGGGCCTGCCCAAAGCCACCACGCACTCACCGGTGTCACAATAGCTTGCATTTAAAAAAAACAAAACTTTTTTGACTCTAATATAATAGCAGTCAGTTTTTCTGACCATCACTATTGTGGCCAGAAAGAGTCCCTGTGGGTTTTAAAAGGACTCATCTGATCTCTTGCCCATTGAAGTCTATGGCGGTTCGCCTGGATCGCCCGTTCGCGAACATTTGCGGAAGTTCGCGTTCGGCGTTCGCGAACCGAAAATTTTATGTTCGCGACATCACTACTGGGTAGTTCATCTTTAGTAGCGGTAATACTGACGAAATAGGTGTTGTACAAACTGAGTTTTCTTACGTTGAAACAAGTTGTTGAATGGTGTGCACTGCTATGGTACATTACACCAATAGTTACTGGTAACCCCTTCCTGTGTGCTAGATGTATGCGTATGTTCAAACCATTTTAATGCAATACAGTATTCTGTTAAAACTCATTTTGTGTTCTCTGCAGATAACCCCCCACCCTTCTTGCTTTCTGTATCTCTTAAAAATTTCAGTAAAAGAGAATTATAAAATAAAGTAGGTGTTGCAGTTAGCATGTACATCTCCCATGTTTAAATTAGTGTAGACCCACCGATATTGGGGTACTATGACATACTAGTTAGTTTAACCCCTTAAGGACACATGACGTGTGACATGTCATGATTCCCTTTTATTCCAGAAGTTTGGTCCTTAAGGGGTTGAAGTGATATGGCTATATGGTGTAAATTAATGCATATATTTTTTTCTAAGATAAGTGATTTTAAATATTTGTTTATACAGCAGCGCTCAGGACAGGAAAAACCCCCAGTGGAGGAAACCTGTGAGGAACCATGGCCGCTGTACTGCCCTCCCTCAAGGCATACTATTAATTTAGGGGTAATTCATTAGGTTTAGTATTTAAATTATTTAGTTTGGGAATTATTCTCATATTTTTCTTAAAAATGTATGTTCAAAAGGAACCTGAATGGGCTCATTTGAATTTGGGGTATGCTGGGCGTGGTACATGTTTAATCTTACTATAGTTAAATGGGGAGCATACTGACAGGTTTAATTTTATTTTTATGCTTATTATGTGGTGACTGGTTAGGAAGTGCTGGCCTGCTGCCATATAAGGGAACTCTCACGTCAACAGGTTTTATTTGCCCACAGGCTGCTAGTGCTGGCAGCAGGCAATTAGTTCAGGCATTTAAAGGGTTAATCCAACCACCATGACTACTTCTGATTTTTTAAAGTAATCATGTGGTAGGGGTGTGGATGAGCAATGTTTCAGCTGGAAACTCTGTACATCCACAGTTATTTTTAGTTGTGTGGTCGGAGCTAGTTACACCGCCCAGCACACGTGACCTAGGGAGACCTGAATTATTTTATGGGCTACCTAATGTAAATTCTGTGCTTTTTTAATTGTTATTATTTTTGATTGGACCTCCTCGGATCTCCCATGACTTTAGAGATACGACTAGTTTGGGAGCTTTGCCCAGCACTAGATTTAGGTATGTAAAAACATATTAAAAACACTTTGAGGGATTTTTGGGGATCATAATAATAATAATCTCCAATAGGGAATTCATCTAAAAAAAAGAAAGGGTTGAAGAAACCATTTAAGGTCCACGCCCAAATCTGAATCTTCTGGACATAGATTTTAGGTACCCAGGACCAGATTTCAGCTGTCTGACAGCATTCAGACAGGCTGAAAACTTGACACAATTCTGGCTTGTATGGAGCCTGAATTGGAAAAATCCAGACGTTGTTAAATACTGTGAACAATATCTGGATGTTGCATTCCTATGCTCCATGTGGAACTGGATGGTTTTGCTCCATTTAGCAAGGTGCAATCAACACAAATGGATTACCTCTTAAAATTCACCCAGTTGACAGGTGACTGTCATTGTTATGGCAATCACTTGTTACCTAAAGGGACATATTACCCTAAATTTGAGGAAATATATTCCCTCTCTATCCTATGAGGGGTACCGTTTGTGCGTGTCGCAAGCTGTTATTAGGGGATATGGCTTCTGTTTGAGCCCCCACCTCCTAAATAGTTAAAGTAGATTTAGTAAGTGATGGCTAATTGTACGGCTATCACCTACCTGTGAAAGGGTTTAAAGGGACACTATAGTCACCTGAACAACTTCAGTTTAATGAGGTTGTTCAGGTGAGAACTATAGCTCCTTGCAGCTTTTCTAATGTAAACACTGTATTTTCTGAGAAAATACAGTGTTTACATTGGAAGCTAGGAACACCTCCAGTTGGAGTCACTCAGACTGCCACCAGAGGTACTTCCGAGTTCATGAATGCCTAATTTGCATTCATCACGTTTAACGTCTTCACGCTTGGGTGAATACATCAAACATGATGACAGGAGATAGGAGGCACTGTGAACGCGGTTCCTATGTCCTGTAGTAACCCCGGAGCCTGTCAGCAATCAGAGATGACAGTGTGGGAGATCTCAGATAAGGTCTCCTGCACACAGCGTCGGCTCGAGCTGACAGGCTGAAGACCGGAGACTGAGTAGGAGGATCCAAACCGTAAGTAAATGTATTTTGTGAGTGAATGTGAGTGACTGAATGTGGGTGAGTAAGTGAGTGAGTGTGGATGAGTAAGTGAGTGTGGGTGAGTAAGTGGGTGACTGAGTGAGTGTGGGTGACTGAGTGATATTGAGTGTGTGTGGGTTAGTTAATGAGTGAGTGTGGGTAAGTAAGTGAGTGGGTGTGGGTGAGTGAGTGAGTGTGGGTGAGATTGTGAGAGAGAGTGATTGTGAGAGAGTGAGAGAATGAGTGAAATTGAGTGACAGTGGGTGTAAGTGAGATAAATAGAGAGAGAGATAGATAAAGATAGATAGATAGAGATATATAGATAGAAATATAAATTGATAGAGATAGATAGAAACAGATAGAAATATAGATAGATATATAGATAGATAGAAAAATAAATAGATAGATAGAAATATATATATATATATATATATAGAGAGAGAGAGAGAGAGAGAGAGAGAGAGAGAGAGTGTGTGTGTGTGTATGTTTAACAATATTTATTTAAAAAGTGTGTGTTTGTATACAAATATATATAGAGATATCTCTATATATAGTGTTTGCATACAAATATTTGGCTTAGGAGGGTTGGCGTAGACAGCGACCTGTCTTTCTTGCTTTTCTATGTTGACTATAGCGATCCTTTAATATTTCACCAGAACAACTACAGCTTATTGTAGTTGTTCTGGTTATTATAGCTTGTCCCAGCCAGCTTTTTTCTGTAAACACCACCTTTTCAGAGAAAAGGCAGTGTTTACATTACAGCCTACGAACACTTCTAGTGGCCACCACTCAGATGGCCACCAGAGGTGCTTTCCCCATAGAGATGCATTAAATCAATCTATGAGGAGATGCTGATTGGTGCAGCACAGTGTTTTGCCACCAATGCACAATAGCCTCACAATGCTTTCCTGTGGGAAAGCATTGGTTATTCTAAAATCATCAAATCTGATGTCAGCATAGGAGGCAGATCGGGGTTTGGGCCAAACGTGAGGAGCCCCGCACGGCACTGGATAAAGGTGAGTAAATCACCTTTATAACCCGAGGTAAGGGGAGCTGACCGACTAAACGATGATTTTAGAACTATAGTGTCAGGAATACATGTTTGTGTTCCTAACACTATAGTGCCCCTTTACGTTTTTAGTAGAACCCAAATTAGATAGAAGAAGAGGAGCCGTACAATCTAGTCTGGGATTTTGGAGGAAACTGGGCACACCACGCTCAGTAGTATGATGACATTACTGGAGGCATAGATGTTGAACTGGGTTGTTTTGCTTCATGACCAAGCCAGATGTATGAAAAATGTGAGAGACAACTGCAGATGTTGGCAAAATGAGCAGATTTCAGAGACAGTTGGAGATGCTGATGGCTATACAGGTGCTGGATACATGTGCAGTTGTTGCTGATGAACAGAAATGTTGGAGAAACGTCCAGATGTTAAATAGTTTTCTCCTTGTTGTTCTTCCATTTCTGTAAACAGGATTGACAGACATAAAGTGATGTATTATTATTATTTAGATTCTGTCTGTTGACATTAAACAGTTTAAAGTAACACTATATGGTCAGAAATAAAAATATGTATAGTTGGCACTTTACTTGTAAAAGTAGAGTTTAGGATGCTGGTCCCCCTCGCCTGCCTTTAAAAAGGTAATTTACTCACCTTTTTTTCTACACTGCACCGGTCTTGTTGTAGCTGGCGCCACCCTGCTCCGCCTCCTTTGCCGAGATCATCAAATTTAACTATCTCAGCCAATCAAATGCTTTCCGATGGGAAAACATTCAGAGGCTATTGCATAGAATCAATGCATCTCTATGGGTAGCGTTCAGCATCTCCATGCAGAACTTGGAGACGCTGAATCCCAGTGCTGCACACTGAGTGACTGCCACTAGAGGTTTTCTTAGGTTTCCTACAACGACATTAACCCCTTAAGACCGCAGCCAAATGTACAAGTTAATAAATATACAAAGTGTTCTGTGTTATAAGGCGCTTAAAATAGTAAAACTTAAAGTGCTCTCAGTTATAGCAGCTTTCACACAAAAATAGGAACTCTCTATTCCTATTACATCAAATACAAGAAAAACATTATTTAACAGACAAGTGCCAAATTAGTGAAGGTGTGCAGCGCTGAAAAGTAGATTACTTACTCCCAAATTGTTGGGGATATAGTAGTGTGTAAATGGCTGTATAAAAAAAAAGGGGGGAAAAGTATATAGTGCAACACTGTTGAATTAAAGTGGAAATATATATTCCAAATGGAAGCACTCACGTGGTCTAGAGCCTATTATGGATTGGCTCTAATCACTTGCGCCGTTGTGCACTTAAGGTGGCACACACCTTCTAGGTCCACGTGTAAGATGTTCCTCAGAAGCATGTAAAACAAAGAGGTAGGGGGGGAGACAGGGAGAATTGCCCTGGTGCAGAAATCCTTAATCAGGTAAGGTATAGTGCAAACATATATAGATGGCTTCTCACCTTAAAAAGAGCCTATCACTTGGCTCTAAGTGTGTAAGTAGATGAGTCCAGTTCTAGGGTGACTCTACCCTTCTTTGAGCAGGATAAATGGTCCACCAACGTGTAGATTCAATAAAATTTATATTTATTCCATTAGTATAAAACTTTTATAAAATAAGTTGCAATACATACACAGTGGTGGTAAGTGCAATACATACACAGTGGTGGTAAGCGCAATACATACACAGTGGTGGACTTACCACCACTGTGTATGTATTGCAACTTATTTTATAAAAGTTTTATACTAATGGAATAAATATAAATTTTATTGAATCTACACGTTGGTGGACCATTTATCCTGCTCAAAGAAGGGTAGAGTCACCCTAGAACTGGTCTAGACTTACACACTTAGAGCCAAGTGATAGGCTCTTTTTAAGGTGAGAAGCCATCTATATATGTTTGCACTATACCTTACCTGATTAAGGATTTCTGCACCAGGGCAATTCTCCCTGTCTCCCCCCCTACCTCTTTGTTTTACATGCTTCTGAGGAACATCTTACACGTGGACCTAGAAGGTGTGTGCCACCTTAAGTGCACAACGGCGCAAGTGATTAGAGCCAATCCATAATAGGCTCTAGACCACGTGAGTGCTTCCATTTGGAATATATATTTCCACTTTAATTCAACAGTGTTGCACTATATACTTTCCCCCCCTTTTTTTTTTTATACAGCCATTTACACACTACTATATCCCCAACAATTTGGGAGTAAGTAATCTACTTTTCAGTGCTGCACACCTTCACTAATTTGGCACTTGTCTGTTAAATAGTGTTTTTCTTGTATTAAATGTACAAGTTGTGATCCAAAAAAACCGTAAACAAAACCTGGCATTTGCGCTACATGTCTGTCCAACCGTAATTCACCTCTTTCATATTAAATGCACCCACACTTATTATATATCATTTTATTCAGGGGAAACAGGGCTTTCGTTTAACATCAAATATTTAGGTATGGAACATAATTTAATATGAAAAAAATATTACAAAAATGAGAGAAAATAAGATTTTTTTTTATTTTTTTAGTTCTACATGACATTCTAACTGTGAATGTCATAATACTGTTTGCTTTTACTGCAGTAACATACACATATTTGTATTCAGCGATGTCTCACGTGTAAAACAGTACCCCCTATGTACAGGTTTTATGGTGTTTTGGGAAGTTACAGGGTCAAATATAGCATGTTACATATTTTAGTTTTTTCACATTGAAATTCGCCAGATTGGTTACGTTGCCTTTAAGACCATATGGTAGCCCAGAAATAAGAATTACCCCCATGATGGCATACCATTTGCAAAAGAAGACAACCCAAGGTATTGCAAATGGAGTATGTCCAGTCTTTTTTAGTAGCCACTTGGTCACAAACACTGGCCAAAGTTAGTGTTAATATTTGAATATGCAAAAAACTAATTTGAACGCAAATTTTGGCCAGTGTTTGTGACTAAGTGGCTACTAAAAAAAAAAACCATACCCTATTTGCAATACCCTGGGTTGTCTACTATTGCAAATGGTATGCCATCATGTAGATAATTTTCATTCCTGGGCTACCATACGGTCTCAAAGGCAACCTGGCGAATTTTAATGTGAAAAAACTGAAACGCAAATCTTATATTTGACTCTGTAACTTTTGAAAACACCATAAAACCTGTACATGAGGGGTACTGTTATACTCAGGAGACTTCGCTGAACACAAATATTAGTGTTTCAAAACAGTAAAACGTATCACAACAATTATATCGTCAGTGTAAGTGCCATTTGTGTGTGAAAAATGCAAAAAATGTCACTGACGATATCGTCGTTGTAATATATTTTACTGTTTTGAAACACTAATATTTGTGTTCAGCGAAGTCTTCCGAGTAAAACAGTACCCCCCATGTACAGGTTTTATGGTGTCTTGGAAAGTTATAGGGTTAAATATAGTGCTAGCAAATTAAATTCCCTATAGTTTCAGCATGGGTTGTCAGGCAGGTCCCGCTAATTGTAATTAATAAAATGACCTAATTATGTAAAATTATTACATAAATATATGCGTAGAATTATTATATATATAGGTGTGTATATATATATGTGTGCATATATATGTATATAATTTTTTTTATTATTTTTATTTATATATAGGTATATATTTAGTGATATATACGTATATACTTATGTATATAGATATATATATTATTTCGTTCTAGATGTATTTTGATATCAATATATATATATTAATTTTAAAATACAGTTAGAAGGAAATTTCGCATGTTTATATATTTTTTATCTATTTATTTTGTATTATTTTTTTATTTTTTTAACGTATTTATATATTTATTTATTTTTTATTATATATAAATATATATATATATATAATAAAAATTATATATATATATTTAATCAATATCATTGTACGTGTATTTTGATATTAATATATATATATAATTATGTATATATTAATATTAAAATACATGTAGACAGTGTATGTATATTTATGTGTATATGTGTATATGTGTATATATATATACTTAGATCATATATATAATAAATATATATATGATCTAAGTATATATAATCTTATTTTTACACTGTTTTAACGGATTTTATTTGAATTTCAGACAGCAGGGGGAGTACCTGTCATTACAGGCACTCCCCCTGCTGGCATTGACATGGACGGCTATGCCGTCCATGTGATCGCGGGGTCCTCGCAAGGACCTCGCGATCACATGGCCCTGGGGGGCCGAAGAGGATGGAGGGGGACTCCCTGGGCTCCCAGGTAAGTCCCCCATACCGCAATCGCCGGTGTGGGATCGCCGGCGACCGGGTAAGTACATAAGACCGCAGGACGTTCTATGCCGCCCTGCGGATTTTAGAGCCATCTAAATAAGGACGGCATAGAACGTCCTGCGGTCTTAAGGGGTTAAAGAACAACTATAGCTTAATGTCCCTGCAGGCTTTTTATACATTACTAAAACAATGGCAATAGATTTTTGTATGGTGTAAAGCGCTTATGTTTGTATATTTTTATGGGTTTTTTTTGTTTGTTTTGCTCAAAACACCTATGAGTTATTCATTTAGTAGCTCAAAAGGTTAAAATATATGAAGTATATGGTGGTGCGCTTAGTAATGGAACATATTGCCTAAAAATCCCTTCTAAATTTGTTTTTAAAGTGTAAAATGTAATTAAATAAATATTTACACAATTTTCAAAAGAAGTTTTATGCAATATATTTTATTACTAAGCGCTCCACTATATACGTAACACAGTATTCACATTACTGTGTAGTAACACCTGTAGTGGCAGTTACTCAGATGGCCACTAGAGGGGCGTCTATGGTAAGTGCTGCACACGCTCTGCATGGAGACTCTTAACATTTCTTATAGAGATGCATTGATTCAACGCTTTCCTATGGAAAAGTATTGCATTGGCTGAGATCATCATTTTGATCATCTCAGCCATTTAGGCAGAGTGTGGCAGGGCCAGCTGCAACAAGACCAGTGGAGAGCTGGAAAAAGGTTAGTAAAATTACCTGTTAAAAATAAGAATAAGAAGGGTGGGGGAGGTGGCGGGGGCTAGATTTGTCTATCAGATGTCAATCACCGCTACTTACCATTTATTGAATAAACTCCAAAGTTTGCTGGAGTATTCTGCAACATAATGCTTTAGGCAGCAACCTGTAATATAATAGAATGTCAGTAACATTTCCCTTCACAATGTATAAAAGGTAATATATATAGTACTTTCTGAACAGTCAGTACTTAGTTTAAGTGCAATCTCCACAATGTTTAGTATTTTACCTGTTTGTTTGATGACAATTTTAGCCACTTCCCACTGCGCAGGTTTGGTGACCCGAGAGTTGCTGGTGGTGTAGTTGGCATTTCTCTGACAGGGGCAGGATAACAGATGCCACGGTAATGGAACTCGGACAACAAACTCATTCGGCTTTCGCCGAAAATGTCGGATCGCCCCTCCATGATGGTTTATCCGAGTTCTTGTCCATGCCCAGTGGGAAGCATTTGCAGCCATGATCTAGGTGGAAAAAAGGACAGGAGCATAAAAAATGATTAATGTTCAACTTAAATGTTAACTTTTAAAACAACAAAGAAATGAAATGCTGACAACAAATGTGCAATCCTTGGCTGGTAGCTTTGCATAGTTATACTAATATTTGTTTTATTTTTATTTAAGAGAAATCTGCATAATTTGAAAGGATTAAAGTTGTATTACATTTTATAAATACATTTCAATTCCTGAATAGAAATTACAGTCATTCATAAATCAAATAGCCTTCTGGATTCTGTAAGTTACATTTCTATGTACTATTTTTACAATTAAAGTTGCACGTTAGGTTGTTTTGTTGGGTACCTTTCCCATTGTGTAAACCTTCAAAGCACAATTAGTGATGCCATCCGTGTATTTTTCATCCTAATGCATGATTTGGATGGCACTCGCATAAACTATGAGGACCCCATAACGTATGGTTGCACTGAGGATGACATATAATAGTCTTCTAAAATCCTTGCACCGGCCCTGCTCACAACAACATATGCTCATCATTAAAGATTATAGATTCAGTTGTGTGTGGGGAAAAAAATATTTTGATTTGAATAACTAGAAGAAAGGATCTAGATACCGTCTCTTAGAAATTGTTCATTAATGCTGAAGGAAGGCTTTCTTTTTATATATATTTTTATTTTTTGTCTTTTTCTCTTTCATACATAATACATATACAAGGTATAGCATTTGGGTACAATGAGTGATTCAGTAGTTAACATGCAATACATTAAGTATAAGTACATAGCATGGTGATGTTGAGATTAGTTAAACAGATTAAACAGTAGATTTATAATTTTAAGCATATATTAATACGTAATAACATAATATAACAAAATATTCTCCTGAGTATAATATGATTCATGAGATCTAATATCTGTGATAGGTAGAAATAGGAGCCCTAAAAACTCACTTTAAGTCGTGTGTGAAAATCTCTCTAGGACGTCAGTGCACCTTTTAGAAATTGTTTCCACGGTTGCCAGATGTCTTGGTATTTATGGTATTTGTCTAGCGCTCCCCACCTTAGTTCTTCCATTGTGTGGAAATGTTCTACTTTATTGTACCATTCTTTTTTACTTGGGGTCGTAGAGGTCCTCCAGTTTGTAACTAAAGTGTGTTTGGCTGCTGTCAGCATGAAATATGCAAGGGAGTACCTGAACCTTTCTGGTGGTGTATGCAGGTGTAGCAATAGGAGTGCCTCTATGCTAAATGGAATGTTTAAATCAGTTATTAGTCGAATTGCGGTCCAGACCTCCTTCCAGAATCCTGTAATTAGATTGCATGACCACCATAAATGTTGAAATGTGCCCCTCTCAAGCTTACACCTCCAGCATTCTGGGGGCTGCGTCGAGTCATATCTATGTACGTCTACTGGCGTAGTGTACCAATTTGATATAAATTTGTAATTTATCTCCTGTAGAGGGACACTAGAGTGTGCATGGAAAATGTTCTTAAATATAGCGTTCCATTCTACCTCCCCCAGTTCAGTTTGTAAGTATGTTTCCCAAGTTCTAGTGAAATAAGGTAGTCGGGTATGTGTTTGATCTTGTAGTAATTTATAACATGCAGAAGTTTGATTGGGTGGAGATTTGTCCTGTAGACAAAGTTGTTCAAACCTCGTCCTCTCCCTATGTGTCCAGTTCAGTAGGGCCTGTGCTTTGAGGAAATGTCTTAGTTGTTCGTATTGGAAGTTGTGCATTAGAGTAGAAGGAGTGTTGGCCGTCAGGTGGGACAGTTGAGTTAATTGGCCATCGGCTATGACCTCTGCTAGTGTTAGATGACCGGTTGAGTCTATGTTATCCCGAGGTTTTAATAGTAAACCGTTTATCCCCGCCGGGAAGTTCGGATTCCCAGTGATTGGGTAATGTGGTGAGGGAGTTGGAGCTATGTCTTTGCTGGAGAGATTTTTCTCCCATATTTTAATGGTGGGGGATATTGTTGGGTGGTTTGAAATTTTCCAATGACTGGGAGCAGTAAGGAGCCAGGGCAGTATCCGGAGTGATATCCCTAATTGGTCTCTTTCTATAGGTATCCATAGTTTAGATGGTGATTGGCGTACCCAATCGATTATTCGCCCCATGTGAATGGCCTGATAATATAACCATATGTCTGGCAGGCCTATCCCTCCCTTGTCTTTCGGCCTAGTGAGGATGGCATAACTGAGTCTAGGCCGTTTATTAGCCCATATGAATTTGGTGAATATTGTTTGTATTTTCTTGAAAAATATGCGCGGAATATAGATTGGGAGAGTGTTCAACAGATAGAGTAGTCTTGGTAGTAAGTTCATTTTTAATATATTGACCCTGCCGAACCACCTGAAGTGGGGTTTGTTCCAGCTCTCTAGGTCTGAGCTAATGGAGTCTAACAGTTGTGGGAAGTTGGCCCCGTATAAGGACTTAGTGTGCGGGGTTATGTTTAGTCCTAGGAATTAAATAGATTTGGCCGCCCATTGAAAGGGGTATGTCTTCTGTAGGTGTGACCTGTCCTTCTCATGTACTGTAAGGTTTAAGATTTCACATTTATCTGCATTTATTTTAAAGTTTGATAAAGTGCTATATTCAGAGAGGGTGTCCATCAAAGCTGGGAGAGACGACATGGGAGTAGTTAATGTGAAGAGTAAGTTATCAGCGAACGCTGAAACTTTGTATTGGGAGTCCCCTACCTTAATACCCTCAATTTTTGATTGAGCTCTGGTTGCCTGTAAAAGCGGTTCGAGCCCTATAATAAACAGTAGTGGTGAGAGGGGGCATCCCTGCCTCGTCCCGTTTGTTATTTGAAATGGGTCCGACAGTGTACCATTGATTTTAAGCCTAGCTGAAGGATTTGAATAGATCGCTTGGATCCATTGCATCCATCTGTTGCCAAAACCTAAGGTCTCCAGCGTCGACAGGAGGAAAGTCCAATCCACCCTGTCGAACGCCTTCTCCGCGTCTATAGCTAACAATAGTGTAGGGCGGGTTGTCTCTTGTGCGCAATGGATTAGGTTTATGATTTTCGTGGTATTATCCTTCGCTTCACGCGAGGGCACAAATCCGGCTTGGTCCGGGTGAATCAGGGAGGGAAGAAGAGGTTTTAATCTTAATGCTAGCATCTTAGTGAAAATCTTAATGTCCACATTTATCAATGAAATTGGCCTGTAGCTGCCACAGTTATCTGGATTTTTCCCGGGTTTGTGGAGTAGAGTGATATTGGCCTCTAAGCTCGATTTAGGAATTGGGTTGGCTGTATTGATGGAGTTTATGGCTTTCAGCAAGTGATGACCCAATTCTGTCATGTATGTTTTATAATAGGATGCTGAGTAACCGTCTGGGCCCGGGCTCTTGCCAGATGGCGTGGATTTAATTGCATTTGCGAGTTCCAGGAATGAGAAGGGTTCATCCAAGGATTTCGCTACTTCTTTCGGGAGAACTCTGTCAAACTTGTCTGACAGATATGTCATTATCTGTTCCTTATCTATGGAGTGTTTTGTGATATTATACAGGGAGTCGTACAAATCCGTAAAGGCTTTTGCTATCCCTTCATTCGTTTGTACTATCTTATTGGCAGTTGTTTTAATTTGAGGGATACAGGTTTTCTCTCTTTTCCTTTTAATCGCATTAGCTAGTAGTTTCCCGCATCTGTTACCCTGTGCGTAAAAGAGTTGTTTGTTCCATAGCAGAGATTTCTTAGATTGGTGTTGCAACAATATTGTTAAGTCAGACCGCAAGGATATTAGTTTGCGATGGGTTGCTTCTGTCATATTATTTTTGTGAGTCTCCTCTAGTTGTGCAATTTCTTTTAAAAGGTCTGTTTGTGCCTTATTACGTTCTCTTTTAAGGAAAGAGCCCCATTTAATTAATTCTCCCCTTACTACATATTTATGAGCCTCCCATTGTGTGAAAGGAGTAGTGTCCGGAGTATCGTTGTCTTCAAAGTATTGGGAAATAGTGTTGGCTATTGCCTGTTTTGCTTTGTCGTTGTGTAATATGGATGTGTTTAGCTTCCATTGTCCCTTCCCCTGTGCCATAGAGGGAATCCTAACTTTGATTTGAACTGGAGCATGGTCTGACCATGTAATGTTATGAATGGACGCTGACAGTATCAGAGAAAGGTCTCTCTGGGGTGTTAAAAACATGTCTATTCTCGTATATGTGGTAGCTGATTTAGAGTAAAAGGAATAGTCCTTCTTAGTAGGATTCAAAGCTCTCCAGCAATCCACTAGTTGGTGGCCATGCATTAGGTTTCTCATCTGTGATCTAACTGATTTTAAATGATTTGAATTAGGAGCAGTGCTGTCTTTTTGCCCATCTATAGATATGTTGAAGTCTCCTCCTATAATTGTTATCCCTGTTGCGAGTTTTTGGACCTTAACCAGAATTCTGCGCAAGGTATGACATTGTTTTGTGTTTGGCAAATAGATATTTACCAAAGTGATAGGTTGATTGTAAATAGTGCCCTGGAGAATGATGTATCGGCCTGATCTATCAATATCATGTGATTGGTATATGAATGGAGTTTGGACTCCAACTAGAATTGCCACTCCTCTCGATTTGCTATTACTGAAGTTATTATAGTATGCTTTGGGAAAGTGCCTATTGTGTAATTTCGGGGCTCCGGGGTCCCTAAAATGTGTTTCCTGTATAAACACCACATCTGCCTGAAGTCTGTGAAAGTCTCTAAGTGCCATATGTCTCTTAATCGGTGAGTTTAGGCCTTTGACATTATAAGAGAGTATATTCAGTGTATCAATTATTTCTACCGTATTCTTAGAGGATTTCTCCATATCTCATTCAATGAGATTTAAGCGGTATAGCCGTATAAGTATCCTAAAATCTAGTTTTAGGTGCTATGTAGGTATATTACTATTAGAACGTCTTGTCCAGGTATAGTGGGAGAATAAGGAATTATGGAACTAATAGAAAATTAAAACAATAATAATAAATAATAATAAAAAAATAATCAAATAAAATCAGAACCAGAACTTATTTACACTCCTTTGTGAATCCTAGGCCTAGGATCCACAAGCTTGAGCTGGTACTCGTACCAGTATATCAGGAGTCAGTGCTCTATGGCTTACTCCGTCAGCTTCACTTGCTGAAACGGGAATATTATTAAATGGTGTATATGGTTTGTTAGTGCAATGCTCGTAACCGCCGTCGGTTACGTCGGGGGTATGTGATGGTATCAATTAATAAACCAATAATTAGTATCGTAGCTATTCACGGAAGTTTCTTACAGTGTTTATAAAGTTGTTGTAGCTCCCTACAACCTTGTGAAGAAATTTAACAATGTCGCGCCGCCAAGCGCTAATGGGGGTATAGATTAGTCTCTCATAATATCTGATATCTAATTAGGAAGTAAAGGCGTTTTTAAATTCTATCTTGTCTAGCTTGTCTGGTGGCGCCATGTTGCACCACATTTCAAATAGCATAACATACAGATAGCATGACAAACATATATGCATGAACATTCTGAATTTAGCCAAACATAATATTTTAAACATGACTTAGAACTTAGATGTGAAAATACATATCCCTCAGGGGTGAGTTTAAGGGTACTTCAAAACTATCAGTCTCGACTCTTAGAGAGTAAAGCCCTATGCTGCTCAGTTCTCTGTGCCTTACTCCTGTACATAAATTCTCTTTTTGGTTTCTTTTCTATTTTTTTTTTTTTTTTTAATTTTAGTATATATTTTTTTTTTTTTGAGTTTGTTCTTGTGAAAATTAAACTAAGTTAAACCAGCAGACAAAGATGAGTAAGTTTCCCAATTAAATGCATATAACATTGGCCTAACCAACTGCATATTAGGTATTCTATATACATTACACGCTTCTTCCACGTCTATTCGTCCTCGTTGTATGGTGCAGTCCGTTTACACCTATTGAGATGATTCTTTCGGTATAGGAGCAATATTTAGCAGATCAGTCAGGGCCTTGATCTTCAAGGCTGGGGTATTTCCGAAAGAGTCATCTAGATATTATAAAATTTTACACTTTAGGTGAGATGATCAAGTGTCCTAAGTTGTTCAACGAGGTCTCGTAGTTGGTGTAAATGGGAGACGTTTTCCTGGCGTTCTCCGTTTCTCGGCTATTCCTCTCCAACGGGGTCTTTGTGGTAGAGCCTGCGCGGCCTCCTGGGGTCCATGATTGTACCAGTCCGTAATGTCCACCTGGGGCAGGTCGAACAATTTAAGGAATTCAGGGACATCTTGTATAGTGGAGATGAAACCGTGTATACCCTGATGTGACGCCATTAGGGAGAAGGGAAATCCCCACCGGTATCTAATCTCCTTAGCTTGTAAGGCCTGGGTGATCGGGCGGAGGGCTCTCCTGCCTTGTAGTGTTTGCCAGGATAAATCCGGTAGGATCTGTATATGTGGAGAAGAGGTTGCTAAAGCTGGTGAGTTTCGAGACAATCGCAGAATATCATCCTTCAGGGTATAGTAATACACTCTGCATATGATATCTCGCGGCATGTCCTGCGGCAGACCCTTGGGTCTCAATGCTCTGTGGGCCCTGTCCAGTTCTATGTGGGTGTCTGCAGGGCGGTCCAGAATCTTATTAAATAGAGTTTGTAGAATGACCTTCACATTTTCTGTGTCCCCCTGGGGTTCTGGGATACCTCTTATACGCAGATTATTTCGCCTACCCCTGTTATCGAGGTCCTCATTATTGCGAAGTAATTGTGTGATTTTAATGTCCTGTGCGTCCTGTCTCTGTTCTATTTCAAGTAACTTAACTTGCATATTATCTCTGTCCCCTTCTAAGTCTCCCACTCTCAGGCCTACCTGACGGACCTCGGTATTCAGAGCAGAGAGTTTGTCCTGCACGGATGCCTCTAGTTTCGCCAGCATGATAGCTATTTCTTCTTTTGAGGGGATCTTCTGCAGGATTTCTTGCAGCAAGTGGCTACCGTTCTCGGGCGCCGAACTAGTGCTCGCCGGGCTAGGAGGATCCGACGCACGTGGGGAAGATGGCGCCTCCGCCATTTCTTCTTCCGTCAGGACCCGCACTTTCTCTCTGAAGTATCGGTCCAGATCGCCAGATTTTTTGCCAGAGGGTGGCCCTGGGGTCTCCTGGGAAACAGTTTGCCTTTTTTTGTTACCCATGCTGTGGTGTAAAAGCGATTTGGCGGCTTTTAAAGGCAAGGTTGATCGGGAGCTAAACAGGGATGCGTCCGTTCACTCCATCGGTCAGGCCACGCCCCCCGAAGGAAGGCTTTCTGAATGATAATCTTGGGTAAAATTTCCAGACACAAGTTTAAAAAAAACCTGACTGCATCTGAAAACTAGTTTTCAATTCAATTCAAATCCTAAAGCATTTACTTAATCAAATGTCTTTTGTCTTTATTTCCAATGGATTGCGATTACAAACCTGCTCACATGTCTCTCTGCTCACTAGGGCTTGGAATCCCATTCGCGACCATAACTGGTCGCGTGCCTTGCAGAAGTGGTGCAGATGAAGACGCCAGTTTCCTCCGAGAGCCCAGGGATATATCTGGTTATAAAATGGCTCCTCTTCTTCTATGCAATTTGCCAGAAATCTTAAGATAGAAAAGAATTGCAAGTAAGTTACCAAAGTACATAAATGCAGCGCATGCAGTCTAGATATCTCAAGTTGTAATGATTTTGCTACAAAAATTGCACATTTGACCCTTATTTTCTGTTTGTTATTTAAACGCTTAATAAAATACAGTGTAATATGACAAGAGAAGAGTTGTTAGCGTCTTAGATTAAAACCCTTAGGGAAGGTTAAAAACACTTACAAAGCTGTAAAAAAGTTGTACCTATTACATTCTTCTTTCTTCAGTCCTGCTCTCTGGAAGTACGTCATCACCATTGCCAGCAGGTACTAGGAGAATATCAGAATTAGAGTAAGGCTTGTAATAAAGATTAGGAGAGAGAAAATCCTACTAATACAGCACAGGAATCAACATACCTCCCAACTCCTGTCTTTTTTCAATATAGAAAACTATGAAAAGTCAGTCTGACATGAATGAATGCCTGCCAACCATCTAAGGCCAGGCCACTGAGAGCAAGTCGTACAGAAATCATTGTTTTAGTGCTCTGTGCAGGGTCCTAGTGATCTTAACATAGCACGAGCACATCTAATGATGTTTGTAATCTTGTTAGTGAAAGTTCCCTGATCAGCACCCCCACACATTATATGTCTCATAAAAGCTATTCCTGGAGCTCTGGGGAGAGGAGAAACCTTCCCCTGGTTTTCGCCTGGCTATAAACTTCGCCAGCATTGTCTCCAAATAGTGCTGTGATTGGTGGTCGGGGTACTGAGCGACACCCAATCAAAGATTCACTGGATTGCGGCACAGGTTGCATCCGGTGAATAGTTCCACAGCGAATTATGGTAACTTCCGGTCAGGTGTGTGGTGTGCAGAATAGATCCAGCCGATCCATAGAGTCCCCCATATCCTCCTGAGGGATAGCGTAAGCACTCGGGGCAACCATACCCATACAGTAACAATAGACTTTATTTTTCATTATTTAGAGGCTTCTGGGCCTGGGTCTAAATAGCTGGCCACCAAGTCCCTCAAAAAGCCAGGGGATGCAATCACAGACCATATATAAACAAAAAAATAGACATATAACAGTAGACATGAGACTTAATTCACTAAACAGTGAATAAGGACATGGAAATGATAGTCCAAGTTAGCAGCACTGGAGAAATTGTCCCGTTCCGATATTTATCCTTCGTGGCAAATTTTGCCTTAAATTTGCAACAATTTATTGTTTAGTACAAACATCTCTTGAAAGGTAATAGGCAGCAAAAAATTACCATATTAATACACGGCCATTGCATTGTTAAATTGCACTTGAGTTTATTTTAAATAATGTCATTTTATAAGTTATTAAGAAAAAAGAAGGGTTGCACTCGATCATATAATTTAACACGGTGCACTGAGCATGGGTCAGCAAATCCCATATATTCTATATAAACCTGTAACCAGGTCGAAACATTGCAGATCCAATAAAACTGCCTTGAAGATATCACAGTGAGCGGCTGAGATTTTTTTCATTTATATTTTATATGTTATTGACTGTGGATCTAAATATCTTTGGCAGAAATGTCTTGTTAGAATTATTTAGTAGAGAAAACAATGTTTTCTGATAATATGGACATTTGGTAATAATGAGACCATCTGTTAACAATAATGATAATAATATGATATTAGTAACAATACCTTGTCAGAAGACTTGAAATGTTCATCAGTATACAGAAATGCTTGGACAATGGCGTCATCTGTAATAAATAGGACAAGTAATAGCTATTATGAGACTAGAAATGTTTACTTTAAAATTAACTGTTCCTTAACCCCTTTCATGATGGCTGATGCACCCTGCGTGTCCTCATCACTTATGCAGTTAGTTTTAATCGATAGTGAGACCTTGATATTGCTGTAATTGTAATTAGTTAGGCTGTATATCAGCAATTGCCCTCCTCGGACATCCAATCATAATAGCAGTGGATAACAGTGTGTCTCAAGCATTAGATATCTAGCAATAGGATTTCATAGCTTAACCTGGTAACAGAATGCTGTGACAACTGGAGTCAATCTGTTCAACCAGTTCCTACCATGATCAGAAAGCACCGGGAATCGCTGCACGCCTCAACACTCCTCCCCCTGCTCCTTCGTATTACTTAAATAGTATAGTGCTGGCCCGCACTATAATAATGGATGGGGGTGACTCGTAACACTGGCAGTCAAGGCACCCCCCTAGTGTGTGGCACCTGGGGCAGGCCACCCCCGCCACCTCCCCCCCTCAAATCATCCGTCACTGAGTTAAAGACAGAACATTAGAGTTAGATATTTTTAGAGATGACAGTGAAACATTAGTCTTAGACTTCACATTACTGTTAATTGTTAACTATTAGGGCTGGGAGATTACGGCTAGGTGTGGTGATTAGCTTTTGGATTATTGGTTTGGTTTGCATATATTTAGGAACTGTGGCTACTAAAGTGTATGTGCCTCATTCCACCAATGTGCACTATGCAGGAATTTCCTTTATAAATCTGACACCATGAAAGGACACATTCTGAGAGCAGAATATAGTGCACTATTACTGTTACTATTACTATAAATGGTAATTTAGTGCTCTCCCCACTGCTTAACCAACATATGAAAAATAGTCTATCCTACTGCGCTATTTAATACAACAGGCGAGCAAACAAAGTCAGTCGTGAATATGGTTGGTGTACGCAGGGCCGGCGCTACCATTAAGGCGAATAAGGCATTCGCCTGGGGTGCCGGCCTCTGGGGGGCGCCTACCGGGAGGTTTTCTGGTGGGCTGCCCTGCTGCTGCTGTCTGGGGATGCTGTGCTGTGCGAGCGGCTTCTTAGCCACCCCCCAGCGCAGCCATTTAGCTGCTTGCCTGCTCGGGAGAGGGGTATGCTGTAACCCCAGCACCCGAGCAGAGCTCTGTGATTCCAGCAGGCAGGGGAAGCCGGGACATGACTTAGTATCCTGGCTGCCCCCTGCCTGTGAACACCGGAAGCACTCTCAGGGCCGTCTTTAATACTGATTGGACCATGGGCAAGACTTTACTTGGACCCCCTGGATCCCGCCCTCTCACTCCCTAGCATGCAATCACGCTCTTCACCCCAACAGCCACACACAAAAATAAAACCACACACCTTGTAGACCAATATACTTTAATGTAAACATAAAGAACTGGTTCACAACGTGCAGTTTGTGAGTGTATTACAGATCACCTCATCAATACAATGCACAGAAATGTGCAGGGTGTGAGTACATCTCAGCCAATCCACTACTTTCCCATAGCAAAGTATTGGAAGGCTATTGCGCATGCGTGGCAAAACACTAAGCTTCGCCAGATTAATCAGCATCTCCTCATATAAATGCATTGAATCAATGCATTTCTATGAGGAGTGTTAAACGTGAATGCCAGTGTTGCACATTGTGTAACACTGGACTAGGAAGCACCTCTAGTGGCCGTCTGATGAGTGGCCTCTAGAGGTAATCCTAGGCAGTAATGTAACCACTGTGTCTTCTCTGTGTGTTTATGTTAAAAAGCCTGTTACGCCGTAGTGGTTCTGGTGACAATAGTGAATATACCCGTGTAGATAAAGTAAACAGTAGATTTTATTAGCAGGGATCAGTATTTATAAATCTACATGGCTCACTTCTTACATAAAAAATACAAATGTCACTTGGAAGAAAATCCTTAAAATAATGGTGCTTAAAGAAAAATAAAGAAAACAGCACAAAAGTATAAAATAAAATGCTGTATCATTATTCTAGACATGAAAAAAAAAAGAAAAAACTAAGCACATTCCCAGCCTGATTTTTAGCACAGCTTACAACACAAATATTTTTTTTATTTTGCAGATTACTTTTATATATATATATATATATATTTTTTTTTTTTATAAAAATGCACAGATTGTGTACTAACCCCCTCCAATGTACTAACCCCCCCACCCCTCACCCTCTCCAACCGTCCCACCCTCCCTGTCCCCTTCTCCAAACCCCCACCCCCCTTTTAAACAAGTAATAGCTCCCCTTATTCCTTATTAATTAAATACTTACAGTTTTGAAGACCAGCAGGCTCAGGATTCAGGAGCCGCTTTGCAGTTTGTTCTGGGGGGAGAGTCAGGAGAGTGATGACTGCCGCTGCGCAGCCTGTGTCCCGGGGCTCACCCTGACGTTGCCGTGACATCACGTGATGCGGGTGCACGGTACGCTGCAGGCGCAGAGCCAGGGAGGAGGAGCAAGTAAGTCCTGCACTATGCAGCGATGCTGCTCACATAGTGAAGGATTGGATGGATGAGGATCGCTGGTGCATGCCAAAATAAATAGATAATAGCAGAACATATCTATTATCTATTTATTTAACAAATTGTTGTGGCCAGCGGGGCTCAAGAGGCAGCTGCCTTGAGCCCCCCAGGAGCAAGTGGGCCCGGGGCAACTGCCCCTTTTGCCCCGTGTTAAAGACGGCCCTGAGCACTCTGAGGGGAAAAGGAAGCAGCCTGTGCTCACAGTGTACGGCTCTCCTGCTCCCCCCACCAGGAACAGCACCAGCTACCTGCAGGCTGGACCCCTCTGCTCCATTCACAGCACTTATGAATGATCCATCTGAAGGTAAGTGGAACTGATTATGAGTATGAGTGTATGATGGTAAATTGGTATGTGTGTATTGAATTGCTGTGTTTGTGGGTGTAAATACATTGTGACTATATGTAAAGTGGTATGAGTTTGTGCTTGAGTGACAGTGTGTGTGTGTGATACTGTGTGTGTTAGTGACTGTGTAAATGACACTGTGCATGTCAGTGAGAATGTGTGAGTGACACTGTATGTCAGTGAGTGTGTGTGTGTGTGTAATTGAAGCTGTGTGTATGTCAGTGATAGTGTGTGAGTGTCATTGGGTGTGTTTAAGTGAAGCTGTATGTGTGTCAGTGATAGTGTGTGAGTGTCATTGTGTGTGTGTGTGTGCAAGTGAAGCTGTGTGTATGTCAGTGATAGTGTGTGTGTCATTGTGTGTGTGTAAGTGAAGCTGTGTGTGTGTCAGTGATAGTGTGTGAGTGTCTGTGTGTGTGTGTAAGTGAAGCTGTGTGTATGTCAGTGATAGTGTGTGAGTGTCATTGTGTGTGTGTAAGTGAAGCTGTGTATATGTCAGTGATAGTGTGTGAGTGTCATTGTGTGTGTGTACGTGAAGCTGTGTATGTCAGTTATAGTGTGTGAGTGTCATTGTGTGTGTGTAAGTAAAGCTGTGTGTATGTCAGTGATAGTGTGTGAGTGTCATTGTGTGTGTGTAAGTGAAGCTGTGTGTATGTCAGTGACAGTGTGTGAATGTCATTGTGTGTGTGTTAGTGACACTGTGTATGTCAGTGAATGTGTAAGTGACACTGTATGTCAGTCAAAGTGTGTGAGTGACACTGTGGATGTCAGTGTTTGTGTTAGCGAAAGTGTGTAACTGGCACTGTATGTCAGTGAGTGTGTAAGCGACACTGTGTATGTCAGTGAGAGTGTGTTAGTGAGAATGTGTATGTGACATTGCATGTCAGTGAAAATGTTAGTGAAAATGTGTATGTATGTCAGAGTGACCATGTAATTAGATACTTATATATTAAATTATATTTAAAATATATATTAATAGAATTCTATATTATACCGAAAAAATGTTTGGAGTAACATAAATTAAATCTCAATATAATTTTTTTAATAATTGAAGTTTATTGACTTTCTCATAAACCAGTCAATATATAAGGGATACAGAAAAAAAAGAAGGGAGGGGGTATACGGGGTTGCAGTAATATGACTATACATCAAGGGTGCGACATACATCTGATACCACAGTATAACCATAAAACAATATGACAATATCACAATACAACAATATAACAGCATACATACAGGTATGAGACACTCTGAATACACAGAGGTTAGTTTAGCAGTGAGTACCGTCGATGACATAGCTTCTTACCCTCTTTGTGTCAACCCTTATGTGTTCCCCCGTTCTGCCAAATATCGTTTTCTTACCCACACCGGGCCAAACCTGGGGTGGACCTCAATGGCGCAACCCACCTGCCCCCTTATAGGGGATCCTCCGTGTTATTTACAGATGGCAGGGCGGGTTTTTGTGCGGCGTTATGTAGTCAAATTTTAGGGTATCGGTTATCGCTCTCTGTGTTCTATTCCTGCCTGGACAGCCACCCTCCTAACTCCGTGTATTTCTGATTAGCGCCTCTGTATGTATGCAGTAAGTGTTTCATTTTTCCTCTTTAACAATATGTCGTTTGCTCTGTTGCACACTAATGTGCTCAGTCTCCAACAGTATGAGCTTGCTCGTATTAGAAAAGAGCCAGGGTAACTGAACTGGGGGGAAGGGTGAAAAGGAAAAATAAAGTATGATACAAAAACATGGAAATAAGGTACATTCTTACATCAGTGAATGGTGTTGTGGCAGCGTAATGTCGCATTTAGTCTGCATTATGTCGTTAGGTCAGGACCTTTGCTTCGACTGGGAGAACCTCAGAGAGAGTATCTGAGATAGCACCCTCCTCTTCCTTGTCCCCCCTCTCCCCCTCCCCTATAGCCCACTCATGGTGGGTATCGGATCTGCCAACTGTCCCAGATATTTGCAATTTTTTGTTGTTGATTTGGGGTAGTCACTGACATACGCTCATAGGAATAATTGAGTTGTATCTTATCCAGTAGCATTTGTTTGGTCGGACATATCCCCGATTTCCAGTTTAGGGCTATCAGTGCTCTAACTGCCAGCGCAATCTGGGCCAACAGCGCACGATTATAAAAGGTATATTGTTGGGGGAGGTCCAGCCACAGGAAGGTCTCATGGGACAGAGGCGTCTCAAGTCCCAGTTCACGAGTCAGCTTTTGCACAGTTTCCCACAGCGGCCTGATTTTGTGGCACTGCCACCAAATGTGGTTTATAGTGCCCCTGTCTCCTCCACACCTCCAAAAGACACCTGGCACATTTGTATACATGTGACTAAGCCTATCGGGGGTCAAATACCAGCGATATATTAGTTTTCTGTGGGCTTCCCAGTGGGAAAAACAAGTAGTCATGCCCTTGAGGGCATGCAGTCTGTCCACCCATTGGTCCGTCGACATCCTTTGCCCTGTTTCCCTCTCCCACAATGCCACAAATGGGAAGTGAGTCTTGTCAGGATTGTCAAAATGTGATTTATAGCAAAGTGAGAGAAGTTTGGGCTTTAGAGGTCTGTCCCAACCCGTAGCGATTAAATTAGCAACTCCTGTTTGCTCCTTAGTCATGTCTGTTGTGCTGTAATCTACATAGTCCATAAGGACACTCTTCATTTGCAGATATAAGAATGTGAAGTTGGAGGGCAGACTATATTTCTGTTGTAGGTCGGCAAATGGTATTATGGAGCCTCCTGAGATAAGTTGGGATATGTTAGTTATTCCATGTGTCCCCCAACGTGTCAGGGAGAGCCATGGAGAAACTGCGGATAATGCCCCCAGGGGGCTCAACCTGTGATACTTCCTGGTGCACTTACGAGCTTTCAGTAAAGCATCCCAGGTTGAAATGGATGCTAATGTGGTGGGAAACAGTGATGGTCGCGTACCACGCAGGAACTCGGGGGTCCACATGTACGCCAGTAGGCTGTCGCCCTGCATTTGTTGCTGTTCTAGGTCTATCCAGTTAAGCATACCCCTAGGAGCATGTAAGTTGATAGCTTGCGCTAGCAATGTCGCCCTGTGGTATGTCCAGACATGTGGGATCCCCATGCCTCCCCTCTCTAACGGTCTCTGTAGACATCCGCCCCCTATCCTGGCTTTCTTGTTTGCCCACACAAATGCAGAGAAGATTTTTTGCACTTTGTAACAATATGATTTGGGTACATGAGTCGGGATCATTCTAAACACATATAGTAGCTTAGCCAATGACATCATCTTAATAACGTTTATGCGTCCCGCCCAAGATAGTTTTATCTCTTTCCATGACTCCAGCTCCTGTTTTATCACATTAAAGATTCTAGTGTGGATGTGCGGGAATAGGGATTTTACCGTTTTAGTAACTCTTTTTACTATAGGGAAATAGGGATTTTACCGTTTTAGTAATTCCCAGGTATGTTACATATTCCTCACTCCAGTCAAACTGGAAACTCCGCTGAAGGTGCCCTTTTTGCTCATGGGGTATATTAATCGGGAGCGCTTGAGATTTGCTGGTATTGAGTTTATAGTACGATATCTCATCGAATTGCTCCAGGAGATTGAGGAGCGCAGGTTGGGAGTTCACCGGTTTTGTTAGAGTCAGTATTATGTCATCAGCGAACAGGGAAAGTTTGTGTTGTTGGTCGCCTATCTGTACCCCCTTGATGGTAGGGTCATCCCATATGAGCTGGGCCAATGGCTCCAAGCAGAGGATGAAAAGCAGGGGGGAAAGGGGGCAACCCTGCCTGGATCTATTGGTAATATCAAACAGAGCAGGTATAAATCCCGCATTTGAGACACAGGCCGTGGGGTGGGAGTATAGTGCCATAATGGCACCTATGTATGCGTCTGGAAATCCAAATCTCGTTAATACCTCCTTCATATACAGCCAATTAAGCCTGTCGAAGACCGCAGAGAAGGCCTTCCATCCCTGTGGTGTCTAGATGATGAAGTATGTTTAGGAGGTGCCTGGAGTTATCTGACCCTTGTTGGCCCCTAATGAAGTCGGATTGATTATAGTGGATTAATTTAGTGAGGAATGGGGCCACCCTGTCTACTAGAATTTTGGCGTATCATTTTGTATCAATGTCCAGTAGGGAGATGGGCCTAAAGTTGGCACAGATGGTTGTTTTTTTCCCGGGTTTGGGCAGGGTAACTATGTGTGCCCGAAGCATGTCAGTAGGGAGATTACCCTTAACTAGGCCCCCATTAAAGAGTATAGTTAGGTACGGCGTCAGTTGATCACGATATGTCTTATAGTAGACAGCTGACAGCCCGTCTGGTCCTGGGCTTTTTGCAGCTGGTAGGGCTTGTATGTGTTCTAGTATCTCTGAGTCAGTGATGGGTGCTAGGAGATCCGACTCTGCGGTCTCTGGTAAGCAGGGGAGTGAAACCCTGTACAAAAAGGCCGTAATCTGATGCGTAGAGGGGACAATTGTGTGGCCATCCTTGTCTAAGTTATACAACGAGCCATAGTAGTTGGCGAATTCCTGCACTATGCTATCAGGGTTCATAATTTTGTTCCCTTGCGGCGAGTGTATGTATGCTATCTTGGCTGCTGCTGCTTTTTTCCTTAGTTGAGAGGCCAACAGTGCCCCTTCCTTGTTACCTTGTGCAAATTATATCTGCTTCATTCTACGTAGCAGGAAGTTGGTTTTGGCCAACTCCAGCTCCATTAGTTCAGACTTAATAGATTTAATGGTTTGGTGTTGGTGATCAGTGGGGGAGGATTTGTTTGTTGCCGAAGCTTCTATCAGCCTTTAAGTGAGGTCTAGGTATTTTTTCAGCCTCTGAGCTTTATCTCTGCTGGCATGTTTAATAAGGACCCCTCTTATGTAAGCCTTATGGGCCAACCACACCAAGGCGATGCCTGATTCTTGCACCCTATTTATTTGAAAGTAATGTTCTAGCTCCCGTGCAATTTCATGACGGATCTGCGGGTCAGTCAGCAGGTGCTCATTTAGGCGCCATGCCCCTTTTCCCTTGCATATGTACTGGTCGCCCAATGTCAGAGTGATCGGGGCATGGTCTGACCATGTAATCAGCCCCATTGTGCTGTCCACTACGTTAGTGATACGGGATCTATGAATCAAAAACTGGTCTATCAGGGAATATGAGTTATGTGCCCCTGAGTGGAAGGAGTAATCACGCTCTAGGGGGTGAGTTACCCTCCAGGGGTCTATGTACCCATGCTCTAGAAGAATTTGGTTCATTCGTGTAGAGATCTGTTGTCGGTGTTGCCGTGTAGAGCTTGCCACCCCATGGTTTGTGGAAGTGTCTAAGTGGTAGGTGAGAATAAAGTTGGTATCACCTCTTATTATGACTTCGCCAAGTCTCCAGGTCTCTATTTTTTGTAGGAGTCGGTCTAGGACTCCCGGTTGGTCAGAGTGTGGGCCATACCAATTCACTAGGGTATATGGGGCATATTGATATTGATATTGTTATTGATATGGCATTGGATAACAAGATATCTGCCGTTGGGATCTACATGTTTGGAAACAAATTCAAAGGCCACATCTTTGCTTATTAGTATAGAAACTCCCCTTTTTTTCTTTGAGCAGCAGGAGTGAAAGCTCGTCGAGAATGCTGGGGACTGGAAGGTTGGCCTGCTAGATTTTGCAAAGTGCGTTTCTTGGAAACTTGAGCATGGGCTTGCTTGGCATCCCGCAGTGCGAGTCTGCGCTTGTGTGGGGAGTTACGTCCCTTAGCATTCATAGAAAGTAGTTTTAAAACCATTGTGTAGTGGGATGAGAAGCTTTATGGTAAGGTTTGTACATTGTTATGTCACCACCCATCTCGACCATGCCCTGGGAACCGGGGGGAAGGGTGTTAAAGACTTTGGTACATGTATGTTGCCCTGTCTTATATACAATACATCTGCCACTCCATTTCTGCTGTTGGTACAAATATTTCCGAAGACACGTTACACAAAAAAAAAAATAATAACACATAAAAATCCTGAACTATATGCATCAGCCAAGAGGACCCAGACAGCCTAGGCCATCCAATTTTGGCTTTCTATTAACTATATGGTGTTCCCATACACCATATCGGCCCTTTAAGGAGCCTGTGGGGTGTGACCAGTGTCTTAGAGAACCAAAAACTAGTGTTAAACTCCCGGCGAGCCCGCCAGCGGCGGCGGTTTAACATATTATGGGGCAACTTGCTTTTAATATAGTTTGGACCAGTGTAGTTTGGACAATGTGCAAACACCTTGTCCTATAGGGCTTATTGGTTAGGTTTTTTTATTTTTTATTTTTTTATTATTGTATTATACAGCCCTCCACAATTAACCCATGTTCTCCCACTCTGCCCTTAACACATTTAGGCCTAAGGACCCTTTAGCGTGGGGGATGTTTTATGCTAAATTAATCCGGCCTGGCCCCTGCAATACCGCTCCTGAGACACAATGGGATCAGGTACAGCTCCTCATGCAGCAATGTTCATTCCAAAGTTGTCACTTCAAGCATGTAGGACAGTGAGTTCTTTGGGAGTCTTTAGGTCATCACGGTGACCCTCTGCCAGTCTCCAACTAGACGTGGGGGCGACATCGCCTGTTCTCTGGCTGTAATCTCCTCTGGTGCCAGCTGAATGTTCCATTGGGAGAGCAGTTTAAGTCCATCTTCTGGGGTGAACGCTGTTTTGTCCATGCCGTTCCTATGTATAATGAGGTGGGTCGTAAACCCCCATTTGTAAAGGATTTTGGCCGCCCTTAGAACATGTGTAATCGGTCCAAAGGTTCTTCGCTTTGCTAGTGTGGCTGGGGACAAGACAGCAAATAACTGTACGCCCTCAAATTGGCCTGTCATCCGGTTAGGGTCTCGGGCTGCCTGCATGATTTGTTCTTTAATTCCATAGAAATGCACCCGCACTATGGCATCCCTCAGCGCCGCAGCTGGTAAGCTCTTGGGTTTAGTCATTCTATGAGCTCTATCCAGCTGTAGTTCATGGTCCGACGCCTCTGGGAGCAGGTTGTGGAAGAGCTGTCTTATGTATGCTCTCAGGTCTTGGTTTCTGACTTCTTCCGAAATGCCTCGCAGTCTGATCTTATTCCTGCGGGCTCTGTCCTCTAAGTCAGTCACCTTGGTGTCCAGTTGGTGCAGTTTGGTTTTAAGTTCCGAGTATGCATCCGCCAGTGTATTGTGGGTCACAATTATTTATTCGGTCTTGTCCTCAAGATGTGCGGTGCGTTCGCCAATGGCCTGGATATCTTTTTTTATTTCACTTGCCAGTTTCTGGAAGTCGGCCCGCATTGTAGTCTTAAGGTCGTCTAGTAGACTTTTTTTTTTTCAATTTGACAATTTTTATTTTTCAAATCCAAATATCAAAACTGGGATACAGAAGGAAAAAAGGGGTGGGTAAAGGAGCCATTTACAATGCGACATTCCATTTACAGTGGTACATTTTTAAAGTCACAATCAGAATATACTTATGCATGCTACTGGTGCTTTATTACGGGCACATCTGTGTGGGCTATCTCCCAATTGATTTTACCGTGTACTCCTAGGGGGGGGGAAGGGGGAAGGGGCTATAGGAGAGGGGGAGATGAGAACGGGGTACCTTACTTCGCTATAGATATGTACATAGTGGGTACTACGCCTGCCTCTCTGTCTTTAGGGCCGTTGACCTTATGATCCACACCTACTGCTCCCGAATGTGGACACTCGTACCTGATAGTTCAGTTCGTCTGTTACTCCTGTCGTAGTGATTTCTTGTCCTCCCTTCTACCTGATTTTTTTTTTTTATTATTTTTAGTGATTCCTTTTGTGTGGAGGTAGCGTTTGTCACTATCCTCTTAGGGGTTTAGCTCTTTGTCCCTCTCTATGTATGCCTCCCAGTCTTTCTTGGCCTGTATCATGTGTTTCGATGGGTGGAGCCCCTGGTAGGTCCCAGTCTCATACGTCAGGTTTAGTGTGGTTTGCTGGCTGACATTAGATCTTGTAGGTGCTTGCGTTTGTTTCCAATTCCTAGCTATCAAAAGGTTAGCTGCCATTAGTATGTGGAATATTAGGCTGGCTTGTGATTTAGTGTAGGTTTCTAGCGACATGAACAGTAAAGCTGTTTCTGGATTTAGCTTGGTGTCTAAGTGTAGCGCACCATTGATGGTCCCTTCTACCCCTCTCCAATATTCTTTGAGGGCTGTGCAGGCCCACCATGTGTGGAGCATTGTACCTTCTGCTTTGGAGCATCTCCAGCAGAGCTTGGAGGTGCCTGGGTATATGTTGGCTAATCTGGTTGGTACCAGGTACCATCTGTACTGCAGCTTGCGGAGGAGCTCTAAGTGGGAGGCGCATCTGGACCTGCCTTTGTGTGCAATGAATGCCTTGTTCCATTGCTCAACTGTAAGTGTCATGCCTAATTCCCTATGCCAGGCGTCTCTAAAGTTGTCCTTTTGTGGTTGGTCTGTGGAGTCAATGAGAGCGGCATACATAAGTGACAGCGGCTTAGTGGGCATGGTCATAGTCGTACATGCCTTTTCTATGTTTTTCGCTTGTGTTGGAATGATTGTGGTGGTGTCGTGCGCCAGTATGCCTTTTAGTTGGAGGTAAGAGAATATCAACCGCTGTGGTAAGTCATACTCGGCTTGCAAGTCAGGGAATTGTTTTAGGAGTCCATGGTTAAACAGGTGAGTAACCAGTGTGCATCCTTTCTCAGTCCATCCCCGGTGGTCAAAGTTGGGGTGTGCTATGTGTAAGCTGTATAGGGGGGTGGCCTTTGTCCATTTGGTGGTGTACCCCAGTTGAGATCTTACTTTGTCCCAATTCTTCAGTAAGGTATCGGTTGTGGTGGGCATCTCAGGGAGTGCCGGGCGTTTCCCGTGAGGTACCCAGAAGAGATATTTGAGTCCTTTGGGACATGTCCAAGTGGACTCCATCTCCACCCATTGTGGTGGGTTTTGTGTTGTGTGTGTCTGTAGTGCTGTAGTCAGCAGGGCTGCTCTATAGTATGTCTGGACCTCTGGCAAACCCAGCCCTCCCTGCGACACCTGTCTGGTGAGGATCTTTGTGGCTACCCTCACTTTTTTGTGCGCCCATACGAAGCTGGTGAGGGTGTTTTGCAGTTTTCGGAGGTATATGTGAGGTAGTGGAATCTGTAGTGTTCTGAGCAGGTATTGGTATTTTGGCAGTAACATCATCTTTACCGCCGCTAGTCTCCCTACCCAGGACATGTATTTAGTCTCCCACTGTTTTAGTGTGTCGCTAAATTCCCTCTGCAGTCTCCCATAGTTGAGCTCCATGAGACCTTGCGGCTCTTTTGGGATTCTCAATCCCAGGAAGGTGAGGTAGTCGTCTCTCCAATCTAAGGGGAAAGTGTGTTTCAAGTGGTCTATGTCACTTCGTGGTATCCCTATCCCCATCGCCTGCGTTTTCGAGATGTTGAGTTTGTAATATGAGTGCCCTCCGTACGTTTCTATTTCGTGTAGGAGGTTCGGCAGTGAGATGTTAGGTTTCGTGAGGGTGAGTAATATGTCGTCGGCGAATAGGTTCGCCTTGTACATCTTGTTTCCAATCCCCATCCCATGAATCGCCGTGTTCTCTCTTATCCTGATCGCCAGCGGCTCTAGCGCCAAGACGTAGAGCAAAGGGGATAGGGGGCACCCTTGTCTCGTTCCGTTTGTGAGCCGGAACGGCTCGGATAAAAAACCCGCATTAAGTACTCTTGCTGAGGGGTCGCTATAGAGGGCTTTGACCACCGACACAAACCCTTCGGGGATGTCGAATTTGCCTAATACCTGTTGGAGGAACCCCCAGTGCAGTCGGTCAAACGCCTTTTCGGCGTCAAGGGAGACCATGAGACCCGCCCCTTTTCTGAGTTTCAGATGGTGGAGTATATTGATAACTTTCCTCGTGTTATCTGCCCCCTGCCTCCCTTTTATAAAACCCACTTGGTCGTCATGGATGATGTGCGGTAATATTTTCCCTAGGCGGTTGGCGTAGAGTTTAGCGAAAAGCTTGGCATCTGTATTTAGGAGGGAGATAGGTCTAAAGTTCTGCGGCACCGTTGGGGGCTTGTTCGGTTTAGGGAGTGTCACAATATGTGCTGCTAATGTTTCCCTGGGGAGTTCCCCCTTGAGAGCCGCCTCTGTGAACAGTCTAGCCAGGTAAGGTGCTAGTATGGTGCTAAACCTCTTGTAATAGTGGTTGTCAAACCCGTCTGGCCCTGGAGATTTCCCCATCGGTAGGTCTTTGATCAGGTCTATGATTTCCTGTTCCTCGATCGGTTTGGTGAGTGCTGATTTGTGTTGAGCTGTGATCTTTGGTAGTGTGATCGTGTCTAGGTACTTTCTAATATTTAGGTCCGTCGGGTGCGTCGTGTGTGTGTTGTGCTTTATGTTATATAGAGAGGAGTAGTATGTAGCAAACACCTCACTAATTCCCTTAGGGGTGGAAATTTTGGCTCCTGTTTGGTCTGTGAGGTAGGATATTTTTTGGTTCGCTTGCCTGGTTTTTAGGCGTTGCGCTAATAGCTTGCTAGCTCTGTTGCCCTGGACATAATGTGACAGTCTGAGTCGTTGCATGTTTAAGTTGACCGTGTCTAGTGCGTGTTGGAGTATGAGCTTATTGAGCTGGGCTATCTTGGTTTTTGTCTCTATAGTCGGTGCAATTTGGTTCAGTCTGTTTAACTCGTATAGTTCTGTTTGCCATGTTCTGAGTTGTGTTTGCCGCTGTTTTTTCACGTATGCCGCTCTGCGTATTAGTAAGCCTCTCGCTACTGATTTGTGTGCCAGCCACAAGGTAGCATCTGAGATATCTTTGGTATCGTTTAATTGGAAATATGTGTGGATTTCCCCTGCCAGTGTGTCTGCAAACCGCTCGTCCCTCAGCAGGGAGTTATTAATTTTCCAGGGGCTGCGGTGCTTAAAGTCGTAATTGTTTTTTAATTCTAGGGTTACTGGTGCGTGGTCTGACCATGTGATCTGTTTTATGTCGCTGGATATGATTTGGTCAAGTGCTGAGCCTGCCACCAGAAATCCGTCAATTTTCGAGTAGGAGTTATGCACAGCTGAGTAGTGAGTGTACTTTCTTAAGCTCCTTTCCTCAGACATAGACCCAAACGGCAGATACATAATCCTCATAGGAGAACTTAACGATGTGCTGTACACCATCGTAAACATCTACTCCCCCAACACCAACCAGCGAAATTTCCTGCACAAAATTCTGACCAAAACGAGCTCTGTCCAAAAGGGCGTCACAGTGATTGGAGGTGACCTCAACCACATTCTAGACCCGACACTCGACACGACACTACCGACACATAGGGTACGCCACCGCCCCCTGAATAGGCAATGTAGGGCCATAGCGAAACTCCTACATACCCATCACCTATATGACGCTTGGAGAACCACACACCCGTCTAGTAGACTTTTAATGCCCGGTTCCGCCGCCATTTCAGCATTGCAGGGGGAGATGGAGGTCACATCACTTTGCTCAGAGCTAGAAGCTGGGGAAAGTGCCGCCTCGTCGCCATCTTGCGGCCTCTTGTTCGGCGTGGTCAGGGCTGTAACCTGGGTTGTTGCTGGTTTTTGCCTCATTTTGCGAGGCGTATTGCTTGCCATCATATCGCTGGAGATTCTCAGATGCTGGGTGAGTATTTCCCTCATAAGATTTGTGTGGATTCACGCTTATATTGTCGCGGCCGTCGGAGCTCTCCTAGACTGCGACCGGCACCATTCACATCGTAGCCACGCCCCAAATCTCAATATTATTACAAATTAAACAGCACCAAATACATTGAAAAAGTGTGTGTGGATATATTTTTTTTTAGGCAGTATGTGTCTATTGATGTATGCATTAGGCAGTACATGTGTATTGATCTATGCATTCGGCAATATGAGTGTATGAATGTATTTATTAGGCGGTGTGTGTGTGTGAGGATTTATGTAATGAGCATATGGTTGATTGTATGTAATAGGCAGTCTGTGTGGATGGATGTATTAGGCAGTGTGTTTATATGGATGCATATACTGGATGAGTGTTTCTACGCAGTGTGTTCATTGCAATTCAGAATTTAGTGAATAAACATGTGAGAGAATGTAGTTGACTTTATGAGGGGGCGGCAAAATGGATTGCTGCCTAGGGCGGCAAGAATCCTTGCAACGGCCCTGGGTGTACGGTATAACCCTAGTGAGTGGAACTGAATACAATTCAAATGTGTTAAAACATAAATTTTAATGAAATAAAAAATAAAAAGTATAAATAAGTCGTGCCACCGCCTAAAATTTAGAAGTCATTCCTATACCCTGTAAATGAGGAGCACTCAATGGAAAGGGTATAGGTGTCCTACGTGAACTGAGTAGAAAACACCACAATCTCCTCTATAGTCTGTGGAGAACTAGTAATTCCCTTCAAGGAGGGGACCAATAGTTAAATCTAATGGCAAAGTACAGACAGGTATGTGTTGTTTCACATAAAGAATGACATGATTAAGTAAAAACAAAGAGTATCATTAGGGACCATGCCACTAAACAGTACTTTCAGCCGTTAGTGTAAAGATTAGGTAGTCGCTATGATACAAGAAACCCAAATAGAATACCCTCTTATAATTGCCTCTGGTGAAAACCAGAGAGTAATTTGTCCTAGATTGAATTATTCACTGTTAATTGCTCTATTTAGTGCTTGTGGTCAGAGAATAAGTAAAGGGACACTATAAATACCATAACAACTACAGCTTAATGTAATTGTTCTGGTGTCTACTGCTTCTCTCTGCAAGTTTTTTAATGTAAACACCACCTTCTCAGAGAAAAGTCAGTGTTTACATTACTGCCTAGGGACTCCTCCAGTGGCAGTCAGATGGCCACTAGAGGTGCTTCCTGGATCTGTGCTGCACAGTGTGCAGCACTGGCGTACAGTATCTCAAAGCTCTGCATGGAGACACTTGCTGGGGCATCAAACAGCTATTTAGCCACTATATGTGTTCTTTGAATAACTGCCTATTCTGCTGAATAAATATTATTAAAACCATATAAACCCCAGATTACACTATGGAGCATAATTTCTTACCTAGAAGTTGGTAAAAAGCTTCCCTTTGCTCTCTTCCTTTGATGTCCAGGTGCCGGTCGTCTTCCTGTCCTGGGACAATGTCAGCATCTTTTGTCCTTCGTTTGGAAGCTGGTGACGATCTGTTGTGGGAGAAAACCAGACGGTCCATAAGGTGTGTCTTTTATTGCTTAAAACCACAAAACCACTCTGAAAAAAATCCATTGCGTCAGTGCAGCTACTGTATGCATATGTACTCTATGCAAATATGGGATTTTAGCAATGACTATTTTTCTATGAGGAAACACTGAGGAGTGACGTAATTAATATGGTGTGGTGGGATATGACAGGCCTTAAAGAAACACTATATTGTTAGGAAAGACTGTTAGTGGCTTAGTCCCTCGTTACATATAGATTTCCTCCCGTTTGTAATAAAAATATATAAAGGTTTTATTTATCTTTTTCCAGTGTCCAATCTCCCTTGTGCTGTTCACCTCTTTTAATCCCTCATTGTCTTTGATGAAACATGGCCTCCTCTTTATAGGTCTCATACGCGGTTGGTACTTCGCGTGCCTCAAAGCTTCCCCATAGGAAAGCATTGTATTTATGCCCTCCTATGGGCTTCAACGTCATGTGACCGAGTTTTACTCAGACAGTATCTCTAGTGACTGTCAGTACAATGCAATGTAAACCGTGCAATAAAAAAAAAAAAAAAAAAAAAGGACAGGGCCATTGCAGCCAGATTACTATAGTGTTCCTTTAAGTGAAATATGTTCTTTCCTTTAGTGTTACTTATTTTTCTTGCTCTCTGTCTCCCAAGAGCTAACGTCCAGCAAAATCAGAATGTATTTTATATAATCAAAAGCGTTCAATGTTGAAAATCCCATCCTTAAATGCTGACTATAGCATTAGGAACACTGTATTACTAATGCTGTGTTGTCCCTGTCTCAAACTTAATAGTTCCCCCACCACTTACGGTCCAGTGAATAAAGGGTTAAAACACAATTTTTGCCCACTTACCTCTTTGCAGCACCATGGTCTCCTCCAGCTACATCACGGCATTGGTGGAACCTAATGCACAGCGAGCACCTCGTACACATTAAATATCTCAAAGAAAGCATGGAATCAAAGCGTGAGGACGTCCAATGTCCTTTCACAGAGTAAAACTATGTTAGGGATCAGGAAGCAGCTCTACTGGCTGTCTAGAAGAACTCTGTAGTGTTTTACATTGCAGAGTTAAACCGACAGGGGCAATGCACCCAGACCACTTCAATGAGATGAAGTAGTCTAAGAGGAATAGAAATGTATGTCATATTTTACTTACTGCTTCTCATTGGAAGTGGATCCCGTTAATTCCCCTTCTGGGCGTTTCCTCTTCTGCAGGCAAGAATCCTTCTTCTGCCGCACGTTGGGGAATTGTCAGAAAGATAAACTGGATTTTACATGTTTGTAATGGAATAATATGAGGCATGGCCTTCATTCACCAAACAGATAATTGATGTGAATAATGGCCATTTTAGAAAAACATTGAAAGCTTTGCTATGTTAGCAATATTTTGCACTTGATTTTCATTTTGTGACAATGAACTGTTTAGAAACAAATCCTAATAATGTTAATGCATGCGCCATATCTTATTTAAATTTGTCTATAAATGCTGGTTAGAAATATGGGGTTTATTCCCTGGTGACTGGATTTTATTGAATAAAAAACAACTGCAGATGTAGGCTGAAATAGCCACACTGTCTCTATATCTGAGTAATTTTTTCCCCAAATCAGCTATTGATAAATAATTATTTTCAATACAATGTTCAGTTCTTTACAGGTCACTATGTAGTAAATAAACAACCTGTGTATGTGTAATGCTGCTCTTTTACGGCCGGCTATGATTTTTATATGGAACAATCAGACAGTTGTGGTTCTGATATAACAGGGACATGTTAAGTATTATTCACCAAACTGGGAATTGCCAGAAGCTCACTAGAGCAGTTTAGTAGCAAAGTTTATATTTTACACCAAAACAGTCAAATTGGGAAAAGGAAAACAGCCACTCATTTATGTTTCCACTTTAGCTAATTTAGTTACATTTGCAATTCCTTGTTGAAATAATGACAATTATTATTATTGATCTGTGAATAACCATCAAGGATCTTTACTAAAGTGTGAATTGTCATGAATTTAAAGCTTAAACTGTGAGCACAAAATAGCCAAAGCTGAAACATAGCTGGGTGGGAGATGAACATGTAGGCCTGACATTTGAAATTCACTAAAACTTTCTGATAATTAAATCCTGCATGAGTGTGGCTTCTGCCAATAATGAAATATCTATATTGAAATTTACCATTTCATCATTGAGAATGTAGGAACCCTTATTTGTTTCATTACCAATATTAAGCATCTACTAAGGATTCCCTAATCTAACTTTATTTCATAAAATAAATATTCATTAAGATCTGTGTTCACTTACCCAAGGGACATGCCTGTAGCTCCCACTCACACTCAGGCAGTGTAGGAAAAATGTGAAATACAATACAAGTAAATAATTAATTAGTTCCCAATAATATAATAAAATATGTAGTAAGATAATAGTCAGAAATGCTATCTAATATTTAATCTGTATATTTTAAATATTTTACTAAATACAACAACTAAATCAAATTCAATTAGATTAAATTAAAATTCTATTTCTAGACAATATAAATGTATATAATATAATATAATATATCACGGAGCAGCCAGTGAATCAGCCAACAAGTCTTCCTCCAGCGCTGTCAGCAGTTGAGGATCCTCGTGGTTTGAATGAATACAACTGACATCACCATGGCATCCCTGCACTGATTGGTTGGATTTATGTGATGTCACCATTCTGAGATAGTTAGAGCTGCTTTCTAAGCACAGTGCCTGCTGTTTTAAAGCAGGAATCACTAAATATAGGAATTGTTCCCCCAATACAGAGTATCACACATTAACATGTTCCATCAATGTTTCTAAAGGATTATTGAATAAGCTTTAAATGAGCTGATATCACCTGCAGGTCTGCTTATTTCAGGGGAGTCAAAATCTTTCCCTGTCAATCCTTGTGTTGGCAGAAGCTGATGGATGGGAAAATAAGATTAATGTTGTATGGGTGCTGGAATAATATATAAAATGTTGCAGTTATTCACTAAAGTAAGAATTCCTGGGAATTAAAGTGAATTACAATTTTATAACATGACAGGAAGCTTCGTATTTGCTTAAGTCTCTCTTTACTAGAACTCCACAGCAGCACAGAAAAACAACCAATCAGAAAAAAGTTAGGTACTATAAAACTCCCCTCCCCATGCATCATTTCCTCTTTCTTTGCTGCTCCGCATCAGTACAGGTCAGAGTACCTCTGCCTCCTGCTTTTAGTGGGTGGCTTTGGGATTTATTGTGATTTATTTATGATTTATATTTATTATATTTAGTTGTCATATTATTTTTTTATATTATCCATAATATATATATATATATATATATATATATATATATATATATATTATTTAGTTATATTTAGTTGTCATATTATGTTTATCTATTTATTTTTTATATTATATAGTTGTATCTTATTTTTATCTATTTGTTTCAGTATGGTATAACTTTCCTATTGCCTCCTCTTTGCTTCCCCTGTTTCTTTGGGGTGTGTGCCTTTCAGGGTGGTGGTTTATGGGGGTTCCCTTGCAGTCAGCTTCCCCCTTTGTATTTTACCCTTCCTCCACCCTCAAGCGCCTGCCTGTTAGCCCTCCGCGGGCTATGGCGCTCCGCTCGGGTTGTCAGGAGATTAGCCATCTGGCTGCCTCCTCTGACTCCCCTAGCTGCAGTGTGAGCCTGCCGGCGCCCGGGGTAACTCGCGGTCGGCCGCGAGTACCGGGCGGCCGGATCCACTCACACACGTGGCCGCCTTGCCGCGGCCGGCTTTTCCGCGGACCGCATGTCCGCCGGGGGAGTAGGGAGCACTAACGCTGCCCCACCTCCTGTGGTTCCTTCTCCTCCGGTCGCGGGTGCTACGATACCGCCGACCGGAGGCTCGACACGTGGCTGCCTTCCGCGGACCGCATGTGTCCGCCGGGGGAGGTGAGAACAATCACCTGCTCGCCCCCCCCAAACCCCCTCCTCACCTCACTCCACTGTCAGAGGTGCACCGGGAAGCCGTTAAAGGCAGAGGCAGGCTTCCCTTTCAGAGAGCCGGCAAGTACCTTTGATTTCCACCAGTGACAAGTCTGTCTAGTTTAACAGTCACATAGTTTAGATTCTGCAGTATTTTTTTTTTTTTTTTATATGTTGTGTCTATTAGAGATAGTTTACATGGCTTGATTTTTTGTATTATACTATACTGTGTTTATACTGTACCCTATTTATCTCTGCATCAGCTTTATTTTACTTTCCAAATGACACCATTGGCATTTTTATTTTGTGATTTGTTTAGGATCAAGTCACATGTTAAATGGGGTATCCATGCTGGTGCTTGTTAAATGACTTTATGTCATACATTGTGCTCTTTAAGTCATATGGAGAAGCTTTGTTCCAACATCCTTTAGTACTTCTCTGGTGTGAAGGCATACTTACTTACATATAAGTAGTGTTTCATATTTTAAAGGACGTGGGCTGTGAATATACTGTTCCTGCCTTCAGATTAACTGTTGGTTTCTACATGTGGTTGTGCAGGGGTGGACAGTTGTAGTTGTCCCACACAGGGTGCTACGCCGTACTTCATGCACTTGCTTCCAGTGGGAGCCTGTAACCTGCATGCACCATAACTACTGTATCAGAGACCTACATCTGCCCCATTTGCGCATGGTGCCCCAGGACCTATTATGACACAGATTTGGAGCACTTCCTTAACAAGGACCCTTGCCGCTGAATGATACACCACCGATAGGTGGCGTGGCCAGCTCTGTCTGTGTCATTTTTGCTAGCCTGCTATGTCCGTGCCCATTGAAACGGCCTGCTATGTCTGTGCCCATTGAAACGGCCTGCTATGTCTGTGCCCATTATTATTATTATTATTATTGCCATTTATATAGCGCCAACAGATTCCGTAGCGCTTTACAATATTTTGAGAGGGGGGGGGATGTAACAATAAATAAGACAATTACAAGAAAACTTACAGGAATAATAGGTTGAAGAGGACCCTGCTCAAATGAGCTTACAGTCTATAGGAAGTGGGGTATTAGAAACATTAGGATAGGAAATATCAAGTAGGAGTGAAGCAGAGCTGGTGGAGAGAGCAAAGCACTATCCTATAGGGACAGGTATGTAAGGGAGAGATTACTCTGGGAGGCCATACGCTTTCCTGAAGAGATGGGATTTAAGGCCCTTCTTAAATGATTGAAGACTAGGGGAGAGTCTGATGGCAGTAGGCAAGTTATTCCATAGGAGAGGAGCCGCCCGTGAGAAGTCCTGCAAGCGTGAGTTGGCCGTACGGGTGCGAGCAGCGCCATACCTCTGGATCAGTGAAGAGATATAAGAGGGGCTGGAATTGTTCAGTGCTTTAAATGTATGGGTTAGCACTTTGAATTGACTCCTATAGGATACAGGGAGCCAATGTAAGGACTGGCAGAGGGGCGAAGGTGTGAGAGGACCGACTGGATAGGAAAATCAGTCTAGCTGCAGCATTCATTACAGACTGTAGCGGGGCAGTACGGCTTTTGGGGAGACCAATCAGGAGAGGGTTACAGTAATCCATGCGGGAAATTACTAGAGCATGGACAAGCTCCTTGGTAGCATCTTGCGTAAGAAAGGGGCGGATGCGGGCTATGTTTTTGAGTTGGAACCTACAGGACTTGGCAACAAACTGGATGTGAGACTCAAAGGTGAGACCAGAGTCAAGTATGACGCCAAGACAGCGCGCTTGTAGGGATGGACTTATGTGGATATCACTGACTTGAAGGGAGAGTGAGAGAGGAGGATCAGTATTAGGAGGAGGAAAGACAAGGAGTTCAGTTTTAGAGAGGTTAAGTTTGAGAAAGCGTGACGACATCCAGTCAGAGATGGAAGAGAGGCAAGCAGTGACACGTTGCAGGACGGCCGGGGAGAGGTCCGGTGAGGAGAGGTATATCTGAGTGTCATCAGCGTACAGGTGGTAGTTGAATCCAAAAGAGGCAATAAGTTTTCCAAGAGAGGCAGTATAAAGAGAAAATAGAAGGGGACCAAGGACAGAGCCTTGGGGAACTCCAACCGAGACAGGGCGAGGGGAGGAGGTATCCTTGGAAAAGGAGACACTGAATGAGCGTTGGGAGAGATAGGAGGAAAACCAAGAGAGGACAGAGTCACAGAGACCGAGTGATTGAAGAGTTTGAAGGAGGAGAGAATGATCAACTGTGTCAAAGGCAGCAGAGAGGTCAAGGAGAATTAATATGGAGTAGTGACCTTTGGATTTAGCGGAGATTAGGTCATTAGTCACTTTGATAAGAGCGGTCTCAGTAGAGTGGAGAGGGCGGAAGCCAGACTGAAGAGGGTCAAGGAGAGAGTTGGAATTAAGGAAGTGAGACACACGGGTAAAGACAAGTCTTTCCAAAAGCTTTGATGAGTAAGGGAGCAGGGATATGGGACGATAGTTCGAGGGGAAGGACGGGTCAAGATATGGTTTTTTCAGGATAGGTATTACAGTGGCATGTTTAAGGTCAGCAGGAACAGTGCCAGAAGAGAGAGAGCAGTTAAAGATGTGTGTTAGGATAGGCACAAGACAAGGGGAGAGAGATCTGATGAGGTGAGATGGGACAGGATCAAGTGGGCAAGTGGTGGGGCGAGAGGAATGGAGAAGTTCAGCCACCTCTTGTTCAGTAGCTGGGGAGAAAGTCTGAAGGGTAGGGAAAGCATGATTTATGTGTGGTTGAGAAAGAGAACGGCAAGGAGGGGAGAATTGTTTCCTTAGCTGTTCAATCTTGTCAGTAAAGTAATATGCAAAGCTATCAGCTGTAAGGTTAGTTTGGGGGGTGGCCACAGCAGGGCGGAGAAGGGAATTAAAAGTGTCAAAGAGACGTCTGGGATTGCGGGAGCATGAACTAATGAGAGAGGAAAAGTAGGACTGTTTGGCGAGGGCAAGGGCTGCGCTGTACGAAAGCAACATGAATCTATAATGAAGATAGTCTGCCTGGGTGCGGGACTTCCTCCAGGAGCGTTCAGCACAGCGGGAGCAACTCTGCAGATAGCGTGTTGATTTATTATGCCAAGGTTGGGGTGGGTCGTGTTCTCCTCGTGGTGCATGTTTGGAGTGGGGCTGCAGTGTTCAAGGCAGATGTGAGGGTAGTGTTATATGTGGAGATGGCCAGTGAGGGACAGGAGAGGGAAGGGATGGATAGCAGTTGTGAATCAATGTCAGCCGACAGCTGCTGGAGGTCAATAGAGTTAAGGTTCCTCCTGAGCTGAGGGGGGTTAGGCTGAGGTTGTTGGGTGAGGGGGTAATTGAGAGCAAACGATAAGAGGTGGTGATCAGAGAGAGGAAATGGAGTATTGCAGATATTAGATAATGTACATGAATAGGAGAAAATAAGGTCGAGGGTATTGCCAGCTACATGAGTGGGAGAATTAGCCCACTGCAATAGTCCAAGGGAGGAAGTAATTGAAAGTAGTTTAGAGGCTGCTGGGGTTAAAGGTGGGTTAATGGGAATATTGAAGTCTCCAAGAATTAGGGATGGAATTTTGGAAGAGAGGAAGTAGGGTAGCTAGGCAGCAAAGTGGTCAAGGAAGAGGAGAGGGGAACCAGGGGGACGATAGATGACGGCAATGTTAGCAGAGAAGGGTTTGAAAAGGCGAATTGAATGAATTTCGAATGATGGGAAAGAGAGGGAAGGGGGGGTGGGCAGGGTTTTAAAGGAGCAGTGGGGTGAGAGAAGAAAACCTACACCGCCACCTTTAATCTCCACTTGTCTTGGATTGTGGGTAAAGTGAAGACCACCAAAGGACAGTGAGGCAGGGGTAGCAGTATCCGAGGGAGAGAGCCATGTTTCTGTTAGTGCAAGTAGGTTTAGGGAGTGTGAGATAAATAGGTCATGGATGGAAGTAGATTTAAAGGTGCTGCACACAGAGCGTGCATTCCAGAGGGCAGCTTTAAAAGAGGAATTATAGTGAGAATTACATGGAATGGGTATTAGGTTGTAGTGGTTTCTGGTGTTTGAACCAGGTGGCTGAGTAGTGGAGGGACCAGGGTTTGGAGAGACATCACCTGCTGCTAGGAGTAGTAGGATGGAAAGGAAGAGAAGGTGCGAGTAAGATTTAAATGTTGGGGATAAGAGCTTGTATTTAAGGGATTTAGGAGGGGTGTGTGGAGAAAGGCTGGATAAATATGAGTAAAGTGCATGTGATGAATACAGAGATGAGGGGAGCAGGGAGGGAGCAATGAAGATGGTGTTCGCAGGAACAGGTGAGTGAAATGATAGAGAGATTTTAATGATGAGGGAAGTGAGAGAGAAAGTGAAAAATAGAAGTGAGAACATTAGTAGGAGAGTAGGTGCTGTGTTTTTAAGAGCTGTGGTTAGGAGGGTTAAGGGTTAAAGAGGTATTGTGTGAGTATAGCTTTTTTTGGGTGTGGAGGGCTTGGTGGACATAATTGGTTTAACAGGAAAGCTAGGTAATTTGAGCTATCTATAAATGTAATGATTACCATGGGGGGTTTGGGGTGTGGGGTAGGGTGGGTGGGAAGTGATCATCCAGAAATGCTACCTCTGCTTATGGCAAGTCCTGCAGGGTTGTGTGCTGTGAGTCCTGGGTGTAGCTGGTTCTGCAATTTTATGAGGCCCAGACTATAAAGGAGAGAATCTGGGGTTAGATACAGCAGATTGTGGGTGGAGAATCATTGGGCTGTTAAAAACAAAATCAAGGAAAAGCAAATGAAAGGGAATTTGAATTTAAGGATATATGAGGGAAAGTGAGAGATAAGATAGGAAAAAGTCATAAATAGGGAACATCATAAATTAATGAGGCATAGAGTGCAATAACCAACACTGGCAAAACAAACATTTAACTAAACAAGAGTTTAGGATGGAGGGTGCAATAGTCATCAATTAAGCAGTAATACTGTGGGGGATGGGGATAGAAATAAATATAATTTGAAACAAAAGTAGGAGAAATAAGAAGGCCATTGAAACGGCCTGCTATGTCTGTGCCCATTGAAACGGCCTGCTATGTCTGTGCCCATTGAAACGGCCTGCTATGTCTGTGCCCATTGAAACGGCCTGCTATGTCTGTGCCCATTGAAACGGCCTGCTATGTCTGTGCCCATAAGATTGGCCTGCTATGTCTGTGCCCATAAGATTGGCCTGCTGTGTCTGTGCCCATAAGATTGGCCTGCTGTGTCTGTGCCCATAAGATTGGCCTGCTGTGTCTGTGCCCATAAGATTGGCCTGCTGTGTCTGTGCCCATAAGATTGGCCTGCTGTGTCTGTGCCCATAAGATTGGCCTGCTGTGTCTGTGCCCATAAGATTGGCCTGCTGTGTCTGTGCCCATAAGATTGGCCTGCTATGTCTGTGCCCATAAGATTGGCCTGCTGTACCTGTGCCGTAAGATTGGCCTGCTGTGCCTGTGCCCATAAGATTGGCCTGCTATGTCTGTGCCCATAAGAACGGCCTGCTATGTCTGTGCCCATAAGAACGGCCTGCTATGTCTGTGCCCATAAGAACGGCCTGCTATGTCTGTGCCCATAAGAACGGCCTGCTATGTCTGTGCCCCATTGATTGGCCTGCTATGTCTGTGTCCCATTGAATAGCCTGCTATGTCGGTGCCTACTTGAATGGCCTGCTATGTCTGTGTCTATTTGCTTGGCTAACCTTTCTGTGTCCATTCGTTTGGCCTGCTGAGCCTGTGCCCTACTGGCGGGCCTACACTATTGGTACCGAACCCCCTTTTTTGGCCGCAGGCCTGGGGTAATATCACTGAGGAAAGCCCAGTGCCCACCAGTAACATGGAGATAGGCAGGTGTCCAGACAAACACCATTGCCACCGTGTTCAAGAGGACACCAGTATACGGCCATCTGAATTTGGTGGGAAGGGTGAAGGCCCTACACCTCATGCCTGAAGGGCAAGGTTTCTTATGAAGATCCTGGACACATCAGCGGTTTATTCCAAACCGGCGACGGCACGTCTCCAAGGTGAACTTCGCACAGGCAAGGACCGGTACTCAGACTCCTACAGGAGAAAGCGGTGTTTTTTCCTTGCCTTTACCAACTATTCCGTATCTGCCTCCCGGAAGCCTTATAGGTTCAGTTGTTTTTTCCTGCGTTAGGTTAGCTCCTGGCCCGGTCCAGTGGGATTTACTTTTCTTACCTTCCGGACTGCTGTTTTGCCTTCTATCCGGGATAGAATTGGTGTATTTTCTCTTATCTACGTTAATTGTGGCTTTTTTGTTTTTTCATGACTTCCTTTTCCTTTTCGCTCGGGTCGTCGTGAGGCCTGACTTGACCTCCTCCGACCTCCCGGGCACTCGTGGATCGCGGAGAACGTCTCCAGCTTTCCTCAGACTACCAACGGTCTACCTGGACCCCGCGCGCGCGCACGGGATCCGGATAGTCGGTTGATAGTTTTCCATCGTTGTTTCCGTGCGGCCCTCCATCACCTCGATCCGAGTATATTTATTTTCAGTAACAGAGGGCGAACCCTCTCATACAGAACCGGATGCTGATTTGTTACTAGTGGGCGCGGCCCGCACTCGTCCTCAACCAGATACTGGGCTGGATACAGAGGACAGGTTGGGAAGACCCATTCTCATAGAGAGAACCGGTCACGGATGTAGACTCTGCTGTTGGTTACTACGGGTTGGCCCGCTCAGGCTAGCAGCCGGACGCTCTCACGGTATGCGATCACAGTAGTAGAGAGCGCGGCTCTCTCATACGCTCGGCACTCTACAGTACCGGCCATTTGTTCATCACACAGGCTTGTACCTGTGCAAGACATTGACTTCATAGAGGGGCGTCCCTCCTGCATTCAATTAGAGCTGACATCTACGCTACTGACTTCGTTCTAGAGGACTGCCTGGTCATGCAAGAATTACATGTTTAGACTAGATCCCTCTATTCGATCTCCTGTAATGGATCTACTGGATCCAGACCGCTGTAAAACACGCAAGGAATACTCAGTGATATAATGGGGGGAGTCTCCCACTTATTACACACACTCCTGGAGTTGGTACGGCTAACGGATGGCCCTCCGGTATTTGAGAGTGCAGGTTTTTTGGCATATTCTGCACCATATAATACAGTGATTGCTTTCTGTTTTGGATATTCAGACCATTTCGAACAAACTGCGCAGACAGTTTCTCCCATTTCAGGATGTCAGGTGATACGGAGACATTCATGGAGCAAACGGGCACTGCCTTGCTCGGGTAACAAGATTATGGACGGCCTAGTACCCGGTCTGAAGGTATAATCGTACGTATGGATCACATGGTAAGACCGGAAACCCCGTTTGTCTTGACTTCCCCGGTCATTATGATCTTGGGATAAGATGGCAGGACTGCCCGTCTCCTCGGAGCGCGTACCTGGTGAACATGGTTCGAAGATAGAGGATCCTCCGTCCATGATCTATTTATCCCTCACGAGAGCTGTTTTGTTGGTTTCGCGCTAACCTATTTTTCAACTGCCGTCGAGGAGACTATGGAAGTACCTGGTGTGCCCCGACTCCTACACAGAGATCTTTCACTTTTGGACGAGGGCATTTCTGGATGGAAATCTGCGTTCCGGTTTGTTTTTTCCATTCCTTTGTAGATTTCTGTGATTCACTATTCCCAGAGTAGTCGACCACCGTTTCCTCCACACAAGTTCAGTTCGGAACCCTGAATGGACGTCCTTTGGAGTCTTTTCTCTACTGCGTCCGAGGATTACACAGTCCATTTGGTATATTGGTATCACTTAGAATACGGCTGGTTTGGTCACACTCTTGCCTGCATTGTGAATTTATCCTCGGATGAGGCATCTCACCGGGAGGACAGGAAGGAACGGAAGACCCTTCCCCGGTTTTCTATGGCGATTTTGGTGGTGGACTTAGGCGCATTCCTTGAGGTTGTAGATCTACCCGCAAGGTCGCATCGCCGAATGACCCTGGCACAATCGGAGGAGCCGCCTTACGGATCGTGAGTTGAGACATGGTGGTAGTTTCTTCTCGCGACCCTAAGTCCGAGATTGACCTTCGATATTATACAACTACAGGAATATGGCTGATAGGTCAGCTTGCCAGCTCATGGACCGACTGCTAGGAAACGGGTCGCAACATCACGTTCAATGGATTTAACAGCGGATGGTACTTTTTTCCGTGATTGAGATGCTTCGTCGGCTGGCATTTTCTTTGATTCGTCTGCTGTCATTTATCGTACATGGAATGTCCAATTAGGTTTACTCTGATATTTCCTGGAATAGATACCAGCGACACAAACAGCGTTGGATTTGTTGTCTGAGCGTTGAAACAGCAAATACGAAGCCTCCTGTCATGTTATAAAATTGTAGATTGTGCTAGCTTTAGTGTACCTATAATCTTAATTTTATTAATGACAGGAGGCGAGTATTTCCCACCCATTCTTGTCCCTCCCTTGTTTAATGTTATAGTTTAGATTATCAGGTACGTATGCAACTCTGTTTGTTGTCTCTGTTACCTGTCGCTTGTTCCTTATGTCTGTGTTTTTTTTTTGTTTTTTTTGTTTTGTTTTTTTTTTGTTTTTTTTTCATAAGTAGGGTTGGGATATCTACATATTAAGGTACTTTTGGTTGCTACATTGGGTACCTACATGTTTATTCAGAGTACATTTCATTGGATAATCAACCTGTTCGATTCTGTTTTTCTCTCGTTTCAGTTTACAGTCCATCAACACTATCTAGTTTGACGGTTACTCTCGGATGGTGGACATCGTTATATTAATCGTATCTAGGACTTCGTTTCTTCCCCATGATGTTCTCTGCCTTTTATTCTGTTCTTGTCGCAGCTTGAAAGAGGAAATGATGCATGGGGAGGGGAGTTTTATAGTACCTAACTTTTTTCTGATTGGTTGTTTTTCTGTGCTGCTGTGGAGTTCTAGTAAAGAGAGACTTAAGCAAATACTCGCCTCCTGTCATTAATAAAATTAAGATTATAGGTACACTAAAGCTAGCATAATCTACAATTTTCTGCCAAAATATCCAAATGAGAAATCTTCCCATCTCAATTCTGTTTTCAGTTTGGTTATTTTGTTCTTAAATTTGACATTTACTTTGATCTCCATTCTCACTTTAGATGGGTCGTCTTAATCAGATGTTGCTGTTTGATTATAAACAAAGGAGCAGATTTTGAGCATTTTGAGCATTTTTGTTATGTAACTTTGGGTTGTATTGTTTAAATCTGTGTTCAACCAGTCTGGTGGAAGGATTTTTAGGTACAGCGGCGAAGATGCATTTTGTCAACCCCCAGTAAAAAATGATTTCTTTACCTTTGTGTCTCTTAACCTCCTTTTAAATGTATTACCCCATTTCTGTTTTACTTTTCCCTTCTTTTGAATGTCTTACCTCTTTGGTGTATCTGATCCCTCTTTGGTGTCTTACACCTCCTTTTGCTCATCTTTCTTCCCGGAGCCCCAGAACATTTATATAGGGGCATCTCTATCTTAGAATTGTTGCAGCGACCATCCGGCATGGGTACCTGTGGTGTGTCATGGTGCTGCCTGTGTTCTCTCAATGGGCGCAACATGCGTCTCTCTCCGGGGCGGCTGCACCTGCCACCTGGGTCCTTGCAAATACCCGTCACTACACGAGGAGCCTTTTAACCCCTTAAGGACCAAACTTCTGGAATAAAAGGGAATCATGACGTGTCAGACACGTCATGTGTCCTTAAGGGGTTAAAGACTCTGCCTCTGCTGTCATAGTTAATGATGCAAACTTGCGTGCAAAATGACCAATGGCTGCCCTCTTAAAGTTATATAACTTCTTCTTTGGTTTTGTACTGTGCTCTCTTGTCATTTGCATTTCATGGTTGTCAGAGAGTCATTGATTGTATCATTGGATTTTCTGGCCTTGGATTGTTTATGACTATTCTTCTTCCTGTATCCCTTGATCCTTGGCTTGTGTTATCGCACGTTCTCTCATTCTGTGTCCCTGATCTCAGTTTATCTTATACTATTCTATATAGCATTATGTCCGGCCACTTTAAGGCCCGGTAATATGCTTTATTATCAGTAGGTCTTGTTTAGGCTAACTGTTAACTTAACTACTGCGTGTTTGGTCTTAGTACATCCTGACAATAATCTTACTTAATACAGGTTAGTCACCTTCCATTTAGTTTATTACCGTTTGGGAAAACTATCTTGGAAAATAGTTTTTGGAGAAGCAGTGGGAGGTAATGTTTATGTTTGCGCACCAGTCTTCTCTAGACTCAAAGATCCATGAGAGAAATTAGAAATTCTTGAGGTGTATAAAACCCCTGAGTTCCAACTGTCCCTAATAATTGCTGTCAGTGCCGATACGGGGTTGGTATCCTTTTGCACATATGGAGGAGTTGCCCGCTTATTGCTTTCTTTTGGAATTTGATTCATGAAGAGTTAGCTAAGATACTGGGGGAAACTCCTCCATTGATGCCTGAATTTTTGCTGCTACTTCATTTATCTCTAACAATCTCCAAAGAAAACAGTCTCCTGCCTAGCTGCTACTGCCAGTGCCTCTTACACAATTTGATTTGCTGATTTAGAATTGTTTTACTGATTTTTGATTGTTTTTTTTTTAATTTAATTTCTAGTGAGATACTGATTATTTAATTTGCAGTGTGCTACTGTGCCACTGCTAGTTCTTTGGAAATTCAAGATTCTTCACTCATACTCATACACAGAGTATGGCTACCGAGGTTGTCAGGTCTTTTTATAGAACTTCATGTAGAAAAAAAGTATTCCAAATTGTGGTGGTGCTAGGGGTTATAATTAATAGTCTCCTGCTGCTCCCTCTTTTCACAAATGTCTTGCAGTGCCTGCTACCTCTGCAGGCGCAATTGGGAGAAGGTGATAGGGTACTGTTTTTCCCCCAACACTGAAGGCCAGTCACTGGTGCTACATACTGGATGTGTAAGAAAGCTACGGTATGTTCTTCTCAGGCTGGAAGTGGGTAGTGGGTGGTCATTTGCTTGCTGACTGTTTACTTTCATTTTTATAAAAATCCCTTTTTTCATTAAAATAACTACCAGTCTAATTTTGGCAACTCAGAATTGACATTGGCAGAAATGTCTGATATTGCCCAGGCATGTACCCATTTTTTTTTTTTTTGACAATCTTTATTTAGTATCTTTTTCCATTTAAAGTACAGGTAACAAAATGAAGTATTACAATGTGTCAGTATCAACATCAGCGTCTGAGCTAAGAGAAAACAGTGTCGCAAAAACAATGCACATCAAACAGTTGGTCTTTACTCAATGTACCAGCTTCTGTTCAGGCCTTTTGCGGCGGCCTATGCAGGATGGTAGGTATTACGTATAGTGACCTCAGCTGTTTTGGTGGTTTTGGTCGCCTCCCCCCATGTGTACCCGCCTGTGTTCTAGCGTACCTTGGTTGGCTATAGTGCGTCGGTGCTCTTTCTACATGTTTGTCGTTGCCATACACTTTATTTTTATTGTTAAGAGCTCTTGTAATATCCAGGTCGGGTACATTACTGTCTTATTTCGACCGCTGTGTGTCTCTACCTGTTGATTGTGCGGGGGGCCCATAGTTGCGTCTCCCCTTCTGGTACACTTTTCTTATTTTGGTGTCGTTGGCGTAGGTAGCGTGGTTCCATCTAGTATTAACCAACTATTGCGTGTTTCCTGTCCTGTCCAGGGACAGGTCATGATGTACCCATTTTTAATACTCCAAACAGACACAGGCACCTTTTTCCTCCTGTTTTGGCTTTCTAAATGACTTTCCAGATTTTTATTTTTTTTTTGTACCAAAATTTGGCCGTGCTGAATCGTGACATGAACTAAATTCTGCTGTCCTTGGGGGAAAAAATATGGCAAATTCTTTTGGAATAACCGAATGTATTGCCATGCTAATGAGGGACCCTGGAAATTTTGTGTAATTGCTGGATAATTGCCTTTTCTAGCCTTACCGATATGTGTTTGTGTTAGTGCCGATGTTATATCCTGAATAAATGCCACAACTTTCACAATCTCACAACCTTTACTTTTCGAAATGGATGTAAAGAACCTTTTTACAAATATTCCTCATCAAGAGGACACGATACTGCCTGAATGTCCGTTGTGTGAGGGCCGTCCAATTGAATTCATCCTCAAATCACTACAGTTGACATTAACATTGAATCTTTCAAATTTAAATATAGGTTTTATATAAAAAATGCCCATGGGTGCATCCTCATTAAAGTAGTCACATTATTAATAGAATATTTAGGCGAATATAATCATGTATTATAGGTTGTGTTTGTAATGTATCTGTGATTATATTCCCTAATGTGAGAATTGCCAGGAATTCAAAGTGAACGTCAAATTTAAGGTTAAAACAATCAAACAGAAAAAATAAACTAGTTTTGTCTTCTAATTAAAATTTTGAATCCAATTTGAAATCTCGACAATTCTCACATGATTTTTTTATTTTTGTTTTACTCGAATTAACATCATGCTTGCAAAGCCACAACAGCTGTAACAAGTCTTAGATAAACAATAGTGAGCATCAGCATGGCATATAGAGTGAACGTACAATTTTATATTATGTGAGCATCAAACAAGCTAGGCAGGCAAGACAAAAGTAAGCCTGAGCGTGGAAAACTATGTATGTATAGTACTCTCGGCATGGTGATTGTGGGAAAGTGAAACATGGTCAAATGAGTGTGTGTCAGTGCCTGAGCAAAGGGTTAAGTATTGAGCAGGTGTATATTGTGCACAGGCTTGAGCAGTACGATAGCTAGTCTATGGTCGACACAGGTAATGCTAATTTGCGTTGTTGTGTGAATAGACAGGCTAGTGCAAGTAGAACATATAATGAAATACAAGCTAGGTATTATGGGGTCGCTTCAGGAAGGTTGGTGTCGCCAACAGTATTTTAGTCAAACTAAAGCATGAGGGTCCACCCACTTAAATTAGTACATCAATCGATAAAAGCTTTAAACATGTGCAGGTTTTTCCACCCCTAGTTAACACCCCACCAGCCAGACGGGAGTCCGCGGCCGCTTGCCATGAGGCCTGCCCGCGAAGTACAGCGGAGCACAGCGGCAGCAGAGGTACAAAAGGTTGGGTACTGCCATGGTAAGTCCCGTCTAGGCTAGTGGCAAAGCAACAGTCCCCGTGTGGTTACTTGCGATATAGTCCAGTGTCTGCCTCGGGCGGGAGCTGGATCCCTGCCGCTGTGCTGTGTTCAGGTGAACCTCGCATCTGTGGGCTGTCGGTACTTGTGAGTCGGCATCTTCGCGGTGCTTTAAGAGTAATAGTGTGCAGGGCTTCGTCGCTGGGGCATTGTCTCTCCCTACAAAGGCACATTCCGTGGGTGCTAGGGTGATAGGTCGCTGGTGTCGGCCTCCGCCGCTTGCTTGTGCTACTGCCTGAAGAGGCTCTGCATGGTCCCGGCTTCTCTGCCCCCGTTTGGCTTGACCCGGGGTGGGTCTTAGCAGGTACTCGCCGGTCTCCTCTTGGCCTATGTCAGCTTGCCGCCAGTGTGAGGTGGGTGCATCCGACTTCCCGCTTACTTGGGTGCCTCAGCATGTGGTCTACGCAATTTTGGTTGAGGCCTCCGAGTTTTGGAGCTCCGTCCCAGCCCGTGGTGCTGGTGTTGCTGCACGCTGGTGGGCCCAGGGTTGAGACCGGGATCACCCCCACCGGTCCAGAGGGGGGGGGGAACGCGGCCAGACCCCCCTAGCCATGTGCGTCGCTTGCACCACTGGTGAGCAGGAGAGCGGGGCAGCGGCCGTCCACTCCACTCACCGCCCGAGCACTCCCCATCGCGGGAGAAGGAGAGCACCCCTCCGAGGGACTAAAACTTAGCAGTAAGCCTCTCCTCGGGACCAGGGTGGCTGCTTACACAGGGTTGCCGTTGCTTGTCGTCAGATGGGTATTAAATCGTTTTTTAACGTTAAAACTCGGAAAAGCTGCAGGAGCTGTTCTGTTGTGTGACCTGCCAGCATGGCAGTCCGTCCCCGCCCCAATTCTCACATTATTTAATAACCATGTTAGTTCCTCTTTTGTTTTATCTCTCTCTTTCACTCGTTCTTTATCTTCTCTTCTTGCCAATCCCTCGTAGCCTTTCAGTTATATTTTGTTTCTGGTTGGTCATGGCTCATGCAAATTTTCAATGGATTTTGTATTAATGCCAGTTTGATGATTAAATAAATATTACAAGCACCATAACCACTACAACACACTGCAATTCTTAGCTCAGGAGAGCCAACAACCCCAGGTAAAAAAAACAAAAAACAGGCTACTTACAATGAGAGGGCCCCAAAGCATTACTGATACCATATTTGCTGTAGTGATTATAGTAATGTAGTGGTTATGGTGCTTGGAGAGTTCCTTTAAAGGAAACCATGTCATAAATCGTTATGTAGCCCACTGTAAAGAGCTCTCATATAATCAAAAAGCATTTGTGCACTAATAGTTTGAGAATTCATATTAGTAATATGTATGATTTTTTTATTTAACCTCCTTGTAAGGTTTACCAGAACTGTATTGTTTTGTAACTTAGGGAGATATTCGCTGCCACTCCATCAATTCTCTTAAACGGACACTTCAGAATAGATTTAGCACTTTTTTCTAAAGTATGTTACATTGATAATGCATTAAATATATGTGTAGACGTGGAGGGGAGACGATACCTTAATTATACCATAATGGCCCTCTCTCCATTTTATAATATATTGGGTCATCGACTCGTTGTATCTTCTAAAAACTTCTGTTCTATGTTTACTTGTTTGTAATGTATAACTCATTAATCATGGTCCTTATTACCATGCATTATATAAATATATGGACACAACAGAGCAAAGGGTCAACACAAACACACCACAAAAACAAGCAGGAAAAAAGGCAGCACACCTAAAGGAATAGGGTTCCCTCACAAACCCTAAACGTTATTAGAAAACAAAAAGGAAAAAGAGGAAGGTAGCGCCAGTAATCTTGTATGTATTAAACTATATATATATAAAATATATAAAAAACTAAAAGTATTTATAAAATAGAATATAAAATAGAATGGAAAAGTCAAATCCGAATAAAATACCACTAGTAAGGGAACAGCCACGTCTTGATAGAGGTAGTTTCCTTATGGGGAATTCCGGGTCAGGGAAGGCTTGGAATCCGTTTGTGCATATAAGAGAACAAAAGAAAGGCCCCAATGGTACAGTACGTTTCAGTAATATCGAGTAAATAATAATTTAAGTCCTACTAACTTTTACCAGAGCTTAGGCCAGCTCTGGATTTCGCAGCTTAGAGTGGTATTATCCCCACTTCTAGGATATATAGATGAGTGCATTTCTCAGATCTCTCAGCATAATATTGCCAAGGGGACCCAGGGAAATAAAGAAACAAAATATAATAAAAAAGTGTTCTTTGTATCTTTAAAAGTAGTAAAAGCACCGTATATACTCGAGTATAAGTCGAGTTTTTCAGCACATTTTTTGTGCTGAAAAACCTCCACTCAACTTATACTCGAGTCAATGTCTGTATTATGGCAACTTACATTGCCATAATACAGACCAGGACTGCCGTGCTCATTACAAGCCCGGCGGTCCTGTTTGGGGGCTGGCAGGAAGCGTTTACTTACCTTTCCTGCAGCTCCTGTCAGCTCCCCTCTCTCTTCTCTGGTCAGCTCCCTCTGCAAGTCTTGCGAGAGCCGCGTGGTTAGAGCGTTGCCACGGGTTAGGGGTCTCTACTTATATTTGGGTCGACTTATACTCGAGTATATACGGTATATATATGAAATGTACTCTCATTTGATCGAGCAGACTAACTGCTCAATGTATTGGGCGCAGGTGGTATGATCCCCACCTTGGATTCTTTGGTGAAGTCCTCACTAGAGTGGATAGACAGGATGCAAGGCAGTTGTTAAAATAAATAAATTTATTACATACCATATATACTCGAGTATAAGTCGACCCGAATATAAGTCGAGGCCCCTAATTTTACCCCCCAAAAATGGGAAAACTTATTGACTCGAGTATAAGACTAGGGTGGGAAATGCAGCAGCTACTGGTAAATTTCTATATAAAATTAGATCCCCCAAAAACTATATTAATTGAATATTTACCATATTTATCGGCGTATAACACGCACTTTTTTTCCCTGAAAATAGGGGGGAAATGATGGGTGCGTGTTATACGCCGATATCCCATAATTACTTACCTGTCTTGAAGCGTGGGCCGGTGTTCAGCGCGCACCGCGGTACTGGAACTTCAATTTCAGGTTCCGGTTTTCGGCGGGACTGGAAGGAAGTGTGCACACTTGTGCACACTTCCTTTCAGTCCCGCCGGAAACCGGAACCTGAAATTGAAGTTCCTGTACCGTGGTGCGCGCTGTGAAGCCGGCCCACGCTTGAAGACAGGTAAGTAATTATGGGACAAGAGAAAGTGCACTAGGGGACACTATGGGAGGGGGGGGGGGGGAGAATACTATGGGAGGGGAGAATACTATGGGGAGGAGGGGAGAATACTATGGGAGGGGAGAATACTATGGGGAGGGGGGGAGAATACTATGGGAGGGGGGGAGAATACTATGGGGGGGAGAATACTATGGGAGGCGGGGAGAATACTATGGGGGGAGAATACTATGGGAGGGGGGGGAGAATACTATGGGAGGGGGGGAGAATACTATGGGAGGGGGGAGAATACTATTGGGGGGGAGAATACTATGGCAGGCGGGGAGAATACTATGGGGGAGAATACTATGGGGGGGAGAATACTATGGGGGGAGAATACTATGGAAACGGGGGAGAATACTATGGAAAGGGGGGGACACTATGGGATGAAGTGGGGGGCACAATGGGATGAGGGGGGAACACTATGGGAGGGGGTGGAGAATACTATGGGAGGGTGTGGAGAATACTATGGAAAGAGGGGGGAGAATACTATGGAAAGGGGGGGGGCACTATGGGATGAGGGGGGGGGAATACTATGGGGGGGGGGAATTTCCTGGAATTTCCTTCTAAAAATGAGGTGCGTGTTATACGCCGTTGCGTGTTAAACGCCGATAAATACGGTATTTACAGTGTGTGTATATAATGAATGCAGAGTGTGTGTGTGTTTGTGTAGTGTGTGTGTGTATCGTGAATGCAGTGTGTGTGTGTATATAATGCAGTGTGTGTATGAATGCAGTGTGTGTATAAATGCAGTGTGTGTGTGTGTGTGTGTGTAAATGCAGTGTGTGTATATGATGCTGAGTGTTTGTGTATGTGATGCAGAGTGTGTAACCTTGGTGGGGGGGTGGGCATTTTTATTATTTATTTTTATTATTATTTTAATATTATTAATATTTTTTAATATTATTACATTTTTATTTTATTATATTATTAATTTTTTTTTCCGTCCCCCTCCCTGCTTGATACATGGCCAGGGAGGGGGGGCTATATTATTCCCTGGGGGTCCAGTGGATGTGCTGTGCAGGAGGGGGGCTGGGAGCAAGCTGTTACTTACCTTTACAGTAGCTCCCTTCTCCTCCGTGCCGTTCAGCTTCAGTGTAAATCTTGCGGTCTGCGTACCGCGTGGAGCTTTGCCGTGGCAGCGCTCTGACTTACAGTGGAGCTGAACGGCACGGAGGAGAAGGGAGCTGAACGGAGCTGCTGTAAAGGTAAGTAACAGCTTGCTCCCAGCCCCCAACAGGACCGCCAGGTTTGTAATGAGCCCGGCGGTCCTGGTCTGTATTATGGCAATGTAAGTTGCCATAATACAGACACTGACTCGAGTATAAGACGAGTGGGGCTTTTTCAGCACAAAAAATTAAGACGAGTGGGGCTTTTTCAGCACAAAAAATTTGCTGAAAAACTTGTCTTATTCTTGAGTATATACGGTAGTTACATGAAAGGAGATGCCCATCAAGTTCAGCCTTCCTCACAGTGGCGTACATACCAGGGTCGCAGGGGTCGCGGCTGCGACCGGGCCCGGCCCACCAGGGGGCCCGGCCGCCCCTGCGACCCGGTATGTACGCTCTGGGCCAGCCTCTTCTCCTGGGGGGCCCAGGAGCCGGCCACCTCCGGGCCCCCCGAGGCTGGCCCTGCTTACACCCGGCGGCCGGCTGGTGCGCGAGGGAGCACTCTCCCCTGAGTGCTTCCTCTTCAGCTCCCTCGCGCACCGCACTGATACCGGAGCCGGAAGATGATGTCATCTTCCGGCGCCGGTATCAGTACGCGGCGCGCGAGGGAGCTGAAGAGGAAGCACTCAGGGGAGAGTGCTCCCTCGCGCGCCCGCAGGACCAGCCAGCCCGCCGGGTGACCGGCCCCCCCAGGAGCCCAGCAGCACCACTGGACCCCAGGGAATCCCCTCAGCACTCCAAAAGGTAAGGAGGCTGGGGGGATTAAATTAAAAAAAAAACATGTGTAAGTGTGTGTGAGTGTGTGAGTGTGTGTGTGAGCGTGTGAGTGTGTGTGTGTGTGTGTTAGTGTGTGTGTGTGTTAGTGTGTGTGTGTGTGTTAGTGTGTGTGTGTTAGTGTGTGTGTGTGTGTTAGTGTGTGTGTTAGTGTTTGTGTTAGAGTGTGTGTCTGCTAGTGAGTGTCAGTGAGTGTGTTACTGTGTGTGTCTGTTACTGAGTGTGTGTGTGTTAGTGAGTCTGTTTGATGTCTGTTAGTGAGTGTGTGTTTGTCAGTGAGAGTGTATGTTTTGTAAGTGAGTGTGTATGTATGTCTGCTGCTGAGTGTGTCTTTGTCAGTAAATGTGTGTCTGTTAGCTAGTGTGTATGCATTTGTTCGTGAGAGTGTGTGTGTGTCTTCAGCACTTACCTTTCTCCAGCGCCGGACTCCCATGGCTTTGGGGATCCCTCCGCCTCTCAGCTCCGAATGCGCATGCACGGCAAGAGCCGCGCACGCATTCAAACCGCCCATAGGAAAGCATTACTCAATGCTTTCCTATGGACGTTCAGTGTCTTAAAATGGCGGAAGCGCCTCTAGCGGCTGTCAGTGAGACAGCCACTAGAGGCTGGATTAACCCTCAGTGAAACATAACAGTTTCTCTGAAACTGCTATGCTTTCAGCTGCAGGGTTAAAACTAGAGGGACCTGACACCCAGACCACTTCATTGAGCTGATGTGATCTGGGTGTCTGCAGTGGTCCTTTAAGTGTGTGTGCATCTGCATGCAGTGGCGTACATACCGCGGTCGCAACCCCTGCGACCAGGTGCCCGCCGCCATGTGTTGCTGCCCCGGCCCGCGCAGAGTAAGCGCGAGGGGGGGGGCCCACGGATCAATTTTCGCACCGGGGCCCCATGGGTCATGTGTACGCCACTGCTTCCTCACATATGTTTTTTGCTGTTTATCTAAACAAAGACAAAAAAAAAAAAAACAGTTTTAACCCCTTAAGGACCGGACTGTTTTTGCGATGTTGTACATTTGCGACCAGGCATCTTTTTACACTTTTGTGGTGTTTGTGTTTAGCTGTAATTTTCCGCTCTCTCATTTACTGTTCCCATACAAATTATATATTTTTTTTTTCAGGACAAAAGGGGCTTTCTTTACATACCATTATTTATATAATCTCATGTAATTTAATTTTTAAAAAATGAAAAAATATGATGAAAAATTGAAAAAAATACATGTTTTTTGACTTTTATGTGAAAAATCTTTTACTCATCTACAAAAGCGAATGAAAAAAACTGCTAAATAGATTCAAAATTTTGTCCTGAGTTTAAAAATACCCAGTGTTTACATGCTTTTTGCTACTTTTTTGCATGTTATAGGGCTATAAGTACAAGTAGGATATTGCGGTTTCAAAACATACATTTTTAAAATGTATCAATAGTGACATTGTAACACTATTATCTGTCATAAATCGCTGAATAACACCCCACATGTACATATTTTTTTTAAAGTAGACAACCCAGGGTATTCAATATGGGGTATGTCCAGACTTTTTTAGTAGCCACTTAGTCGCAAACACTGGCCAAAGTTAGCGTTCATATTTGTTTGTGTGTGAAAAAAGTAAAAAACTAAATTGAACGCTAATTTTGGCCAGTGTTTGTGACTAAGTGGTTACTAAAAAAGACTGGACATACCCCATTTGCAATACCTTGGGTTGTCTTCTTTTGCAAATGGTATGCCATCATGGGGGTAATTCTCATTCCTGGGCTACCATACGCTCTCAAAGGCAACGTAACCAACCTGGCCATTTTCAATGTAAAAATATTTGACCCATATATTTGACCCTGTAACTTTCAAAAACGCTATAAAACCTGTACATGGGGGGTACTTTTATACTCAGGAGACTTTGCTGAATACAAATATTAGTGTTTCAAAACTGTAAAATGTATCACAACAATTTTGTCATCAGTAAAAGTGCGGTTTGTGTGTGAAAAATGCAAAAAAAGTCACTTTCACTGACAATATCATCGCTGTGATATGTTTTACTGTTTTGAATCACTAATATTTGTGTTCAGCAAAGTCTCCCGAGTAAAACAGTACCCCCCATGTACAGGTTTTAGGGTGTCATAGAACGTTACAGGGTAAAATACAGTGACAGCAAATTAAATTCTCTGGACTTTCGGCTTGGGTTGGCAGGCAGGTCCCTTAAATTGCAATCAATAAAATAACTTAATCATGTAAAAATATTACATAAATACGCACGTAGAATTTAAATATATATGCATATTTATATATTTGAAGTCTACGTGTATATTTATATAATTATTTATGTAATTTTGTATATGGACATATGAATAGTTCGTATTCTTTTTATTTATTTATATATACATAGATATATATACAATTTCATTCTAAGTGTATTTTGATATAAATATATATATATTAATATCAAAATACAGTTAGAATAAAATTTCGTATAGATATATAAATTTTTTTAAAATCGTTATTATTATTTTTACATGTTTAATTTAATTTAAATTACTTTTTATTTGTATTTTATAATAATATATATATACAATATATATAGTTATTATATATATTATATATATACGTGTGTAAATTAATTATAAGTGTATTTTTATATTAATATATGTACATATTAATATAAAAATACACTTAGTATGACATTATATATATGATATATAGACATATATTATATAGGTATAATATATGTCTATATATCATATATATACACATATATAATAATCATTTTTTTTTATTAACTATAACTTTAAATTTTTTTTTGATTTTACACTAGCAGGGAGACTGCCTGTCAGCACAGACAGTCCCCCTGCAGGCAGATACTTGGACACCTATTGTGACCATGTGGTCGCCCTGTTGGGCGATCACATGGCCACAGAGGTCCTAATCCGCCATGGGGAGACTGTCTGGGCTGCAGGCAGTCTCCCCACACCGGGAGCACCGCCGATCGCCGCCGGGGGAACGACGGCGATCGGGTAAGTACCTCTTAAATTTAGGACGGTTCAGGACCGTCGTCGGTCGGCAAGGGAAAAATGCCGATGACGGTCCTGAACCGTCCTGCGTCGTTAAGGGGTTAAGCACTTCCAATTTCGCAACAAACTGGGAAAAAAATTCCCTCTTGACCCCAGAATGGCAGTCAGATTTATCCTTGGACCAAGAAGCTATTATCCAGTCTAAATGCATGACCTCGTGTCCTATGTATAGCCCTGTTTGTGAATAGATTTCCAGACAATGGTTTGTATTGGCCCTAAATCAATTTGTATAATGTTATCATATTGCCTCTGAGGCGCCGTTTTTAAAACTAAAGAGATTTTAATTTTATAACCTTTCTTCATAATTAAAATGCTGTATTCCTTTTATCAATTTTGTAGTCTGTCTCTGCACTTTGTGCGTATTTATCCACAGACACACTGTCTCTTACACACACCGAAAGCAGGATAGTTGGGAATCATGGCAATGGTTGGCTGTAATTGGCTGAGAGCGTCAGGGTCAGATTTCCAACAAGGCCGCTTAGACAATAGCTTTGGGGTGGTAAGCAAAAGGATGTGGTACAGCTGGTCTGGCCCTCAATGGCCAGCCTCTGTTTTAATATATTTACTGCTGTGTAGGTCGGCCATGAGGAGACATAGTAAGACTGCCCTTTAATAAGAATGGATAGAACTCACAGTGAGGGAAGGGGTGTGGCTACCTCTGCTGACAGACAGCAGTTACTGGGGGTTAATGCCCTGGTCCTCCATGATGCAGACAGTGTTCTCACAGTATCCCTGCCTTTCCAGCCATGTGATGGAATCTGCTTCCAGGGAAGTAACAAGGCTGATCTGCAGCAGCCATGGGGAGAGAGGCAGCATGTGGGGAGCCATCTTGGAGAGACACAGCAGCAATAAATAGATCAGTGGACACTGGGCCAGGAGAGTAACAGAGAGAACATAAAACTAATAGCATGTAGAAAGACAGTAATAAGAGACAAAGTAAGGACACTGTCTAGCAGTAATAAACACTATCTAGTAGGGGACAGCAATAAATGACAACCTAGGAACAGATAGCTTAGCCATAGAGAGACTGATAAGACACAGTAAGGGGAAGAGACAGCATGGACAGTGAGATGGGGAGGAACAGCATTACGAGGAAAGTAGAAAGGCATTGTGAGGAGAGACATTCTAAGAAGAGGAGAGCGGTGATACTATGGGGAGAGACTGCAGGAAGACTGTATATGAAGGGAGAATAAATAGGTTGCTATAAACTAAATGAAAAACCAAAAACTAAAAATCACAGGAAATTGACAAAAAAGAATTAGGAATAAAGTGTGGATCAAAAAACAAAACCACTGTAAATGGAAGACAGTATGAGAACAAAAAAATAAAATAGGGAAGCAATTAGGTAATATGTAGTTGTGACATATTTTCATGGCTGAACATTAAATGTAGGGCAAAAATAACTTTAGTAGCAGGGTACTGTTCAATATTGGTTGTGGTGTACATTTCATGAGGAAATGTTTTTGAGGACATATCCTATGATTTTTTTGCCCATAGTTTGGGTGGCTGAGAGTGATGGGGAATGTGTTTTACAAACATATGCAGTGGTGTGGTTAATTGTTCACAAGGTTAATAGATCATGATGACAACATTATAGATGTCTGTGGACTACACTTCCTATGATGTTCAGCTAGATACTGCACACAGAATTACTAACAGCCCCATCCCTCAACAGCCTCCCTTCCACACACTCACAAGCAGCTTCCCATTCACCTATTCAGTAGCATGCACCACAGTGTTTGTATGTATGTGTATAGGAAAGGATAGGGGAGGGTGTGCAGAGTGCATTGAGGAAACTGGCCTTGGGGCAGCAAGGAGGATAAATCTGGCTGAGACAATCCTCAATTTAAGCATTGCAGCACTTAGAGGAAGTGATCTCTGATCACTTCCTCCCAGCACTTGTGAATGGGAATCCACACTGTATCAGAGCAGCCTGCCGCTGCTGTTGCAGCTCCTATACTTGTGCTATACCTGGCCAGCCTGGCCCCCACTGGAACCTAGGGAAGCCACCCATACTGCTAGATATACACAGAAATAACCCTCCCCTCATACAAATAATACGAACAGCCTACACACAAATATATACACAATCCCCACAAACGCAACACCACTAACAATCCACATACATGCACAGAACCCCGCATGCAGCATCTCACATGCAATACCCCAAACAGCCCTCACACATACACACACTACCAAACACACAATGTGACATATCCATCCACCCACAATTCCACAAGCAGCCCTCATACACAGCCCACATTTATAGGTATCATACACGATACCATAAAGTACTAATGAACATATACAATATAATAGCTCATACACGCACAAATACAACGATACAAAGCAATTACAGTAAAAATAACACAAGCAGAATACGGCAGCATACACACCTCAATTTAAAAAAAATAGGATCGGCACGCTAAGGGACATCACAATCCTATATTGGCACAGTGCTGCTAAAAGGTTGCCTACCCCTGAAACTAACCCTAGCTGCAACTGTTTACAAATCACTTGTCCAAGTATGTTTATGATCAGAATTCATTTCATTTTTAACTCAGCCTATAGGTACAGGTACATCACGTAAGTTGTACAACACCTGTAAACATGTTTATAAACGCATTATACATGTGATCTGGTTAATGTATATATGCTGTCATGCTATAATTTCTAACAAACACATGGTTCAGCCAGTAAGTCCTGGATAAGTTAAAATCAGACTGATTGCTGACAGAGCCAGGCTCACCAAGTATCGAGTGACATCACTTGTATTTATGTGCTGTCCCAGCATGATGAAGATGTCACAGACATATAACTGGCAGACAAGGCACTTACAGGGCTTTTTAGGCTGCTTTCCCAAAAAGTTTCCGAGACACATACAGATCTCTCACAAATGTCATTGAACTTTTCTGTTTTCTGGCCCTTTATTTTTTAACCATGTTCTTATAACCTTTATATAAATTCCATGTATATAACCTCTGATGTGATGCTTTTGAAAGTCTATTACAATTCATGGTGTATAGGTGACATGTCTGTTATAATTCACCAGTCCAGGAATCTGAATTATTTATTAAATGATTACTAAAGTCACTCAGGCATATTCATTTTAACAAAGTGATCTGGGTGTAGTGGCTCTTTAGTTCTAACCCTGCAATGTAAAAGATTGCTGTTTGTTTAGAAACTGTATTGTTTTCATTGCCGGGTAGTTCATTTTTAGTAGCGGTAATACTGACGAAATAGGTGTTGTACAAACTGAGTTTTCTTACGTTGAATGGTGTGCACTGCTATAGTACATTAGACCAATAGTTACTGGTAACCCCTTCCTGGGTGCTAGATGTGTGCGTATGTTCAAATCATTTTAATGCAATACAGTATTCTGTTAAAACTTATTTTGTGTTCCCTGCAGATACCCCCTCCCACCCTTCTTGCTTTCTGTATCTCTTAAAAATTTCAGTAAAAGAGAATTATAAAATAAAGTAGGTGTTGCAGTTAGCATGTACATCTCCCATGTTTAAATTAGTGCCGACCCACCGATATTGGGGTACTATGACATGCTAGTTAGTTTAAAATGATATGGCCATGTGGTGTAAATAATCCATATATTTTTCTCTAAGATAAGTGATTTTAAGCACTTTTTTGTGTGTGTGATGTTCCCTTAATCTGTATTTTGTGTCTATTTTGGTCTTGACAGCAGCAGCCATGTTCTGGGTGTGCCCCCCAATCCCCCTTTTTTAAACTGATGGCCACTATAGAGGGTACTTCTGCGGCACTGACCGAATAAAACGTGGTCGCATGACACGGAAGCCTCCATAAGAAACATGAGATTTATTATTTGAAAAGATAAAGAATTAAAATGGAAAATATAATTACTTGATCCGGGATCAATTAAGAATTAGAAACTAAGATTATGAAATTTGTTTGAATGTTTATCAATGTCTGTTTCATATTCTGAGGGTTTTATAACTGTATACGTGTGACAGGTTTGGTTCCCTTTACATTCCTGACATTTATCAGTTTAGTAAATAACCCTGCAAGTACTGTACGTGTAACACATTGATGTGTTTTATGTAAAAAAAAAACTGTTGCAATTCACTGTATTGTATCCACCAATGAAAAGATTTTCCCAGAATGCATATGTTTATCCATAATTAGCAGAACTAACTGATACTAAATAAACTTAGCAATTAAAATGTTAGAGAATGAAAAGCAAAAGACATCAGTAAATGTATAAAAATAAAGTTTATATTGGTGTTTTGGTTGTTTCTTAAGGGTGTTTTTTTTTTGTTTTTAAATAGAACATAGTTTCCATATTGCATATCAATAACAATATACATTGGTATTTATACACAAAGAAAGGTTTTAAAGAGTATAATGGGAAATTTTAGATTATAATATAAATATAACGGATAAATGTGTTTCACTATATGATATTTTTTAAATATTTGTTTATACAGCAGCGCTCAGGACAGGAAAAACCCCCAGTGGAGGAAACCTGTGAGGAACCATGGCCGCTGTACTGCCCTCCCTCAAGGCATACTATTAATTTAGGGGTAATTCATTAGGTTTAGTCTTTAAATTATTAAGTGGGTGACTGAGTGAGTGTGGGTGACTGAGTGATATTGAGTGTGTGTGGGTTAGTTAATGAGTGAGTGTGGGTGAGTAAGTGGGTGGGTGTGGGTGAGTGAGTGTGGGTGAGATTGTGAGAGAGCGTGATTGTGAGAGAGTGAGAGAATGAGTGAAATTGAGTGAGTGTGAGAGTGGGTGTAAGTGAGAAATAGAGAGAGTGATAGATAAAGATAGATAGATATAGATAGAAATATAGACAGCGAGTTGAGCTGTCAGGCAGCTCGGATCACAAACGCGCATACCGCGCACATGCACAGTAGAGCGCTCAGTTCTTTCATAGAGCGGCATTCAATGTCACTCTATGAAGAACCTGATTGACGCATGCCCGTCTGAGAGCGATGACGCCCTGATTGGGCCTTGCTATTTCATCATTTTGACTAAAAAGGGTGTGCTTGACCTGACGAGGAGCTTGGCGCTGGAACGGAGGTAAGTTTTAATGATAAAAAGGGCTCGAATTTTTAAAAAAAAATTTTTTTAATTGGAAGTTCATATAAAAGCAAAAAAGAAGGCTAGGGGACCTGTCTTTCTTGCTTTTCTATGTTGACTATAGCGATCCTTTAATATTTCATTTAAAGGAATACTATAGTCACCAGAACAACTACAGCTTATTGTAGTTGTTCTGGTTATTATAGCTTGTCCCTGACAGCTTTTTTCTGTAAATACCACCTTTTCAGAGAAAAGGCAGTGTTTACATTACAGCCAACGAACACTTCTAGTGGCCACCACTCAGATGGCCACCAGAGGTGCTTTCCCCATAGAGATTCATTAAATCAATCTATGAGGAGATGCTGATTGGTGCAGCACAGTGTTTTGCCACCAATGCACAATAGCCTTACAATGCTTTCCTGTGGGAAAGCATTGGTTATTCTAAAATCATCAAATCTGATGTCAGTATAGGAGGCAGATCGGGGTGGGGCCAGATGTGAGAAACCCCGCACGACACTGGATAAAGGTGAGTAAATCACCTTTATAACCCGAGGTAAAGGGAGCTGACCGACTAAACGATGATTTTAGAACTATAGTGTCAGGAATACATGTTTGTGTTCCTAACACTATAGTGCCCATTTAAGTTTTTAGTAGAACCCAAATTAGATAGAAGAAGAGGAGCCGTACAATCTAGTCTGGGGTTCTGGAGGAAACTGGGCACACCACGCTCAGTAGTATGATGACATTACTGGAGGCATAGATGTTGAACTGGGTTGTTTTGCTTCATAACCAAGCCAGATGTATGAAAAGCGTGAGAGACAACTGCAGATGTTGGCAAAATGAGCAGATTTCAGAGACAGTTGGAGATGCTGATGGCTATACAGGTGCTGGATACATGTGCAGTTGTTGCTGATGAACAGAAATGTTGGAGAAACGTCCAGATGTTAAATAGTTTCCTCCTTGTTGTTCTTCCATTTCTGTAAACAGGATTAACAGACATAAAGTGATGTATTATTATTATTTAGATTTTGTCTGTTGACATTAAACAGTTTAAAGTAACACTATATTGTCAGAAATAAAAATATGTATAGTTGGCACTTTACTTGTAAAACCAGAGTTTAGGTTGCTGGTCCCCCTCGCCTGCCTTTAAAAAGGTAATTTACTCACCTTTTTTATCTACACCGCACCGGTCTTGTTGCAGCTAGCGCCACCCTGCTCCGCCTCCTTTGCCGAGATCATCAAATTTAACTATATCAGCCAATCAAATGCTTTCCGATGGGAAAACATTCAGAGGCTATTGCATAGAATCAATGCATCTCTATGGGTAGCGTTCAGCATCTCCGTGCAGAACTTGAAGACGCTGAATCCCAGTGCTGCACACTGAGTGACTGCCACTAGAGGTTTTCTTAGGTTTCCTACAACGACATTAAAGAACAACTATAGCTTAATGTCCCTGCAGGCTTTTTATACATTACTAAAACAATGGCAATAGATTTTTGTATGGTGTAAAGCGCTTATGTTTGTATATTTTTATGGGTTTTTTTTGTTTGTTTTGCTCAAAACACCTATGAGTTATTCATTTAGTAGCTCAAAAGGTTAAAATATATGAAGTATATGGTGGTGCGCTTAGTAATGGAACATATTGCCTAAAAATCCCTTCTAAATTTGTTTTTAAAGTGTAAAATGTAATTAAATAAATATTTACACAATTTTCAAAAGAAGTTTTATGCAATATATTTTATTACTAAGCGCTCCACTATATACGTAACACAGTATTCACATTACTGTGTAGTAACACCTGTAGTGGCAGTTACTCAGATGGCCACTAGAGGGGCGTCTATGGTAAGTGCTGCACACGCTCTGCATGGAGACTCTTAACATTTCTTATAGAGATGCATTGATTCAACGCTTTCCTATGGAAAAGTATTGCATTGGCTGAGATCATCATTTTGATCATCTCAGCCATGTAGGCAGAGTGTGGCAGGGCCAGCTGCAACAAGACCAGTGGAGAGCTGGGAAAAGGTTAGTAAAATTACCTGTTAAAAATAAGAATAAGAAGGGTGGGGGAGGGGGGGAGGGCTAGATTTGTCTATCAGATGTCAATCACCGCTACTTACCATTTATTGAATAAACTCCAAAGTTTGCTGGAGTATTCTGCAACATAATGCTTTAGGCAGCAACCTGTAATATAATAGAATGTCAGTAACATTTCCCTTCACAATGTATAAAAGGTAATATATATAGTACTTTCTGAACAGTCAGTACTTAGTTTAAGTGCAATCTCCACAATGTTTAGTATTTTACCTGTTTGTTTGATGACAATTTTAGCCACTTCCCACTGCGCAGGTTTGGTGACCCGAGAGTTGCTGGTGGTGTAGTTGGCATTTCTCTGACAGGGGCAGGATAACAGATGCCACGGTAATGGAACTCGGACAACAAACTCATTCGGCTTTCGCCGAAAATGTCGGATCGCCCCTCCATGATGGTTTATCCGAGTTCTTGTCCATGCCCAGTGGGAAGCATTTGCAGCCATGATCTAGGTGGAAAAAAGAACAGGAGCATAAAAAATGACCAATGTTCAACTTAAATGTTAACTTTTAAAACAACAAAGAAATGAAATGCTGACATCAAATTTGCAATCCTTGGCTGGTAGCTTTGCATTGTTATACTAATATTTGTTTTATTTTTATTTTAGAGAAATCTGCATAATTTGAAAGGATTAAAGTTGTATTACATTTTATAAATACATTTCAATTCCTGAATAGAAATTACAGTCATTCATAAATCAAAAAGCCTTCTGGATTCTGTAAGTTACATTTCTATGTACTATTTTTACAATTAAAGTTGCACGTTAGGTTGTTTAGTTGGGTACCTTTCCCATTGTGTAAACCTTCAAAGCACAATTAGTGATGCCATCCGTGTATTTTTCATCCTAATGCATGATTTGGATGGCACTCACATAAACTATGAGGACCCCATAACGTATGGTTGCACTGAGGATGACATATAATAGTCTTCTAAAATCCTTGCACCGGCCCTGCTCACAACAACATGTTCTCATCATTAAAGATTATAGATTCAGTTGTGTGTGGGGAAAAAAATATTTTGATTTGAATAACTAGAAGAAAGGATCTAGATACTGTCTCTTAGAAATTGTTCATTAATGCCGAAGGAAGGCTTTCTGAATGATAATCTTGGGTAACATTTCCAGACACAAGTTTTAAAAAACCTGACTGCATCTGAAAACTAGTTTTCAATTCAATTCAAATCCTAAAGCATTTACTTAATCGAATGTCTTTTGTCTTTATTTCCAATGGATTGCGATTACAAACCTGCTCACATGTCTCTCTGCTCACTAGGGCTTGGAATCCCATTCGCGACCATAACTGGTCGCGTGCCTTGCAGAAGTGGTGCAGATGAAGACGCCAGTTTCCTCCGAGAGCCCAGGGATATATCTGGTTATAAAATGGCTCCTCTTCTTCTATGCAATTTGCCAAATATCTTAAGATAGAAAATAATTGCAAGTAAGTTACCAAAGTACATAAATGCAGCTCATGCCGTCTAGATATCTCAAGTTGTAATGATTTTGCTACAAAAATTGCACATTTGACCCTTATTTTCTGTTTGTTATTTAAACGCTTAATAAAATACAGTGTAATATGACAAGAGAAGAGTTGTTAGCGTCTTAGATTAAAACCCTTAGGGAAGGTTAAAAACACTTACAAAGCTGTAAAAAAGTTGTCCCTATTACATTCTTCTTTCTTCAGTCCTGCTCTCTGGAAGTACGTCATCACCATTGCCAGCAGGTACTAGGAGAATATCAGAATTAGAGTAAGGCTTGTAATAAAGATTAGGAGAGAGAAAATCCTACTAATACAGCACAGGAATCAACATACCTCCCAACTCCTGTCTTTTTTCAATATAGAAAACTATGAAAAGTCAGTCTGACATGAATGAATGCCTGCCAACCATCTAAGGCCAGGCCACTGAGAGCAAGTCGTACAGAAAGCATTGTTTTAGTGCTCTGTGCAGGGTCCTAGTGATCTTAACATAGCACGAGCACATCTAATGATGTTTGTAATCGTGTTAGCGAAAGTTCCCTGATCAGCACCCCCACACATTATATGTCTCATAAAAGCTATTCCTGGAGCTCTGGGGAGAGGAGAACCCTTCCCCTGGTTTTCGCCTGGCTATAAACTTCGCCAGCATTGTCTCCAAATAGTGCTGTGATTGGTGGTCGGGGTACTGAGCGACACCCAATCAAAGATTCACTGGATTGCGGCACAGGTTGCATCCGGTGAATAGTTCCACAGCGAATTATGGTAACTTCCGGTCAGGTGTGTGGTGTGCAGAATAGATCCAGCCGATCCACAGAGTCCCCCATATCCTCCTGAGGGATAGCGTAAGCACTCGGGGCAACCATACCCATACAGTAACAATAGACTTTATTTTTCATTATTTAGAGGCTTCTGGGCCTGGGTCTAAATAGCTGGCCACCAAGTCCCTCAAAAAGCCAGGGGATGCAATCACAGACCATATATAAACAAAAAAATAGACATATAACAGTAGACATGAGACTTAATTCACTAAACAGTGAATAAGGACATGGAAATGATAGTCCAAGTTAGCAGCACTGGAGAAATTGTCCAGTTCCGATATTTATCCTTCGTGGCAAATTTTGCCTCAAATTTGCCACAATTTATTGTTTAGTACAAACATCTCTTGAAAGGTAATAGGCAGCAAAAAATTACCATATTAATACACTGCCATTGCATTGTTAAATTGCACTTGAGTTTATTTTAAATAATGTCATTTTATAAGTTATTAAGAAAAAAGAAGGGTTGCACTCGATCATATAATTTAACACGGTGCACTAAGCATGGGTCAGCAAATCCCATATATTCTATATAAACCTGTAACCAGGTCGAAACATTGCAGATCCAATAAAACTGCCTTGAAGATATCACAGTGAGCGGCTGAGATTTTTTTCATTTATATTTTATATGTTATTGACTGTGGATCTAAATATCTTTGGCAGAAATGTCTTGTTAGAATTATTTAGTAGAGAAAACAATGTTTTCTGATAATATGGACATTTGGTAATAATGAAACCATCTGTTAACAATAATGATAATAATATGATATTAGTAACAATACCTTGTCAGAAGACTTGAAATGTTCATCAGTATACAGAAATGCTTGGACAATGGCGTCATCTGTAATAAATAGGACAAGTAATAGCTATTATGAGACTAGAAATGTGTACTTTAAAATTAACTGTTCCTTAACCCCTTTCATGATGGCTGATGCACCCTGCGTGTCCTCATCACTTATGCAGTTAGTTTTAATCGATAGTGAGACCTTGATATTGCTGTAATTGTTACTAGTTAGGCTGTATATCAGCAATTGCCCTCCTCGGACATCCAATCATAATAGCAGTGGATAACAGTGTGTCTCAAGCATTAGATATCTAGCAATAGGATTTCATAGCTTAACCTGGTAACAGAATGCTGTGACAACTGGAGTCAATCTGTCCAACCAGTTCCTACCATGATCAGAAAGCACCGGGAATTTCTGCACGCCTCAACACTCCTCCCCCTGCTCCTTCGTATTACTTAAATAGTATAGTGCTGGCCCGCACTATAATAATGGATGGGGGTGACTCGTAACACTGGCAGTCAAGGCACCCCCCTAGTGTGTGGCACCTGGGGCAGGCCACCCCCGCCACCTCCACCCCCTCAAATCATCCGTCACTGAGTTAAAGACAGAACATTAGAGTTAGATATTTTTAGAGATGATAGTGAAACATTAGTTGTAGACTTAATGTTACTGTTAATTGTTAACTATTAGGGCTGGGAGATTACGGCTAGGTGTGGTGATTAGCTTTTGGATTATTGGTTTGATTTGCATATATTTAGGAACTGTGGCTACTAAAGTGTATGTGCCTCATTCCACCAATATGCACTATGCAGGAATTTCCTTTATAAATCTGACACCATGAAAGGACACATTCTGAGAGCAGAATATAGTGCACTATTACTGTTACTATTACTATAAATGGTAATTTAGTGCTCTCCCCACTGCTTAACCAACATATGAAAAATAGTCTATCCTACTGCGCTATTTAATACAACAGGCGAGCAAACAAAGTCAGTCGTGAATATGGTTGGTGTACGCAGGGCCGGCGCTACCATTAAGGCGAATAAGGCATTCGCCTGGGGTGCCGGCCTCTGGGGGGCGCCTACCGGGAGGTTTTCTGGTGGGCTGCCCTGCTGCTGCTGTCTGGGGATGCTGTGCTGTGCGAGCGGCTTCTTAGCCACCCCCCAGCGCAGCCATTTAGCTGCTTGCCTGCTCGGGAGAGGGGTATGCTGTAACCCCAGCACCCGAGCAGAGCTCTGTGATTCCAGCAGGCAGGGGAAGCCGGGACATGACTTAGTATCCTGGCTGCCCCCTGCCTGTGAACACGAGAAGCACTCTCAGGGCCGTCTTTAATACTGATTGGACCATGGGCAAGACTTTACTTGGACCCCCTGGATCCCGCCCTCTCACTCCCTAGCATGCAATCACGCTCTTCACCCCAACAGCCACACACAAAAATAAAACCACACACCTTGTAGACCAATAAACTTTAATGTAAACATAAAGAACTGGTTCACAACGTGCAGTTTGTGAGTGTATTACAGATCACCTCATCAATACAATGCACAGGAATGTGCAGGGTGTGAGTACATCTCAGCCAATCCACTACTTTCCCATAGCAAAGTATTGGAAGGCTATTGCGCATGCGTGGCAAAACACTAAGCTTCGCCAGATTAATCAGCATCTCCTCATATAAATGCATTGAATCAATGCATTTCTATGAGGAGTGTTAAACGTGAATGCCAGTGTTGCACATTGTGTAACACTGGACTAGGAAGCACCTCTAGTGGCCGTCTGATGAGTGGCCTCTAGAGGTAATCCTAGGCAGTAATGTAACCACTGTGTCTTCTCTGTGTGTTTATGTTAAAAAGCCTGTTACGCCGTAGTGGTTCTGGTGACAATAGTGTCCCTTTAATATACCCGTGTAGATAAAGTAAACAGTAGATTTTATTAGCAGGGATCAGTATTTATAAATCTACATGGCTCACTTCTTACATAAAAAATACAAATGTCACTTGGAAGAAAATCCTTAAAATGATGGTGCTTAAAGAAAAATAAAGAAAACAGCACAAAAGTATAAAATAAAATGCTGTATCATTATTCTAGACATGAAAAAAAAAGAAAAAACTAAGCACATTCCCAGCCTGATTTTTAGCACAGCTTACAACACAAATATTTTTTTTTATTTTGCAGATTACTTATATATATATATATATATATATATATATATATATTTTATAAAAATGCACAGATTGTGTACTAACCCCCTCCAATGTACTAACCCCCCCCACCCCTCACCCTCTCCAACCGTCCCACCCTCCCTGTCCCCTTCTCCAAACCCCCACCCCCCTTTTAAACAAGTAATAGCTCCCCTTATTCCTTATTAATTAAATACTTACAGTTTTGAAGACCAGCAGGCTCAGGATTCAGGAGCCGCTTTGCAGTTTGTTCTGGGGGGAGAGTCAGGAGAGTGATGACTGCCGCTGCGCAGCCTGTGTCCCGGGGCTCACCCTGACGTTGCCGTGACATCACGTGATGCGGGTGCACGGTACGCTGCAGGCGCAGAGCCAGGGAGGAGGAGCAAGTAAGTCCTGCACTATGCAGCGATGCTGCTCACATAGTGAAGGATTGGATGGATGAGGATCGCTGGTGCATGCCAAAATAAATAGATAATAGCAGAACATATCTATTATCTATTTATTTAACAAATTGTTGTGGCCAGCGGGGCTCAAGAGGCAGCTGCCTTGGGCCCCCCAGGAGCAAGTGGGCCCGGGGCAACTGCCCCTTTTGCCCCGTGTTAAAGACGGCCCTGAGCACTCTGAGGGGAAAAGGAAGCAGCCTGTGCTCACAGTGTACGGCTCTCCTGCTTCCCCCACCAGGAACAGCACCAGCTACCTGCAGGCTGGACCCCTCTGCTCCATTCACAGCACTTATGAATGATCCATCTGAAGGTAAGTGGAACTGATTATGAGTATGAGTGTATGATGGTAAATTGGTATGTGTGTATTGAATTGCTGTGTTTGTGGGTGTAAATACATTGTGACTATATGTAAAGTGGTATGAGTTTGTGCTTGAGTGACAGTGTGTGTGTGATACTGTGTGTGTTAGTGACTGTGTAAATGACACTGTGCATGTCAGTGAGAATGTGTGAGTGACACTGTATGTCAGTGAGTGTGTGTGTGTGTAATTGAAGCTGTGTGTATGTCAGTGATAGTGTGTGAGTGTCATTGTGTGTTTTTAAGTGAAGCTGTATGTGTGTCAGTGATAGTGTGTGAGTGTCATTGTGTGTGTGTGTGTGTGCAAGTGAAGCTGTGTGTATGTCAGTGATAGTGTGTGTGTCATTGTGTGTGTGTAAGTGAAGCTGTGTGTGTGTCAGTGATAGTGTGTGAGTGTCTTTGTGTGTGTCTAAGTGAAGCTGTGTGTATGTCAGTGATAGTGTGTGAGTGTCATTGTGTGTGTGTAAGTGAAGCTGTGCATATGTCAGTGATAGTGTTTGAGTGTCATTGTGTGTGTGTAAGTGAAGCTGTGTGTATGTCAGTGACAGTGTGTGAATGTCATTGTGTGTGTGTTAGTGACACTGTGTATGTCAGTGAATGTGTAAGTGACACTGTATGTCAGTGAAAGTGTGTGAGTGACACTGTGGATGTCAGTGTTTGTGTTAGCGAAAGTGTGTAACTGGCACTGTATGTCAGTGAGTGTGTAAGCGACACTGTGTATGTCAGTGAGAGTGTGTTAGTGAGAATGTGTATGTGACATTGCATGTCAGTGAAAATGTTAGTGAAAATGTGTATGTATGTCAGAGTGACCATGTAATTAGATACTTATATATTAAATTATATTTAAAATATATATTAATAGAATTCTATATTATACCGAAAAAATGTTTGGAGTAACATAAATTAAATCTCAATATAATTTTTTTAATAATTGAAGTTTATTGACTTTCTCATATACCAGTCAATATATAAGGGATACAGAAAAAAAAGAAGGGAGGGGGTATACTGGGTTGCAGTAATATGACTATACATCAAGGGTGCGATATACATCTGATACCACAGTATAACCATAAAACAATATGACAATATCACAATACAACAATATAACAGCATACATACAGGTATGAGACACTCTGAATACACAGATGTTAGTTTAGCAGTGAGTACCGTCGATGACATAGCTTCTTACCCTCTTTGTGTCAACCCTTATGTGTTCCCCCGTTCTGCCAAATATCGTTTTCTTACCCACACCGGGCCAAACCTGGGGTGGACCTCAATGGCGCAACCCACCTGCCCCCTTATAGGGGATCCTCCGTGTTATTTACAGATGGCAGGACGGGTTTTTGTGCGGCGTTATGTAGTCAAATTTTAGGGTATCGGTTATCGCTCTCTGTGTTCTATTCCTGCCTGGACAGCCACCCTCCTAACTCCGTGTATTTCTGATTAGCGCCTCTGTATGTATGCGGTAAGTGTTTCATTTTTCCTCTTTAACAATATGTCGTTTGCTCTGTTGCACACTAATGTGCTCAGTCTCCAACAGTATGAGCTTGCTCGTATTAGAAAAGAGCCAGGGTAACTGAACTGGGGGGAAGGGTGAAAAGGAAAAAGAAAGTATGATACAAAAACATGGAAATAAGGTACATTCTTACATCAGTGAATGGTGTCGTGGCAGCGTAATGTCGCATTTAGTCTGCATTATGTCGTTAGGTCAGGACCTTTGCTTCGACTGGGAGAACCTCCGAGAGAGTATCTGAGATAGCACCCCCCTCTTCCTTGTCCCCCCTCTCCCCCTCCCCTATAGCCCACTCATGGTGGGTATCGGATCTGCCAACTGTCCCAGATATTTGCAATTTTTTGTTGTTGGGTTGGGGTAGTCACTGACATACGCTCATAGGAATAATTGAGTTGTATCTTATCCAGTAGCATTTGTTTGGTCGGACATATCCCCGATTTCCAGTTTAGGGCTATCAGTGCTCTAGCTGCCAGCGCAATCTGGGCCAACAGCGCACGATTATAAAAGGTATATTGTTGGGGGAGGTCCAGCCACAGGAAGGTCTCATGGGACAGAGGCGTCTCAAGTCCCAGTTCACGAGTCAGCTTTTGCACAGTTTCCCACAGCGGCCTGATTTTGTGGCACTGCCACCAAATGTGGTTTATAGTGCCCCTGTCTCCTCCACACCTCCAACAGACACCTGGCACATTTGTATACATGTGACTAAGCCTATCGGGGGTCAAATACCAGCGATATATTAGTTTTCTGTGGGCTTCCCAGTGGGAAAAACAAGTAGTCATGCCCTTGAGGGCATGCAGTCTGTCCACCCATTGGTCCGTCGACATCCTTTGCCCTGTTTCCCTCTCCCACAATGCCACAAATGGGAAGTGAGTCTTGTCAGGATTGTCAAAATGTGATTTATAGCAAAGTGAGAGAAGTTTGGGCTTTAGAGGTCTGTCCCAACCCGTAGCGATTAAATTAGCAACTCCTGTTTGCTCCTTAGTCATGTCTGTTGTGCTGTAATCTACATAGTCCATAAGGACACTCTTCATTTGCAGATATAAGAATGTGAAGTTGGAGGGCAGACTATATTTCTGTTGTAGGTCGGCAAATGGTATTATGGAGCCTCCTGAGATAAGTTGGGATATGTTAGTTATTCCATGTCCCCCCCAACGTGTCAGGGAGAGCCATGGAGAAACTGCGGATAATGCCCCCAGGGGGCTCAACCTGTGATACTTCCTGGTGCACTTACCAGCTTTCAGTAAAGCATCCCAGGTTGAAATGGATGCTAATGTGGTGGGAAACAGTGATGGTCGCGTACCACGCAGGAACTCGGGGGTCCACATGTACGCCAGTAGGCTGTCGCCCTGCATTTGTTGCTGTTCTAGGTCTATCCAGTTAAGCATACCCCTAGGAGCATGTAAGTTGATAGCTTGCGCTAGCAATGTCGCCCTGTGGTATGTCCAGACATGTGGGATCCCCATGCCTCCCCTCTCTAACGGTCTCTGTAGACATCCGCCCCCTATCCTGGCTTTCTTGTTTGCCCACACAAATGCAGAGAAGATTTTTTGCACTTTGTAACAATATGATTTGGGTACATGAGTCGGGATCATTCTAAACACGTATAGTAGCTTAGCCAATGACATCATCTTAATAACGTTTATGCGTCCCGCCCAAGATAGTTTTATCTCTTTCCATGACTCCAGCTCCTGTTTTATCACATTAAAGATTCTAGTGTGGATGTGCGGGAATAGGGATTTTACCGTTTTAGTAACTCTTTTTACTATAGCGAAATAGGGATTTTACCGTTTTAGTAATTCCCAGGTATGTTACATATTCCTCACTCCAGTCAAACTGGAAACTCCGCTGAAGGTGCCCTTTTTGCTCATGGGGTATATTAATCGGGAGCGCTTGAGATTTGCTGGTATTGAGTTTATAGTACGATATCTCACCGAATTGCTCCAGGAGATTGAGGAGCGCAGGTTGGGAGTTCACCGGTTTTGTTAGAGTCAGTATTATGTCATCAGCGAACAGGGAAAGTTTGTGTTGTTGGTCGCCTATCTGTACCCCCTTGATGGTAGGGTCATCCCGTATGAGCTGGGCCAATGGCTCCAAGCAGAGGATGAAAAGCAGGGGGGAAAGGGGGCAACCCTGCCTGGATCTATTGGTAATATCAAACAGAGCAGGTATAAATCCCGCATTTGAGACACAGGCCGTGGGGTGGGAGTATAGTGCCATAATGGCACCTATGTATGCGTCTGGAAATCCAAATCTCGTTAATACCTCCTTCATATACAGCCAATTAAGCCTGTCGAAGACCGCAGAGAAGGCCTTCCATCCCTGTGGTGTCTAGATGATGAAGTATGTTTAGGAGGTGCCTGGAGTTATCTGACCCTTGTTGGCCCCTAATGAAGTCGGATTGATTATAGTGGATTAATTTAGTGAGGAATGGGGCCACCCTGTCTGCTAGAATTTTTGCGTATCATTTTGTATCAATGTCCAGTAGGGAGATGGGCCTAAAGTTGGCACAGATGGTTGTTTTTTTCCCGGGTTTGGGCAGGGTAACTATGTGTGCCCGAAGCATGTCAGTAGGGAGATTACCCTTAACTAGGCTCCCATTAAAGAGTATAGTTAGGTACGGCGTCAGTTGATCACGATATGTCTTATAGTAGACAGCTGACTGCCCGTCTGGTCATGGCCTTTTTGCAGCTGGTAGGGCTTGTATGTGTTCTAGTATCTCTGAGTCAGTGATGGGTGCTAGGAGATCCGACTCTGCGGTCTCTGGTAAGCAGGGGAGTGAAACCCTGTACAAAAAGGCCGTAATCTGATGCGTAGAGGGGACAATTGTGTGGCCATCCTTGTCTAAGTTATACAACGAGCCATAGTAGTTGGCGAATTCCTGCACTATGCTATCAGGGTTCATAATTTTGTTCCCTTGCGGCGAGTGTATGTATGCTATCTTGGCTGCTGCTGCTTTTTTCCTTAGTTGAGAGGCCAACAGTGCCCCTTCCTTGTTACCTTGTGAAAATTATATCTGCTTCATTCTACGTAGCAGGAAGTTGGTTTTGGCCAACTCCAGCTCCATTAGTTCAGACTTAATAGATTTAATGGTTTGGTGTTGGTGATCAGTGGGGGAGGATTTGTTTGTTGCCGAAGCTTCTATCAGCCTTTAAGTGAGGTCTAGGTATTTTTTCAGCCTCTGAGCTTTATCTCTGCTGGCATGTTTAATAAGGACCCCTCTTATGTAAGCCTTATGGGCCAACCACACCAAGGCGATGCCTGATTCTTGCACCCTATTTATTTGAAAGTAATGTTCTAGCTCCCGTGCAATTTCATGACGGATCTGCGGGTCAGTCAGCAGGTGCTCATTTAGGCGCCATGCCCCTTTTCCCTTGCATATGTACTGGTCGCCCAATGTCAGAGTGATCGGGGCATGGTCTGACCATGTAATCAGCCCCATTGTGCTGTCCACTACGTTAGTGATACGGGATCTATGAATCAAAAACTGGTCTATCAGGGAATATGAGTTATGTGCCCCTGAGTGGAAGGAGTAATCACGCTCTAGGGGGTGAGTTACCCTCCAGGGGTCTATGTACCCATGCTCTAGAAGAATTTGGTTCATTCGTGTAGAGATCTGTTGTCGGTGTTGCCGTGTAGAGCTTGCCACCCCATGGTTTGTGGAAGTGTCTAAGTGGTAGGTGAGAATAAAGTTGGTATCACCTCTTATTATGACTTCGCCAAGTCTCCAGGTCTCTATTTTTTGTAGGAGTCGGTCTAGGACTCCCGGTTGGTCAGAGTGTGGGCCATACCAATTCACTAGGGTATATGGGGCGTTATTGATATGGCATTGGATAACAAGATATCTGCCGTTGGGATCTACATGTTTGGAAACAAATTCAAAGGCCACATCTTTGCTTATTAGTATAGAAACTCCCCTTTTTTTCTTTGAGCAGCAGGAGTGAAAGCTCGTCGAGAATGCTGGGGACTGGAAGGTTGGCCTGCTAGATTTTGCAAAGTGCGTTTCTTGGAAACTTGAGCATGGGCTTGCTTGGCATCCCGCAGTGCGAGTCTGCGCTTGTGTGGGGAGTTAAGTCCCTTAGCATTCATAGAAAGTAGTTTTAAAACCATTGTGTAGTGGGATGAGAAGCTTTATGGTAAGGTTTGTACATTGTTATGTCACCACCCATCTCGACCATGCCCTGGGAACCGGGGGGAAGGGTTTTAAAGACTTTGGTACATGTATGTTGCCCTGTCTTATATACAATACATCTGCCACTCCATTTCTGCTGTTGGTACAAATATTTCCGAAGACACGTTACACAAAAAAAAAAATAATAACACATAAAAAACCTGAACTATATGCATCAGCCAAGAGGACCCAGACAGCCTAGGCCATCCAATTTTGGCTTTCTATTAACTATATGGTGTTCCCATACACCATATCGGCCCTTTAAGGAGCCTGTGGGGTGTGACCAGTGTCTTAGAGAACCAAAAACACTAGTGTTAAACTCCCGGCGAGCCCGCCAGTGGCGGCGGTTTAACATATTATGGGGCAACTTGCTTTTAATATAGTTTGGACCAGTGTCGTTTGGACAATGTGCAAACACCTTGTCCTATAGGGCTTATTGGTTAGGTTTTTTTATTTTTTATTTTTTTATTATTGTATTATACAGCCCTCCACAATTAACCCATGTTCTCCCACTCTGCCCTTAACACATTTAGGCCTAAGGACCCTTTAGGGTGGGGGATGTTTTATGCTAAATTAATCCGGCCTGGCCCCTGCAATACCTCTCCTGAGACACAATGGGATCAGGTACAGCTCCTCATGCAGCAATGTTCATTCCAAAGTTGTCACTTCAAGCATGTAGGACAGTGAGTTCTTTGGGAGTCTTTAGGTCACCACGGTGACCCTCTGCCAGTCTCCAACTAGACGTGGGGGCGACATCGCCTGTTCTCTGGCTGTAATCTCCTCTGGTGCCAGCTGAATGTTCCATTGGGAGAGCAGTTTAAGTCCATCTTCTGGGGTGAACGCTGTTTTGTCCATGCCGTTCCTATGTATAATGAGGTGGGTCGTAAACCCCCATTTGTAAAGGATTTTGGCCGCCCTTAGAACATGTGTAATCGGTCCAAAGGTTCTTCGCTTTGTTAGTGTGGCTGGGGACAAGACAGCAAATAACTGTACGCCCTCAAATTGGCCTGTCATCCGGTTGGGGTCTCGGGCTGCCTGCATGATTTGTTCTTTAATTCCATAGAAATGCACCCGCACTATGGCATCCCTCAGCGCCGCAGCTGGTAAGCTCTTGGGTTTAGTCATTCTATGAGCTCTATCCAGCTGTAGTTCATGGTCCGACGCCTCTGGGAGCAGGTTGTGGAAGAGCTGTCTTATGTATGCTCTCAGGTCTTGGTTTCTGACTTCTTCCGAAATGCCTCGCAGTCTGATGTTATTCCTGCGGGCTCTGTCCTCTAAGTCAGTCACCTTGGTGTCCAGTTGGTGCAGTTTGGTTTTAAGTTCCGAGTATGCATCCGCCAGTGTATTGTGGGTCACAATTATTTATTCGGTCTTGTCCTCAAGATGTGCGGTGCGTTCGCCAATGGCCTGGATATCTTTTTTTATTTCACTTGCCAGTTTCTGGAAGTCGGCCCGCATTGTAGTCTTAAGGTCGTCTAGTAGACTTTTAATGCGCCTCGTCGCCATCTTGCGGCCTCTTGTTCGGCGTGGTCAGGGCTGTAACCTGGGTTGTTGCTGGTTTTTGCCTCATTTTGCGAGGCGGCTTGCTTGCCATCATATCGCTGGAGATTCTCAGATGCTGGGTGAGTATTTCCCTCATAAGATGTGTGTGGATTCACGCTTATATTGTCGCGGACGTCGGAGCTCTCCTAGACTGCGACCGGCACCATTCACATCGTAGCCACGCCCCAAATCTCAATATTATTACAAATTAAACAGCACCAAATACATTGAAAAAGTGTGTGGATATATTTTTTTTTAGGCAGTATGTGTCTATTGATGTATGCATTAGGCAGTACATGTGTATTGATCTATGCATTCGGCAATATGAGTGTATGAATGTATTTATTAGGCGGTGTGTGTGTGTGAGGATTTATGTAATGAGCATATGGTTGATTGTATGTAATAGGCAGTCTGTGTGGATGGATGTATTAGGCAGTGTGTTTATATGGATGCATATACTGGATGAGTGTTTCTATGCAGTGTGTTCATTGCAATTCAGAATTTAGTGAATAAACATGTGAGAGAATGTAGTTGACTTTATGAGGGGGCGGCAAAATGGATTGCTGCCTAGGGCGGCAAGAATCCTTGCAACGGCCCTGGGTGTACGGTATAACCCTAGTGAGTGGAACTGAATACAATTCAAATGTGTTAAAACATAAATTTTAATGAAATGAAAAATAAAAAGTATAAATAAGTCGTGCCACCGCCTAAAATTTAGAAGTCATTCCTATATCCTGTAAATGAGGAGCACTCAATGGAAAGGGTATAGGTGTCCTACGTGAACTGAGTAGAAAACACCACAATCTCCTCTATAGTCTGTGGAGAACTAGTAATTCCCTTCAAGGAGGGGACCAATAGTTAAATCTAATGGTAAAGTACAGACAGGTATGTGTTGTTTCACATAAAGAATTACATGATTAAGTAAAAACAAAGAGTATCATTAGGGACCATGCCACTAAACAGTACTTTCAGCCGTTAGTGTAAAGATTAGGTAGTCGCTATGATACAAGAAACCCAAATAGAATACCCTCTCATAATTGCCTCTGGTGAAAACCAGAGAGTAATTTGTCCTAGATGGAATTATTCGCTGTTAATTGCTCTATTTAGTGCTTGTGGTCAGAGAATAAGTAAAGGGACACTATAAATACCATAACAACTACAGCTTAATGTAATTGTTCTGGTGTCTACTGCTTCTCTCTGCAAGTTTTTTAATGTAAACACCACCTTCTCAGAGAAAAGTCAGTGTTTACATTACTGCCTAGGGACTCCTCCAGTGGCAGTCAGATGGCCACTAGAGGTGCTTCCTGGATCTGTGCTGCACAGTGTGCAGCACTGGCGTACAGTATCTCAAAGCTTTGCATGGAGACACTTGCTGGGGCATCAAACAGCTATTTAGCCACTATATGTGTTCTTTGAATAACTGCCTATTCTGCTGAATAAATATTATTAAAACCATATAAACCCCAGATTACACTATGGAGCATAATTTCTTACCTAGAAGTTGGTAAAAAGCTTCCCTTTGCTCTCTTCCTTCGATGTCCAGGTGCTGGTCGTCTTCCTGTCCTGGGACAATGTCAGCATCTTTTGTCCTTCGTTTGGAAGCTGGTGACGATCTGTTGTGGGAGAAAACCAGACGGTCCATAAGGTGTGTCTTTTATTGCTTAAAACCACAAAACCACTCTGAAAAAAATCCATTGCGTCAGTGCAGCTACTGTATGCATATGTACTCTATGCAAATATGGGATTTTAGCAATGACTATTTTTCTATGAGGAAACACTGAGGAGTGATATAATTAATGTGGTGTGGTGGGATATGACAGGTCTTAAAGAAACACTATATTGTTAGGAAAGACTGTTAGTGGCTTAGTCCCTCGTTACATATAGATTTCCTCCCGTTTGTAATAAAAATATATAAAGGTTTTATTTATCTTTTTCCAGTGTCCAATCTCCCTTGTGCTGTTCACCTCTTTTAATCCCTCATTGTCTTTGATGAAACATGGCCTCCTCTTTATAGGTCTCATACGCGGTTGGTACTTCGCGTGCCTCAAAGCTTCCCCATAGGAAAGCATTGTATTTATGCCCTCCTATGGGCTTCAACGTCATGTGACCGAGTTTTACTCAGACAGTATCTCTAGTGACTGTCAGTACAATGCAATGTAAACCGTGCAATAAAAAAAAAAAAAAAAAAAAAGGACAGGGCCATTGCAGCCAGATTACTATAGTGTTCCTTTAAGTGAAATATGTTCTTTCCTTTAGTGTTACTTATTTTTCTTGCTCTCTGTCTCCCAAGAGCTAACGTCCAGCAAAATCAGAATGTATTTTATATAATCAAAAGCGTTCAATGTTGAAAATCCCATCCTTAAATGCTGACTATAGCATTAGGAACACTGTATTACTAATGCTGTGTTGTCCCTGTCTCAAACTTAATAGTTCCCCCACCCCTTAGGGTCCAGTGAATAAAGGGTTAAAACACAATTTTTGCCCACTTACCTCTTTGCAGCACCATGGTCTCCTCCAGCTACATCACGGCATTGGTGGAACCTAATGCACAGCGAGCACCTCGTACACATTAAATATCTCAAAGAAAGCATTGAATCAAAGCGTGAGGACGTCCAATGTCCTTTCACAGAGTAAAACTATGTTAGGGATCAGGAAGCAACTCTACTGGCTGTCTAGAAGAACTCTGTAGTGTTTTACATTGCCGAGTTAAACCGACAGAGGCAATGCACCCAGACCACTTCAATGAGATGAAGTAGTCTAAGAGGAATAGAAATGTATGTCATATTTTACTTACTGCTTCTCATTGGAAGTGGATCCGGTTAATTCCCCTTCTGGGCGTTTCCTCTTCTGCAGGCAAGAATCCTTCTTCTGCCGCACGTTGGGGAATTGTCTGAAAGATAAACTGGATTTTACATGTTTGTAATGGAATAATATGAGGCATGGCCTTCATTCACCAAACAGATAATTGATGTGAATAATGGCCATTTTAGAAAAACATTGAAAGCTTTGCTATGTTAGCAATATTTTGCACTTGATTTTCATTTTGTGACAATGAACTGTTTAGAAACAAATCCTAATAATGTTAATGCATGCGCCATATCTTATTTAAATTTGTCTATAAATGCTGATTAGAAATATGGGGTTTATTCCCTGGTGACTGGATTTTATTGAATAAAAAACAACTGCAGATGTAGGCTGAAATAGCCACACTGTCTCTATATCTGAGTAATTTTTTTCCCAAATCAGTTATTGATAAATAATTATTTTCAATACAATGTTCAGTTCTTTACAGGTCACTATGTGTATGTAGTAAATAAACAACCTGTGTATGTGTAATGCTGCTCTTTTACGGCCGGCTATGATTTTATATGAAACAATCAGACAGTTGTGGTTCTGATATAACAGGGACATGTTAAGTATTATTCACCAAACTGGGAATTGCCACATGCTCACTAGAGCAGTTTAGTAGCAAAGTTTATATTTTAGACCAAAACAGTCAAATTGGGAAAAGGAAAACAGCCACTCATTTATGTTTCCACTTCAGCTAATTTAGTTACATTTGCAATTCCTTGTTGAAATAATGACAATTATTATTATTGATCTGTGAATAACCATCAAGGATCTTTACTAAAGTGTGAATTGTCATGAATTTAAAGCTTAAACTGTTAGCACAAAATAGCCAAAGCTGAAACATAGCTGGGTAGGAGATGAACATGTAGGCCTGAAATTTGAAATTCACTAAAACTTTCTGATAATTAAATCCTGCATGAGTGCGGCTTCTGCCAATACTGAAATATCTATATTGAAATTTACCATTTCATCATTGAGAATGCAGGAACCCTTATTTGTTTCATTACCAATATTAAGCATCTACTAAGGATTCGCTAATCTAACTTTATTTCATAAAATAAATATTCATTAAGATCTGTGTTCACTTACCCAAGGGACATGCCTGTAGCTCCCACTCACACTCAGGCAGTGTAGGAAAAAGGTGAAACACAATACAAGTAAATAATTAATTAGTTCACAATAATATAATAAAATATTTAGTAAGATAATATTCAGAAATGCTAACTAATATTTAATCTGTATATTTTAAATATTTTACTAAATACAACAACTAAATCCAATTCAATTAGATTAAATTAAAATTCTATTTCTAGACAATATAAATGTATATAATATAATATAATATATCACGGAGCAGCCAGTGAATCAGCCAACAAGTCTTTCTCCAGCGCTGTCAGCAGTTGAGGATCCTCGTGGTTTGAATGAATACAACTGACATCACCATGGCATCCCTGCACTGATTGGTTGGCTTTATGTGATGTCACCATTCTGAGATAGTTAGAGCTGCTTTATAAGCACAGTGCCTGCTGTTTTAAAGCAGGAATCACTAAATATAGGAATTGTTCCCCCAATACAGAGTATCACACATTAACATGTTCCATCAATGTTTCTAAAGGATTATTGAATAAGCTTTAAATGAGCTGATATCACCTGCAGGTCTGCTTATTTCAGGGGAGTCAAAATCTTTCCCTGTCAATCCTTGTGTTGGCAGAAGCTGATGGATGGGAAAATAAGATTCATTTTGTATGGGTGCTGGAATAATATATAAAAAGTTACAGTTATTCACTAAAGTAAGAAATCCTGGGAATTCAAAGTGAATTACAATTTTCTGCCAAAATATCCAAATGAGAAATCTTCCCATCTCAATTCTGTTTTCAGTTTGGTTATTTTGGTCTTAAATTTGACATTGACTTTGATCTCCATTCTCACTTTAGATGGGTCGTCTTAATCAGGTATTGCTGTTTGATTATAAACAAAGGTGCAGATTTTGAGTATTTTTTTTTAATCATTTTTGTTATGTAACTTTGGGTTGTATTATTTAAATCTGTGTACAACCAGTCTGGTGGAAGGATTTTTGGGTACAGAGGCAAAGATGCATTTTGTCAACCCCCAGTAAAAAATGATTTATTTACCTGTGTGTCTCTTAACCTACTTTTAAATGTATTACCCCATTTCTGTTTTACTTTTCCCTTCTTTTGAATGTCTTCCCTCTTTGGTGTCTTACACCTCCTTTTGCTTATCTTTCTTCCCGGAGCCCCAGAACATTTAGATAGGGGCATCTCTATCGTGGAATTGTTGCAGCGACAATCCGGCATGGGTACCTGGGGTGTGTCATGGTGCTGCCTGTGTTCTCTCAATGGGCGCAACATGCGTCTGTCTCCGGGGCGGCTGCACCTGCCACCTGGGTCCTTGCAGATACCCGTCACTGCACGAGGAGCCTTTTAAAGGCTCTGCCTCTGCTGTCATAGTTAATGATGCAAACTTGCGTGCAAAATGACCAATGGCTGCCCTCTTAAAGTAATATAACCTCTTCTTTGGTTTTGTACTGTGCTCTCTTGTCATTTGCATTGTATGGTTGTCAGAGAGTCATTGATTGTATCATTGGATTTTCTGCCCTTGGATTGTTTATGACTATTCTTCTTCCTGTATCCCTTGATCCTTGGCTTGTGTTATCGCACGTTGTCTCATTCTGTGTCCCTGATCTCAGTTTGTCTTATACTATTCTAAATAGCATTATGTCCGGCCACTTTAATGCCCGGTAATATGCTTTATTATCAGTAGGTCTTGTTTAGGCTAACTGTTAACATAACTACTGCGTGTTTGGTCTTAGTACATCCTGACAATAATCTTACTTAATACAGGTTAGTCACCTCCCATTTAGTTTATTACCGTTCGGGAAAACTATCTTGGAAAATCGTTTTTGGAGAAGCAGTGGGAGGTAATGTTTATGTTTGCGCACCAGTCTTCTCTAGACTCAAAGATCCATGAGAGAAATTAGAAATTCTTGAGGTGGTATAAAACCCCTGAGCTCCAACTGTCCCTAATAATTGCTGTCAGTGCCGGTACGGGGTTGGTATCCTTTTGCACATATGGTGGAGTTGCCCGCTTATTGCTTTCTTTTGGAATTTGATTCATGAAGAGCTAGCTAAGATACTGGGGAAACTCCTCCATTGATGCCTTAATTTTTGTTGCTACTCCATTTATCTCTAACAATCTCCAAAGAAAACAGTCTCCTGCCTAGCTGCTACTGCCAGTGCCTCTCACACACTATTTGATTTACTGATTTAGAATTGTTTTACTGATTTTTGATTGTTTTTTTTTTTTAAATTTCATTTCTAGTAAGAGACTGATTATTTAATTTGCAGTGTGCTAATGTGCCACTGCTAGTTCTTTGGAAATACAAGATTCTTCACTCCGTATTATACACAGAGTATGGCTGCCGAGGTTGTCAGTTCTTTCTATAGAACTGCATGTAGAAAAAAAGTATTCCAAATTGTGGTGGTGCTAGGGGTTATATGCTTGTTAACCCACCACATAAAAAAAACAAAAAAAAACAGTAAAATTAAAATTAATAGTCTCCTGCTGCTCCCCCTTTTCACAAATGTCTTGCAGTGTCTGCTACCTCTGCAGGCGCAATTGGGAGAAGGTGATAGGGTACTGTTTTTCCCCCAACACTGAAGGCCAGTCACTGGTGCTACATACTGGATGTGTAAGAAAGCTACGGTATGTTCTTCTCAGGCTGGAAGTGGGTAGTGGGTGGTCAGTTGCTTGCTGACTGTTTACTTTCATTTTTATAAAAATCCCTTTTTTCATTAAAATAACTACCAGTCTAATTTTGGCAACTCAGAATTGACATTGGCAGAAATGTCTGATATTGCCCAGGCATGTACCCATTTTACTACTCCAAACAGACACAGGCACCTTTTTCCTCCTGTTTTGGCTTTCTAAATGACTTTCCAGATTTTTATTTTTTTTTGTACCAAACAACTAAATTCTGCTGTCCTTGGGGGAAAATTATGCCAAATTCTTTTGGAATAACCGAATGTATTGCCATGCTAATGAGGGACCCTGGAAATTTTGTGTAATTGCTGGATAATTGCCTTTTCTAGCCTTACCGATATGTGTTTGTGTTAGTGCCGATGTTATATCCTGAATAAATGCCACAACTTTCACAATCTCACAACCTTTACTTTTCGAAATGGATGTAAAGAACCTTTTTACAAATATTCCTCATCAAGAGGACACAAACTGCCTGAATGTCCGTTGTGTGAGGGCCGTCCAATTGAATTCATCCTCAAATCACTACAGTTGACATTAACATTGAATCTTTCAAATTTAAATATAGGTTTTATATAAAAAATGCCCATGGGTGCATCCTTATCAAAGAAGTCACATTATTAATTGAATATTTAGGCGAATATAATCATGTATTATAGGTTGTGTTTGTAATGTATCTGTGATTATATTCAGAGTTATTCCCTAATGTGAGAATTGCCAGGAATTCAAAGTTAACGTCAAATTTAAGGTTAAAACAATAAAACAGAAAAAAATAAACTAGTTTTATCTTCTAATTAAAATTTTCACATTATTTAATATCCATGTTAATTCCTCTTTTGTTTTATCTCTCTCTTTCACTCGTTCTTTATCTTCTCTTCTTGCCAATCCCTCGTAGCCTTTCAGTTATATTTTGTTTCTGGTTGGTCATGGCTCGTGCATAATTGTATAGCCTTTTTTTTCTTCCAAATTTTGTATTAATGCCAGTTTGATGATTAAATAAATATTACAAGCACCATAACCACTACAACACACTGCAATTCTTAGCTCAGGAGAGCCAACAACCCCAGGTAAAAAAAAAAAACAGGCTACTTACAATGAGAGGGCCCCAAAGCATTCCTGATACCATATTTGCTGTAGTGGTTATGGTGCTTGGAGAGTTCCTTTAAAGGAAACCATGTCATAAATCGTTATGTAGCCCACTGTAAAGAGCTCTCATATAATCAAAAAGCATTTGTGCACTAATAGTTTGAGAATTCATATCAGTGATATATATGATTTTTTTTATTTAACCTCCTTGTAAGGTTTACCAGAACTGTATTGTTTTCTAACTTAGGGAGATATTCGCTGCCACTCCATCAATTCTCTTAAACGGACACTTCAGAATAGATTTAGCACTTTTTATTTTCTAAAGTATGTTACATTGATAATGCATTAAATATATGTGTAGACGTGGAGGGGAGACGATACCTTAATTATACCATAATGGCCCTCTCTCCATTTTATAATATATTGGGTCATCGACTCGTTGTATCTTCTAAAAACTTCTGTTCTATGTTTACTTGTTTGTAATGTATAACTGATTAATCATGGTCCTTATTACCATGCATTATATAAATATATGGACACAACAGAGCAAAGGGTCAACACAAACACACCACAAAAACAAGCAGGAAAAAAGGCAGCACACCTAAAGGAATAGGGTTCCCTCACAAACCCTAAACGTTATTAGAAAACAAAAAGGAAAAGGAGGAAGGTAGCGCCAGTAATCTTGTATGTATTAAACTATATATATATAAAATACTGTATATAAAAAACTAAAAGTATTTATAAAATATAAAATAGAATGGAAAAGTCAAATCCGAATAAAATACCACTAGTAAGGGAACAGCCACGTCTTGATAGAGGTAGTTTCCTTATGGGGAATTCCAGGTCAGGCAAGGCTTGGAATCCGTTTGTGCATATAAGAGAACAAAAGAAAGGCCCCAATGGTACAGTACTTTTCAGGATAATGAGTAAATAATAATTTAAGTCCTACTAACATTTACCAGAGCTTAGGCCAGCTCTGGATTTCGCAACTTAGAGTGGTATTATCCCTACTTCTAGGATATATAGATGAGTGCATTTCTCAGATCTCTCAGCATAATAGTGCCAAAGGGACCCAGGGAAATAAAGAAACAAAATATAATAAAAAATAATGTTCTTTGTATCTTTAAAAGTAGTAAAAGTACCGTATATACTCGAGTATAAGTCGAGTTTTTCAGCACATTTTTTGTGTTGAAAAACCCCCACTCGACTTATACTCGAGTCAATGTCTGTATAATGGCAAATTACATTGCCATAATGCAGACCAGGACCGCCGGGCTCATTACAAGCCCGGCGGTCCTGTTTGGGGGCTGGCAGGAAGCGTTTACTTACCTTTCCTGCAGCTCCTGTCAGCTCCCTTCTCTCTTCTCCGGTCAGCTCCCTCTGCAAGTCTCGCGATAGCCGCGTGGTCAGAGCGTTGCCACGGGTTAGGGGTCTCGACTTATATTTGGGTCAACTTATACTCGAGTATATATGGTATATATATGAAATGTACTCACATTTGATCGAGCAGACTAACTGCTTAATGTATTGGGCGCATGTGGTATGATCCCTCACTAGAAGTCCTCACTAGAGTGGATAGACAGGATGCCAGGCAGTTGTTAAAATAAATACATTTATTACATACAGTAGTTACATGAAAGGAGATGCCCATCAAGTTCAGCCTTCCTCACATATGTTTTTTGCTGTTGATCCAAACAAAGAATAAAAAAAACCCAGTTTTAAGCACTTCCAATTTTGCAACAAACTAGGAAAAAAAAATCACTCTTGACCCCAGAATGGCAGTCAGATTTCTCCTTGGACCAAGAAGCTATTACCCAGTCTAAATGCATGACCTCGTGTCCTATGTATAGCCCTGGTTGTGAATAGATTTCCAGACAATTGTTTGTATTGGCCCCAAATCAATTTGTATAATGTTATCATATTGCCTCTGAGGCGCCGTTTTTAAAACTAAAGAGATTTTAATTTTATAACCTTTCTTCGTAATTAAAATGCTGTATTCCTTTTATCAATTTTGTAGCCTGTCTCTGCACTTTGTGCGTATTTATCCACAAACACACTGGCTCTTACACACACCGAAAGCAGGATAGTTGGGAATCATGGCAATGGCTGGCTGTAATTGGCTGAGAGCGTCAGGGTCAGATTTCCAACAAGGCCGCTAAGACCATAGCCCTGGGGTGGGAGGCAAAAGGATGTGGTACAGCTAGTTTGGCCCTCAATGGCCAGCCCCTGTTTTAATATATTTACTGCTGTGTAGGTCGGCCATGAGGAGACATAGTAAGGCTGCCCTTTAATAAGAATGGTTAGAACTCACAGTGAGGGAGGGGGTGTGGCTACCTCTGCTGACAGACAGCAGTTACTGGGGGTTAATGCCCTGGTCCTACATGATGCAGACAGTGTGATGGAATCTGCTTCCAGAGAAGTAACAAGGCTGATCTGCAGCAGCCATGGGGAGAGAGGCAGCATGTGGGGAGCCATCTTGGAAAGACACAGCAGCAATAAATAGATCAGTGGACACTGGGCCAGGAGAGTAACAGAGAGAACATAAAACTAATAGCATGTAGAAAGACAGTAATAAGAGACAAAGTAAGGACACTGTCTAGCAGTAATAAACACTATCTAGTAGGGGACAGCAATAAAGGACAACCTAGGAACAGATAGCTTAGCCATAGAGAGACTGATAAGACACAGTAAGGGGAAGAGACAGCATGGACAGTGAGATGGGGAGGAACAGCATTACGAGGAAAGTAGAAAGGCATTGTGAGGAGAGACATTCTAAGAAGATGAGAGCGGTGATACTATGGGGAGAGACTGCAGGAAGACTGTATATGAAGGGGGAATAAATTGGTTGCTATAAACTAAATGAAAAACCAAAAACTAAAAATCACAGGAAATTGACAAAAAAAGAATTAGGAATAAAGTGTGGATCAAAAAACAAAACAAAAAAAAAAGACAGTATGAGAACAAAAAAATAAAATAGGGAACAAATTAGGTAATATGTATTTGTGACATATTTTCATGGCTGAACATTTAATTTAGGGCAAAAATAACTTTAGTAGCAGGGTACTGTTCAATATTGGTTGTGGTGTACATTTCATAAGGAAATGTTTTTGAGGACATATCCTATGATTTTTTTGCCCATAGTTTGGGTGGCTGAGAGTGATGGGGAATGTGGTTTACAAACATATGCAGTGGTGTGGTTAGTTGTTCACAAGGTTAATAGATCATGATGACAACATTATAGATGTTTGTGGACTACACTTCCTATGATGTTCAGCTAGATACTGCACACAGAATTACTAACAGCCCCATCCCTCAACAGCCTCCCTTCCACACACTCACAAGCAGCTTCCCATTCACCTATTCAGTAGCATGCACCACAGTGTTTGTATGTGTGTGTATAGGAAAGGATCAGGGAGGGTGTGCAGAGTGCATTGAGGAAACTGGCCTAGGGGCAGCAAGGAGGATAAACCCGGCTCTGTGAGAGGTTTCAGCCTATGACAGTGCCCATTGCTGGTATGAGATGGTCATACTGGAAGGAAGGGTATACTCTATGCCTTATTTATTCCAAATAACTATACCTGCACTCCTATGGTCACTGCTGCTTTATGACAGCAGTTTTATAACAAATACATGATTATATTGTATTTTTTTAGGCTTGTGGAAGGGTTATCAAACTTTGGACCCCTTCACAATACCATCCATTCCCCACTCTACAACATAGCAACCTGCTGCCAAAGCCATGGACTGACAGCGAGAGTAATTATTCTGATATCTTCAGCTCCCCTATCGTTTTTGGCCTTGCAGCATTTTAGATTCAGATGATATTCTACTGATTATAATGCAAACTGAACCCAGGCTCATTCTGCACTTGGCATGCTGTGTCCTGCTACGATTATACAGAATGGTTTAAACTAACCCTAGCTGCAACTGTTTACAAATCAGCCGTCCAAGTATGTTTATGATCAGAATTCATTTCATTTTGAACTCAGCCTATAGGAAGGTACATCACGTAAGTTGTACAACCCCTGTTAACATGTTTATAAACGCATTATACATGTGATCTGGTTATTTTATATATGCTGTCATGCTATAATTTCTAACAAACACATGGTTCAGCCAGTAAGTCCTGGATAAATTAAAATCAGACTGATTGGTGACAGAGCCAGGCTCACCAGGTTTCGAGTGACATCACTTGTATTTATGTGCTGTCCCAGCATGATGAAGATGTCACAGACATATAACTGGCAGACAAGGCACTTACAGGGCTTTTTAGGCTGCTTTCCCAAAAGTTTCTGAGACACATATAGATCTCTCACAAATGTAATTGAACTTTTCTGTTTTCTGGCCCTTTATTTTTTAACCATGTTCTTATAACCTTTATATAAATTCCATGTATATAACCTCTGATGTGATGCTTATGAAGGTCTATTACAATTCATGGTGTATAGGTGACATGTCTGTTATAATTCACCAGTCCAGGAATCCAAATTATTTATTAAATGATTACTAAAGTCACTCAGGCATATTCATTTTAACAAAGTGATCTGGGTGCAGTGGCTCTTTAGTTCTAACCCTGCAATGTAGAAGATTGCTGTTTTTTAGAAACTGTATTGTTTTTGATGTAGTCTAAATTAATCTACATCATTTTCATTGCTGGGTAGTAGTGATGTCCCGAACGGTTCGCTGGCGAATAGTTCCTGGCGAACATAGCTTGTTCGCATTCGCCACTGACGGCGAACATATGCGATTCGGTCCGCCCCCTATTCGTCATCATTGAGGAAACTTTGACCCTGTACCTCACAGTCAGCAGACACATTCAGCAGCAGACCCTCCCTCCCAGACTCTCCCACCTCCTGGACAGCATCCATTTTAGATTCATTCTGAAGCTGCATTCTTAGTGAGAGGAGGGACAGTGTAGCTGCTGCTGATTTAATAGGGAAATCGATAGCTAGGCTAGTGTATTCAGTGTCCACTACAGTCCTGAAGGACTCATCTGATCTCTGCTGTAAGGACAGCACCCCAAAAAGCCCTTTTTAGGGCTAGAACATCAGTCTGCTTTTTTTTTTTCCTGTGTAATCTAATTGCAGTTGCCTGCCTGCCAGCGTGTGTGTCAGGCTCACAGAGTATACTGTGCCCACTTGCTCAGTGCCACCACTCACTCACTGGTGTCACAATAGCTTGCATTTAAAAAAAACAAAACTTTTTTTGACTGTAATATAATAGCAGTCAGTTTCCTTCACACGTGTGCGTTTCAGGGCCTGCCCAGTGCCACCAATCACTCACTGGTGTCACAATAGCTTGCATTTAAAAAAAAAAAAAAAAAAAAAACTTTTTTGACTGTAATATAATAGCAGTCAGTTTCCTTCACACGTGTGTGTTTCAGGGCCTGCCCAAAGCCACCACGCACTCACCGGTGTCACAATAGCTTGCATTTAAAAAAAAACAAAACTTTTTTGACTCTAATATAATAGCAGTCAGTTTTTCTGACCATCACTATTGTGGCCAGAAAGAGTCCCTGTGGGTTTTAAAAGGACTCATCTGATCTCTTGCCCATTGAAGTCTATGGCGGTTCGCCTGGATCGCCCGTTCGCGAACATTTGCGGAAGTTCGCGTTCGGCGTTCGCGAACCGAAAATTTTATGTTCGCGACATCACTACTGGGTAGTTCATCTTTAGTAGCGGTAATACTGACGAAATAGGTGTTGTACAAACTGAGTTTTCTTACGTTGAAACAAGTTGTTGAATGGTGTGCACTGCTATGGTACATTACACCAATAGTGACTGGTAACCCCTTCCTGTGTGCTAGATGTATGCGTATGTTCAAACCATTTTAATGCAATACAGTATTCTGTTAAAACTCATTTTGTGTTCTCTGCAGATAACCCCCCACCCTTCTTGCTTTCTGTATCTCTTAAAAATTTCAGTAAAAGAGAATTATAAAATAAAGTAGGTGTTGCAGTTAGCATGTACATCTCCCATGTTTAAATTAGTGTAGACCCACCGATATTGGGGTACTATTACATACTAGTTAGTTTAACCCCTTAAGGACACATGACGTGTGACATGTCATGATTCCCTTTTATTCCAGAAGTTTGGTCCTTAAGGGGTTAAAGTGATATGGCTATATGGTGTAAATTAATGCATATATTTTTTTCTAAGATAAGTGATTTTAACTAGCCCCGTAAGATAGGGCTCGACAAACTGGCTCCTAGATTTAAAAGTAAGTTTTTAAGCTCTGGTGTAAGAGTTAAAACTGTACGTTTCTTGTGTGTGTGATGTTCCCTTAATCTGTATTTTGTGTATATTTTGGTCTTGACAGCAGCAGCAATGTTCTGGGTGTGCCCCCCAATCCCCCTTTTTTAAACTGATGGCCACTATAGAGGGTACTTCTGTGGCACTGACCGAATAAGACTTGGTCACATGACACGGAAGCCTCCATAAGAAACATAAGATTTATTGTTTGAAAAGATAAATAATTAAAATGGAAAATATAATTACTTGATCCGGGATCAATTAAGAATTAGAAATTAAGATTATGAAATTTGTTTGAATGTTTATCAATGTCTGTTTCACATTCTGAGGGTTTTATAACTGTATACGTGTGACAGGTTTGGTCCCCTTTGCATTCCTGACAATTCTCAGTTTAGTAAATAACCCTGCAAGTACTGTACGTGTAACACATTGATGCGTTTATGTAAAAAAAAACTGTTGCAATTCACTGTATTGTATCCACCAATCAAAAGACTTTCCTAGAATGCATATGCTTATGTTTATCCATAATTAGCAGAACTAACTGATACTAAATAAACTTAGCAATTAAAATGTTAGAGAATGAAAAGCAAAAGACATCAGTAAATGTATAAAAAATAGTTTATATTGGTGTTTTGGTTGTTGTTTTTGAGGGTGTTTTTTAATTCTTTTTTTTTTTTTTTTTAAATAGAACATAGTTTCCATATTGCATATCAATAACAATATACATTGGTATTTATACACAAAGAAAAGTTTTACAGAGTATTATGGGAAATTTTAGATTATAATATAAATATAACGGATAAATGTGTTTCACTATATGATATTTTTTAAATATTTGTTTATACAGCAGCGCTCAGGACAGGAAAAACCCCCAGTGGAGGAAACCTGTGAGGAACCATGGCCGCTGTACTGCCCTCCCTCAAGGCATACTATTAATTTAGGGGTAATTCATTAGGTTTAGTCTTTAAATTATTAAGTGGGTGACTGAGTGAGTGTGGGTGACTGAGTGATATTGAGTGTGTGTGGGTTAGTTAATGAGTGAGTGTGGGTGAGTAAGTGAGTGGGTGTGGGTGAGTGAGTGTGGGTGAGATTGAGAGAGAGTGTGAGAGAGCGTGATTGTGAGAGAGTGAGAGAATGAGTGAAATTGAGTGGGTGTGAGAGTGGGTGTAAGTGAGAAATAGAGAGAGTGATAGATAAAGATAGATAGATATAGATAGAAATATAGACAGCGAGTTGAGCGGTCAGGCAGCTCAGATCACAAAGGTGCATACCGCGCACATGCACAGTGGAGCGCTCAGTTCTTTCATAGAGCGGCATTCAATGCCGCTTTATGAAGAACCTGATTGGCGCATGCCCGCCTGAGAGCGATGACGCTTCTCAAAGAGAAGATTGATTGGGCCCCGCTATTTAATCATTTTGACTAAAAAGGGTGTGTTTGACCTGGGGAGGAGCTCGGCGCTGGAACGGAGGTAAGTTTTAATGATAAAAAGGGCTCGAATTTAAAAAAATATATATTTTTAATTGGAAGTTCATATAAAAGCAAAAAAGAAGGCTAGGGGACCTGTCTTTCTTGCTTTTCTATGTTGACTATAGCGATCCTTTAATATTTCATTTAAAGGAATACTATAGTCACCAGAACAACTACAGCTTATTGTAGTTGTTCTGGTTATTATAGCTTGTCCCTGCCAGCTTTTTTCTGTAAATACCATCTTTTCAGAGAAAAGGCAGTGTTTACATTACAGCCAACGAACACTTCTAGTGGCCACCACTCAGATGGCCACCAGAGGTGCTTTCCCCACAGAGATGCATTAAATCAATCTATGAGGAGATGCTGATTGGTGCAGCACAGTGTTTTGCCACCAATGCACAATAGCCTTACAATGCTTTCCTGTGGGAAAGCATTGGTTATTCTAAAATCATCAAATCTGATGTCAGCATAGGAGGCGGATCGGGGTGGGGCCAGACGTGAGAAACCCCGCACGGCACTGGATAAAGGTGAGTAAATCACCTTTATAACCCGAGGTAAAGGGAGCTGACCGACTAAACGATGATTTTAGAACTATAGTGTCAGGAATACATGTTTGTGTTCCTAACACTATAGTGCCCATTTAAGTTTTTAGTAGAACCCAAATTAGATAGAAGAAGAGGAGCCGTACAATCTAGTCTGGGGTTCTGGAGGAAACTGGGCACACCACGCTCAGTAGTATGATGACATTACTGGAGGCATAGATGTTGAACTGGGTTGTTTTGCTTTATAACCAAGCCAGATGTATGAAAAGCGTGAGAGACCACTGCAGATGTTGGCAAAATGAGCAGATTTCAGAGACAGTTGGAGATGCTGATGGCTATACAGGTGCTGGATACATGTGCAGTTGTTGGTGATGAACAGAAATGTTGGTGAAACGTCCAGATGTTAAATAGTTTCCTCCTTGTTGTTCTTCCATTTCTGTAAACAGGATTGACAGACATAAAGTGATGTATTATTATTATTTTGATTTTGTCTGTTGACATTAAACAGTTTAAAGTAACACTATATTGTCAGAAATAAAAATATTTATATTTGGCACTTTACTTGTAAAAACACAGTTTAGGTTGCCGGTCCCCCTCGCCTGCCCTTAAAAAGGTAATTTACTCACCTTTTTTTCTACACCGCACCGGTCTTGTTGCAGCTAGCGCCACCCTGCTCCGCCTCCTTTGCCGAGATCATCAAATTTAACTATCTCAGCCAATCAAATGCTTTCCCATGGGAAAACATTCAGAGGCTATTGCATAGAATCAATGCATCTCTATGGGTAGCGTTCAGCATCTCCGTGCAGAACTTGGAGACGCTGAATCCCAGTGCTGCACACTGAGTGACTGCCACTAGAGGTTTCCTAGGTTTCCTACAACTACATTAAAGAACAACTATAGCTTAATGTCCCTGCAGGCTTTTTATACATTACTAAAACAGTGGCAATAGATCTTTCCATGTTGTAAATTCCTTAGTGAGTTAATGAAAAATATCAACATAAATGAGAACATTTAGGCCAATCTTGCTGAAATAGAAACATTGCCTACTTTTGCCTAGCTTTGTCTCTCAGATGTCAACCACCGCTACTTACCATTTATTGAATAAACTCCAAAGTTTGCTGGAGTATTCTGCAACATAATGCTTTAGGCAGCAACCTGTAATATAATAGAATGTCAGTAACATTTCCCTTCACAATGTATAAAAGGTAATATATATAGTACTTTCTGAACAGTCAGTACTTAGTTTAAGTGCAATCTCCACAATGTTTAGTATTTTACCTGTTTGTTTGATGACAATTTTAGCCACTTCCCACTGCGCAGGTTTGGTGACCCGAGAGTTGCTGGTGGTGTAGTTGGCATTTCTCTGACAGGGGCAGGATAACAGATGCCACGGTAATGGAACTCGGACAACAAACTCATTCGGCTTTCGCCGAAAATGTCGGATCGCCCCTCCATGATGGTTTATCCGAGTTCTTGTCCATGCCCAGTGGGAAGCATTTGCAGCCATGATCTAGGTGGAAAAAAGAACAGGAGCATAAAAAATGACCAATGTTCAACTTAAATGTTAACTTTTAAAACAACAAAGAAATGAAATGCTGACATCAAATTTGCAATCCTTGGCTGGTAGCTTTGCATTGTTATACTAATATTTGTTTTATTTTTATTTTAGAGAAATCTGCATAATTTGAAAGGATTAAAGTTGTATTACATTTTATAAATACATTTCAATTCCTGAATAGAAATTACAGTCATTCATAAATCAAAAAGCCTTCTGGATTCTGTAAGTTACATTTCTATGTACTATTTTTACAATTAAAGTTGCACGTTAGGTTGTTTTGTTGTGTACCTTTCCCATTGTGTAAACCTTCAAAGCACAATTAGTGATGCCATCCGTGTATTTTTCATCCTAATGTATGATTTGGATGGCACTCACATAAACTATGAGGACCCCATAACTTATGGTTGCACTGAGGATGACATATAATAGTCTTCTAAAATCCTTGCACCGGCCCTGCTCACAACAACATGTTCTCATCATTAAAGATTATAGATTCAGTTGTGTGTGGGGAAAAAAATATTTTGATTTGAATAACTAGAAGAAAGGATCTAGATTCCGTCTCTTAGAAATTGTTCATTAATGCCGAAGGAAGGCTTTCTGAATGATAATCTTGGGTAAAATTTCCAGACACAAGTTTAAAAAAAACCTGACTGCATCTGAAAACTAGTTTTCAATTCAATTCAAATCCTAAAGCATTTACTTAATCGAATGTCTTTTGTCTTTATTTCCAATGGATTGCGATTACAAACCTGCTCACATGTCTCTCTGCTCACTAGGGCTTGGAATCCCATTCGCGACCATAACTGGTCGCGTGCCTTGCAGAAGTGGTGCAGATGAAGACGCCAGTTTCCTCCGAGAGCCCAGGGATATATCTGGTTATAAAATGGCTCCTCTTCTTCTATGCAATTTGCCAGATATCTTAAGATAGAAAAGAATTGCAAGTAAGTTACCAAAGTACATAAATGCAGCTCATGCCGTCTAGATATCTCAAGTTGTAATGATTTTGCTACAAAAATTGCACATTTGACCCTTATTTTCTGTTTGTTATTTAAACGCTTAATAAAATACAGTGTAATATGACAAGAGAAGAGTTGTTAGCGTCTTAGATTAAAACCCTTAGGGAAGGTTAAAAACACTTACAAAGCTGTAAAAAAGTTGTCCCTATTACATTCTTCTTTCTTCAGTCCTGCTCTCTGGAAGTACGTCATCACCATTGCCAGCAGGTACTAGGAGAATATCAGAATTAGAGTAAGGCTTGTAATAAAGATTAGGAGAGAGAAAATCCTACTAATACAGCACAGGAATCAACATACCTCCCAACTTCTGCATCTATTAAAGAAGGATATCGATGGGAGGGGATAAAGGGGGAGCACCCAGACAGAAATGACTGGCAGTTTCAACATGATGGAATGTAGTCTTTTTTCAATCTAGACAACTATGTAAAGTCAGTCTGGCAGACCCAACCAAAGATTCACTAGATTGCGACACAGGTTGCATCCGGTAAATAGTTCCACAGCGAATTATGGTAACTTCCGGTTAGGCGCGTGGTGTGCAGAATAGATCCAGCCGATCCACAGAGTCCACCATATCCTCCTGAGGGATAGTATAGGCACCCAGGGCAACCATACCCATACAGTAACAATATACTTTTACTTTTTTTTTTCTTCATTATTTAGTGCATTCTGGGCCTGGGTCTATATAGCTGGCCACCAAGTCAATCAACAAGCCAGGGGATTCAATCACAGACCATATAAAAAAAAATAGACATATAACAGTAGACGTGAGATTTAATTCACTAAACAGTGAATAAGGACTTGGAAATGATAGTCCAAGTTAGCAGCACTGGAGAAATTGTCCCGTTCCGATATTTATTCTTCGTGGCAAATTTGGCCTCAAATCTGCAACAGTTTATTTTAAATAATGTCATTTTATAAGTTATTAAGAAAAAAGTAGGGTTGCACTCGATCATATAATTTAACACGGTGCACTGAGCATGGGTCAGCAAATCCCATATATTCTATATAAACCTGTAACCAGGTCGAAACGTTGCAGATCCAATAAAACTGCCTTGAAGATATCACAGTGAGTGCCTGATATTTTTTTCATTTATATTTTATAAGTTATTGACTGTGGATCTAAATATCTTTGGCAGAAATGTCTTGTTAGAATTATTTAGTAGAGAAAACAACGTTTTCTGATAATATGGACATTTGGTAATAATGAGACCATCTGTTAACAATAATGATTAGAATATTATATTAGTAACAATACCTTGTCAGAAGACTTGAAATGTTCATCAGTATATAGAAATGCTTGGACAATGGCGTCATCTGTAATAAATAGGACAAGTAATAGCTATTATGAGACTAGAAATGTTTACTTAAAATTAACTTTTCCTTACCCCCCTTCATGATGGCTGATGCACCCTGTGTGTCCTCATCACTTATGCAGTTAGTTTTAATTGATAGTGAGACCTTGATAATGTTATTAACCTGTAATTGTTACTGGTTAGGCTGTATATCAGCAATAGCCCTCCTGGGGCATCCAATCAGAATAGCAGTGGATAACAGTGTGTCTCAAGCAGGGCCGCCATCAGGGCATGACAACCATAAAAGTTGTCATGGGCCCGGCGGCCCTGGGGGGCCCGGCCGCCCGGGCCCACGTGTGGGGCCCATCGGGTGGCCCACACACTTAAGGCCACCCGATGAGCCCCCTCCTTCAGGGGCCCGGTCAGCGCTGTGGCCGTTGTATAGCGCGACCGGGCCCCTTTAAAAAAAAAAAAAAAAAAGCAGCCGCAAGTGCTGCTGGGAGGAAGTGCTCACTTCCTCCCAGCTCACTCCGCGCGGGAGGAGCGCGCCCGCCCGCCCGCCCAGCCGTAAAGAGGGAGAGCCCGGCAATGAAGAGGGAGCAGTGCCGACTCCCATCATCCCCAGCCACCCTCCTGCAAAGAAAAGGTAAGAGACAGGAGGGTGGCTGGAAAATGAGCTGTGTGTGTGTGTGCATGTATGTCTGTCTGTCTGTCTGTATGTATGTATGTATGTGTGTCTGTCTGTCTGTCTGTATGTATGTATGTATGTGTGTGTGTGTGTCTGTCTGTCTGTATGTATGTATGTGTGTGTGTGTGTATGTCTGTCTGTCTGTCTGTCTGTCTGTATGCATGTATGTGTATGTCTGTCTCTGTCTGTCTGTCTGTATGCATGTATGTGTATGTCTGTCTCTGTCTGTCTGTCTGTATGCATGTATGTGTATGTCTGTCTCTGTCTGTCTGTCTGTATGCATGTATGTGTATGTATATGTGTGTGTCTGTCTGTCTGTATGTATGTCTGTATGCATGTATGTGTGTGTGTCTGTCTGTATGTATGTCTGTATGCATGTATGTGTGTGTGTCTGTCTGTATGTATGTCTGTATGCATGTATGTGTATGTGTGTCTGTCTGTCTGTATGTGTATGTCTATGTATGTCTGTCTGTCTGGATGCATGTCTGTCTGTATGTCTATGTCTGTCTGTATGCGTGTATGTCTGTGTGTCTGGATGCATGTATGTGTATGTATGTCTGTCTGTGTATGTATGTCTGTCTGCATGCATGTATGTCTGTCCGTATGTCTATGTGTGTATGTCTGTATGTATGTCTGTGTGTATGTCTATGTATGTATGTCTGTATGTATGTATATGTCTGTTTGTATGTATGTATGTATGTCTGGATGCATGTCTGTGTGTATGTCTGTGTGTATGTCTGTCTGACTGCATGCATGTATGTCTACGTATGTATGTCTGTCTATGTATGTTTGTGTATGTATGTATGCATGTATGTCTGTATGTATACACTGTGTGCAGAATTATTAGGCAAATGAGTATTTTGACCACATCATCCTCTTTATGCAAGTTGTCTTACTCCAAGCTGTATAGGCTCGAAAGCCTACTACCAATTAAGCATATTAGGTGATGTGCATCTCTGTAATGAGAAGGGGTGTGGTCTAATGACATCAACACCCTATATCAGGTGTGCATAATTATTAGGCAACTTCCTTTCCTTTGGCAAAATGGGTCAAAAGAAGGACTTGACAGGCTCAGAAAAGTCAAAAATAGTGAGATATCTTGCAGAGGGATGCAGCACTCTTAAAATTGCAAAGCTTCTGAAGCGTGATCATCGAACAATCAAGCGTTTCATTCAAAATAGTCAACAGGGTCGCAAGAAGCGTGTGGAGAAACCAAGGCGCAAAATAACTGCCCATGAACGGAGAAAAGTGAAGCGTGCAGCTGCCAAGATGCCACTTGCCACCAGTTTGGCCATATTTCAGAGCTGTAACATCACTGGAGTGCCCGAAAGCACAAGGTGTGCAATACTCAGAGAGATGGCCAAGGTAAGAAAGGCTGAAAGACGACCACCACTGAACAAGACACACAAGCTGAAACGTCAAGACTGGGCCAAGAAATATCTCAAGACTGATTTTTCTAAGGTTTTATGGACTGATGAAATGAGAGTGAGTCTTGATGGGCCAGATGGATGGATTGGTAAAGGGCAGAGAGCTCCAGTCCGACTCAGACGCCAGCAAGGTGGAGGTGGAGTACTGGTTTGGGCTGGTATCATCAAAGATGAGCTTGTGGGACCTTTTCGGGTTGAGGATGGAGTCAAGCTCAACTCCCAGTTTCTGGAAGACACCTTCTTCAAGCAGTGGTACAGGAAGAAGTCTGCATCCTTCAAGAAAAACATGATTTTCATGCAGGACAATGCTCCATCACACGCGTCCAAGTACTCCACAGCGTGGCTGGCAAGAAAGGGTATAAAAGAAGAAAATCTAATGACATGGCCTCCTTGTTCACCTGATCTGAACCCCATTGAGAACCTGTGGTCCATCATCAAATGTGAGATTTACAAGGAGGGAAAACAGTACACCTCTCTGAACAGTGTCTGGGAGGCTGTGGTTGCTGCTGCACGCAATGTTGATGGTGAACAGATCAAAACACTGACAGAATCCATGGATGGCAGGCTTTTGAGTGTCCTTGCAAAGAAAGGTGGCTATATTGGTCACTGATTTGTTTTTGTTTTGTTTTTGAATGTCAGAAATGTATATTTGTGAATGTTGAGATGTTATATTGGTTTCACTGGTAAAAATAAATAATTGAAATGGGTATATATTTGTTTTTTGTTAAGTTGCCTAATAATTATGCACAGCCATAGTCACCTGCACACACAGATATCCCCCTAAAATAGCTATAACTAAAAACAAACTAAAAACTACTTCCAAAAATATTCAGTTTTGATATTAATGAGTTTTTTGGGTTCATTGAGAACATGGTTGTTGTTCAATAATAAAATTAATCCTCAAAAATACAACTTACCTAATAATTCTGCACTCCCTGTATATGTATGTCATATATGTATGTCTGTATATATGTATGTCTGTATGTCAGTATGAATGTATGTCTGCATATTATTATGAACGTAGGTCGGTGTGTATGGATGTCTGTATGCATGTATGTCTGTCAGTATGTCTGTATATATGCATGTATGTCAGTCTGTATGTCTGTATGCCATTATGAATGTATGTGTGTATGGATGTCCGTGTCTGTATGTATGTATGAATGTGTGTGTGTGTGTGTATGTATGTATGTATGTCGGTGTCTGTATGTATGTGTGTCTGTATGTTATTATGTGTCTGTCTGTCACTATGTATGCCTGTGTGTATGTCTCAGTATGTGTGTCTGTTAGTATGTATCTGTGTCCTTTTGTATCAGTGTGTTCGTTTGTGTCTGTGTGTTGACCCAGTGGGCGGTATTTGGAGGCGGGCCCCAGGGGGCCCAGACCCTGAGCTGAGTTAGGGGCCCCAAAATTTCTGGTGGCGGCCCTGGTCTCAAGCATGAGATATCTAGCAATAGGATTTCATAGCTTAACCTGGTAAGAGAATGCTATGACAACTGGAGGCAATCTCTCCAACCAGTACCCACCATGATCAGAAAGCACTGGACTATTACTGGCTCCCTTCTAGTGGCTGTCTGCCGGCTTCTTAGACGACTTTTGGTCGTCTAAATGATGCTAGAAGTCCTCACGCTATGCATGAGGACCACCAGTGTTGCCGGAATCCCCATAGGAAAGCATTGAATAATGCTTTCCTATGGGGAGGTTTAATGCGCGCGCTCAGCCAATGCCGTGCATGCGCATTAGGTCTCCTCCGCAGACAGAGCCTGACCAAGCGCAGAGAACATCGGTGTTTGTTTTCCTGGCACTAGAGAATCTCTTTAACGAAGATTAGGGTTAGGTAGAGATAGAATTAGCGCTATATTATATGCGTCAGCATCCCAAGCTGAATTTAGCACCTCCTAGTGGTTTTGTTACAGATACTCACGCCACCAAAAAATGTCTGTATGTTCAGTCTGTTTAGTTGAGAAGTCAGTTAAAGCAGGGGCATACCTAGAGCATTTGGCACCCGGGGCAGATCCTGTTTTTAACACCCTCCTTTAAAAAGTAAAAAAAAAACACCCACAATTTGTAAAAAGGTTTTCAAGATTATTAATTGCACAAATTTAGAAGGGGGCCAGAGCAGGAGTTTTGTAGAAAGGGTCCGGTGCAAGGATTTTTTGCTAAATAGACAAAGATGGCATTTTGTACTCCCCAGCCCTCCCTAATAATAGCGCCTTCACCTGTGTGTCTTGTAGCCCACCTTTTGAATTTCTTACCCTCTTTAGTGTATTTTATCCATCCTTTACTATCAGAGGCGGTAGTGGTAGGGAGGGTGATGAGGCTGAGGGTGGTGGGGAGGATGGTAAGGCTGAGGGTGGTGGGGAGGGTGGTGAGGCTGGCTGAGGGTGGTAGGGAGGGTGATGAGGCTGAGTGTTGTGGGGGGTGAGAGAGCCTACCTTTAGTCCCTGGTGGTCCAGTGGGCTCCCTAATTATTATGTAATCTCGCGAGACCATCAGAGCGTTGCCGTGGTAACCCGCGGCAACGCTCTGATTGGCCGGTTTTCGCGAGACACATGGTCTGCAGCTCTGCTCACTGCGGAGCTGCAGACCGGTGTCTGCGGTGGCTGGCCGGGCAGCCAGGAGGGGCCTCGCACCCGGCGGCATACCGGGCAAGCCTCCGGGCCCCCTCCTGGTGTCAGGTCCTCAGTCAGTGACCGAGGACCTGACACAGTCTGCCCACAGGCGGTTTAGGCGGCCGTGAGGCCTCAGCCAGCGCGAGGCCTTAGGCGGCCGCCTAAACCGCCTAATTAGAGAGCCGCCTCTGTTTACTATGTCTTCACCTATGTGTCTCTTACAAACCCCCCTGTGTATCGTACTTTCCTGAGCACCTTTGTGTGTCTCATTCTCCCCTCCCCCATTCCCTTTGTGTGTCTCTTACTGTCCCCCAGCCCTTTGTGTGTCTCTTTCTTTCCCCCCCAGCCCTGTTCTGTGGCTCTCTCCCCTCGGCCAGTTTTGTGTGTCCCTACCCCCCAGGGCCCATTGTGTGTCTTTTTGCTCCCATGCCACATAGACATAAATATATAGCAACACTCAACCATACAGGTATACAGAATTATTCAGGCACACAGTCACAAAGATTTGCAGGCACACAATCAAACAGTCATAAAGGCCCTCTCCTTCCCCCTTCTAAAAAACCCTTGCACCTCCCCCATTCTATAAAACCCCTGTCCTGCCCCCTTATACAAAACCCCTGTCCTGACCCCATCTACAAACCTCCGGTCCTTTCCCCCTTCTTACAAATTCCTGCACCCTCTTTCCATAACACTCCTGCACCTTCCTTCCATAAAACTCCTGCTCCCCAGTTAAAGGAACACTATAGCGTTAGGAATACAAATATGTACTATAGAGTAGGTGACTAGGGCCCTTTCCGCGGCGAATGCTAATTAACCATTTATTTGCTTACCTAATCCAGCGCCGGGCTCCCTCGGCACTGGTGACCTCTACTCCTCCATAGACGTCAGCTACCGAGTGAAGCCGAATGCGCATGCACAGCCAGAGGCGTGCATGCATTCAAACCCGGGGATCTTTTTTGACACTGGAGGTCCGTGAGGACGCCAGCATCAAATAAGTACGATTTACTCCATGTAAATTGCGGAAGCGCCTCTAGTGGTTGTCAGGGAGACAGCCACTAGAGGCTGGATTAACCCTGCAGTGTAAACATAGCCGTTTCTCTAGGTACCTGGCACCCAGACCACTTCATTGAGCTGAAGTGGTCTGGGTGCCTATAGTGGTCCTTTAACAAACTACCCTGCCATTTCCCCATTATATAAAGCCTCTCTTTCCCCCTTCTACAAAACTCCTGTCCTGCCCCCCTTATACAAAACCCATGCACTCCATTCCACAAATCCACTGCCACCTTCATAAAACTCCTGCACACCCTTCACAAAAAAACCTGCCACCCCTCATACAATCCCCTGCCCTTACCCTATTCTACAAAAACCCTATCCTGACCCCCTTATACAAAACCTCTGCCCTTCACCAAAATCCTACACACCCTGCTAAAAAAATCCATGCACCCCCCTTCACAAAAAAACCTGTACCCTTCCCTTCACATAAATGCAATGCACCCCTCTCTTCACATAAATACCCTGCACCCCCTCTTCACATAAATACCCTGCACCCCTATTGATGATCAATCAAACAAAATGCTGATCTGCTTGCTTGGGCCTCACAGCACTACTGCCGTCGTGTAGCCGACCATCACATCTGAGTGGATCTTTTAGCTACTGGAGACCTGTGAAGGTGGACAGGCCGCACACGTTGACATCACGTCAGCGTCATGTTTTGTGTTTCCGCACGCCTCAGCACTCCTCCCCCTGTTCCTTCATATTACTGAAATAGTATAGTGCTGGCCGGCCGCGGTGGTAATTTTGTGCTCTCCCCACTGCTTAACCAACACGTGGAAAAATAGTCTGTCTTACTGCGCTATTTAATATAACAGACGAGCCAACAAAATCAGGAGAGATTATGGTTGGTGTACGGTATAACCCTAGTGAGTGGAACTGAATACAATTCAAGTGTGTTAATGAAATGAAAAATAAAAAGTATAAATAAGTTGTGCCACCGCCTAAAATTTAGATGCTATTCCTATATCCTGTAAATGAGGAGCACTCAATGGAAAGGGTATAGGTGTCCTACGTGAACTGAGTAGAAAACACCACAATCTCCTCTATAGTGTAAGACCTTGGGGAGATAACGCAGCTAAGCGGACAAGGGCACATGTAGGAGTGTGGGGATAGATGCATGGGATTGGTTGGGAAAAAGTGTGTGGGTGGGATTATGTTCTGTGTAAGTTAGTGTGGGGGAGGTCTTACCTCAGTGCCACTTGTGTATGTGTATGGTGAACTAGTAATTCCCTTCAAGGAGGGGACCAATAGTTAACTCTAATGTTAAAGTACAGATATGCATATGCATGTGTTGTTTCACATAAAGAATGCCATAGTTAAGTAAAAACAAAGAGTATCATTAGGGACCATGCCACTAAACAGTACTTCCAGCCGTTAGTGTAAAGATTAGGTAGTCGCTATGATACAAGAAACCCAAATAGAATACCCTCTTATAATTGCCTCTGGTGAATACCAGAGAGTAATTTGTCCTAGATTGAATTATTCACTGTTAATTGCTCTATTTAGTGCTTGTGGTCGGAGAATAAGTAAAGGGACACTATAAATACCAAAACAACTACAGCTTAATGTAATTGTTCTGATGTCTACTGCTTCTCCCTGCAAGTTTTTCAATGTAAACACCACCTTCTCAGAGAAAAGTCAGTGTTTATATTACTGCCTAGGAACACCTCCAGTGGCAGTCAGATGGCCATTAGAGGTGCTTCCTGGGTCTGTCGTACAGTATCTCCATATAGAGATGCATTGAGGCCGGGGCATCAAACAGCTATTTAGCAACTTTATGTGTTCTTTGAATACCTGCCTATTCTGCTGAACAGTGGCGTACATACCAGGGTCGCAGGGGTCGCGGCTGCGACCGGGCCCGGCCCACCAGGGGGCCCGGCCGCCCCTGCGACTCGGTATGTACGCTCTGGGCCAGCCTCTTCTCCTGGGGGGCCAGGAGCCGGCCACCTCTGGGCCCCCCGAGGCTGGCCCTGCTTACACCGGCGGCCGGATGGTGCGCGAGGGAGCACTCTCCCCTGAGTGCTTCCTCTTCAGCTCCCTCGCGCACCGCACTGATACCGGAGCCGGAAGATGACGTCATCTTCCGGCGCCGGTATCAGTACGCGGCGCGCGAGGGAGCTGAAGAGGAAGCACTCAGGGGAGAGTGCTCCCTCGCGCGCCCGCAGGACCAGCCAGCCCGCCGGGTGACCGGCCCCCCCAGGAGCCCAGCAGCACCACTGGACCCCAGGGAATCCCCTCAGCACTCCAAAAGGTAAGGAGGCTGGGGGGATTAAATAAAAAAAAAAAACATGTGTAAGTGTAAGTGTGTGTGAGTGTTAGTGTGTGAGTGTGTGTTAGTGTTAGTGTGTGTGAGTGTTAGTGTGAGTGTTAGTGTGTGTGTTAGTGTGTGTGTGTGTGTGTGTGTGTGAGTGTGTGAGTGAGTGTGTGTGTGTGTTAGTGTGTGTGTGAGCGTTAGTGTGTTTGTGTGTGTTAGTGTGAGTGTTTGTGTTAGAGTGTGTGCTAGTGAGTGTCAGTGAGTGTGTTACTGTGTGTGTCTGTTACTGAGTGTGTTTGTGTGTGTGTGTGTTAGTGAGTCTGTTTGATGTATGTTAGTGAGTGTGTGTTTGTCAGTGAGAGTGTATGTTTTGTAAGTGAGTGTGTATGTATGTCTGCCGCTGAGTGTGTCTTTGTCAGTAAATGTGTGTGTCTGTTAGCTAGTGTGTATGCATTTGTTCGTGAGAGTGTGTGTGTGTCTTCAGCACTTACCTTTCTCCAGCGCCGGACTCCCATGGCGCTGGGGATCCCTCCGCCTCTCAGCTCCGAATGCGCATGCACGGCAAGAGCCGCGCACGCATTTAAACCGCCCATAGGAAAGCATTACTCAATGCTTTCCTATGGACGTTCAGTGTCTTAAAATGGCGGAAGCGCCTCTAGCGGCTGTCAGTGAGACAGCCACTAGAGGCTGGATTAACCCTCAGTGAAACATAACAGTTTCTCTGAAACTGCTATGCTTTCCGCTGCAGGGTTAAAACTAGAGGGACCTGACACCCAGACCACTTCATTGAGCTGATGTGATCTGGGTGTCTGTAGTGGTCCTTTAAGTGTGTGTGCATCTGCATGCAGTGGCGTACATACCGCGGTCGCAACCCCTGCGACCAGGTGCCCGCCGCCATGTGTTGCTGCCCCGGCCCGCGCAGAGTAAGCGCGAGGGGGGGGGGGGGGCCCACGGATCAATTTTCGCACCGGGACCCCATGGGTCATGTGTACGCCACTGCTGCTGAATAAATATTATTAAAACCATATAAACCCCAGATTTACACTATGGAGCAGAATTTCTTACCTAGAAGTTGGTAGAAAGCTTCCCTTTGCTCTCTTCCTTTGATGTCCAGGTGCCGGTTGTCTTCCTGTCCTGGGACAATATCAGCATCTTTTGTCCTTCGTTTGGAAGCTGGTGAAGACCTGTTGTGGGAGAAAGCCAGATGGTCCATAAGGTGTGTCTTTTATTGCTTAAAACCACTTTTTAAAAAATCCATTGTATCAGTGCAGCTACTGTATGCATATGTACTCTATGCAAATATGGGATTTTAGCAATGACTCATTTTCTATGAGGAAACACTGAGGAGTGATATAATTAATATGGTGTGGTGGGATATGACAGGCCTTAAAGAAACACTATATTGTTAGGAAAGATTGTTAGTGGCCTAGTCCCTCGTTACATATAGATTTCCTCACGTTTGCAATAAAAATATATAAAGGTTTTATTTATCTTTTTCCAGTGTCCAATTTCCCTTGTGCTGTTCACCTCTTTTAATCCCTCATTGTCTTTGATGAAACATGGCCTCCTCTGTATAGGTCTCATACGCTGTTGGTGCTTCGCGTGCATCAAAGCTTCCCCATAGGAAAGCATTGTATTTATGCTTTCCTATGGGTTTCCATGTCATGTGACCGAGTTTTATTCAGACAGTATCTCTAGTGACTGTTAGTACAATGCAATGTAAACCGTGCAATAAAAAAAAAAAAAAAAGTTAAAAGAACAGGGCCATTGCACCCAGATTACTATAGTGTTCCTTTAAGTGAAATATGTTCCTTCCTTTAGTGTTACTTATTTTTCTTGCTCTCTGTCTCCCAAGAGCTAACGTCCAGCAAAATCAGAATGTATTTTATATAATCAAAAGCGTTCAATGTTGAAAATCCCATCCTTAAATGCTGACTATAGCATTAGGAACACTGTATTACTAATGCTGTGTTGTCCTTGTCTCAAACGTAATAGTTCCCCCACCCCTTACGGTCCAGTGAATAAAGGGTTAAAACACAATTTTTGCCCACTTACCTCTTTCCAGCACCATGGTCTCCTCCAGCTACATCACGGCATTGGTGGAACCTAATGCACAGCAAGCACCTCATACACATTTAATATATCAAAGAAAGCATTGAATCAAAGCGTGAGGACGTCCAATGTCCTTTCACAGAGTAAAAACTATGTTAGGGATCAGGAAGCAGCTCTACTGACTGTCTAGAAGAACTCTGTAGTGTTTTACATTGCAGAGTTAAACCGACAGGGGCAATGCACCCAGACCACTTCAATGAGATGAAGTAGTCTGAGTGCCTATAGTGTCCCTTTAATGTAAGAGGAATAGACATGTGTCATATTTTACTTACTGCTTCCCATTGGAAGTGGATCCCGTTAATTCCACTTCTGGGCGCTTCCTCTTCTGCAGGCAAGAATCCTTCTTCTGCCGCACGTTGGGGAATTGTCTGAAAGATAAACTGGATTTTACATGTTTGTAATGGAATAATATGAGGCATGGCCTTAATTCACCAAACAGATAATTGATGTGAATAATGGCCATTTTAGAAAAACATTGAAAGCTTTGCTATGTTAGCAATATTTTGCACTTGATTTTCATTTTGTGACAATGAACTGTTTAGAAACAAATCCTAATAATGTTAATGCATGTGCCATATCTTATTTAAATTTGTTCTTCAGTCTATAAATGCTGGTTAGAAATATGGGGTGACAGGATTATATTGAATGAAAATCCAGCTGCAAATGTAGGCTGAAATAGCCACACTGTCTCTATATCTGAGTACATTTTTTCCCCAAATCAGCTATTGATAAATAATTATTTTCAATACAATGTTCAGTTCTTTACAGGTCACTATGTGTATGTAGTAAATAAACAACCTGTGTATGTGTAATGCTGCTCTTTTACGGCCGGCTATGATTTTATATGAAACAATCAGACAGTTGTGGTTCTGATATAACAGGGACATGTTAAGTATTATTCACCAAACTGGGAATTGCCAGAAGCTCACTAGAGCAGTTTAGTAGCAAAGTTTATATTTTACACCAAAACAGTCAAATTAGGAAAAGGAAAACAGCCACTCATTTATGTTTCCACTTCAGCTAATTTAGTTACATTTGCAATTCCTTGTTGAAATAATGACAATTATTATTATTGATCTGTGAATAACCATCAAGGATCTTTACTAAAGTGTGAATTGTCATGAATTTAAAGCTTAAACTGTGAGCACAAAATAGCCAAAGCTGAAACATAGCTGGGTGGGAGATGGACATGTAGGCCTGACATTTGAAATTCACTAAAACTTTCTGATAATTAAATCCTGCATGAGTGTGGCTTCTGCCAATAATGAAATATCTATATTGAAATTTACCATTTCATCATTGAGAATGCAGGAACCCTTATTTGTTTCATTACCAATATTAAGCATCTACTAAGGATTCCCTAATCTAACTTTATTTCATAAAATAAATATTCATTAAGATCTGTGTTCACTTACCCAAGGGACATGCCTGTAGCTCCCACTCACACTCAGGCAGTGTAGGAAAAAGGTGAAACACAATACAAGTAAATAATTAATTAGTTCCCAATAATATAATAAAATATGCAGTAAGATAATATTCAGAAATGCTATCTAATATTCAATCTGTATATTTTAAATATTTTACTAAATACAACAACTAAATCAAATTCAATTAGATTAAATTAAAATTCTATTTCTAGACAATATAATATATCACGGAGCAGCCAGTGAATCAGCCAACAAGTCTTTCTCCAGCGCTGTCAGCAGTTGAGGATCCTCGTGGTTTGAATGAATACAACTGACATCACCATGGCATCCCTGCACTGATTGGTTGGATTTATGTGATGTCACCATTCTGAGATAGTTAGAGCTGCTCTATAAGCACAGTGTCTGCTGTTTTAACGCGGGAATCACTAAATATAGGAATTGTTCCCCCAATACAGAGTATCACACATTAACATGTTCCATCAATGTTTCTAAAGGATTATTGACTAAGCTTTAAATGAGCTGATATCACCTGCAGGTCTGCTTATTTCAGGGGAGTCAAAATCTTTCCCTGTCAATCCTTGTGTTGGCAGAAGCTGATGGATGGGAAAATAAGATTCATTTTGTATGGGTGCTGGAATAATATATAAAAAGTTGCAGTTATTCACTAAAGTAAGAATTCCTGGGAATTAAAGTGAATTACAATTTTCTGCCAAAATATCCAAATAAGAAAACTTTCCATCTCAATTCTGTTTTCAGTTTGGTTATTTTGTTCTTAAATTTGACATTGACTTTGATCTCCATTCTCACTTTAGATGGGTCGTCTTAATCAGTTATTGCTGTTTGATTATAAACAAAGGAGTAGATTTTGAGCATTTTTGTTATGTAACTTTGGGTTGTATTGTTTAAATCTGTGTACAACCAGTCTGGTGGAAGGATTTTTAGGTACAGCGGCGAAGATGCATTTTGTCAACCCCCAGTAAAAAATGATTTCTTTACCTTTGTGTCTCTTAACCTCCTTTTAAATGTATAACCCCATTTCTGTTTTACTTTTCCCTTCTTTTGAATGTCTTACCTCTTTGGTGTATCTTATCTCTCTTTTGTGTCTTACACCTCCTTTTGCTTATCTTTCTTCCCGGAGCCCCAGAACATTTAGATAGGGGCACCTCTATCTTAGAATTGTTGCAGCGACCATCCGGCATGGGTACCTGTGGTGTGTCATGGTGCTGCCTGTGTTCTCTCAATGGGCGCAACATGTGTCTGTCTCCGGGGCGGCTGCACCTGCCAACTGGGTCCTTGCAAATACCCGTCACTACACGAGGAGCCTTTTAAAGGCTCTGCCTCTGCTGTCATAGTTAATAATGCAAACTTGCGTGCAAAATGACCAATGGCTGCCCTCTTAAAGTTATATAACTTCTTCTTTGGTTTTGTGCTGTGCTCTCTTGTCATTTGCATTTCATGGTTGTCAGAGATTCATTGATTGTATAATTGGATTTTCTGGCCTTGGATTGTGTATGACTATTCTTCTTCCTGTATCCCTTGATCCTTGGCTTGTGTTATCGCACGTTGTCTCATTCTGTGTCCCTGATCTCAGTTTGTCTTATACTATTCTATATAGCATTATGTCCGGCCACTTTAAGGCCCGGTAATATGCTTTATTATCAGTAGGTCTTGTTTAGGCTAACTGTTAACTTAACTACTGCGTGTTCGGTCTTAGTACATCCTGACAATAATCTTACTTAATACAGGTTAGTCACCTCCCATTTAGTTTATTACCGTTCGGGAAAACTATCTTGGAAAATCGTTTTTGGAGAAGCAGTGGGAGGTAATGTTTATGTTCGCACACCAGTCTTCTCTAGACTCAAAGATCCATGAGAGAAATTAGAAATTCTTGAGGTGGTATAAAACCCCTGAGCTCCAACTGTCCCTAATAATTGCGGTCAGTGCCGGTATGGGGTTGGTATCCTTTTGCACATATGGTGGAGTTGCCCGCTTATTGCTTTCTTTTGGAATTTTTGCCTAGCTGCTACTGCCAGTGCCTCTTACACAATTTGATTTGCTGATTTAGAATTGTTTTACTGATTTTTGATTTTAGTGGTGCTAGGGGTTATAATTAATAGTCTCCTGCTGCTCCCCCTTTTCACAAATGTCTTGCAGTGTCTGCTACCTCTGCAGGCGCAATTGGGAGAAGGTGATAGGGTACTGTTTTCCCCCCAACACTGAAGGCCAGTCACTGGTGCTACATACTGGATGTGTAAGAAAGCTACGGTATGTTCTTCTCAGGCTGGAAGTGGGGAGTGGGTGGTCAGTTGCTTGCTGACTGTTTACTTTCATTTTTATAAAAATCCCTTTTTTCATTAAAATAACTACCAGTCTAATTTTGGCAACTCAGAATTGACATTGGCAGAAATGTCTGATATTGCCCAGGCATGTACCCATTTTACTACTCCAAACAGACACAGGCACCTTTTTCCTCCTGTTTTGGCTTTCTAAATGACTTTCCAGATTTTTTTTTTGTACCAAAATTTGGCTGTGCTGAATCGTGACATGAACTAAATTCTGCTGTCCTTGGGGGGAAAAATATGGCAAATTCTTTTGGAATAACCGAATGTATTGCCATGCTAATGAGGGACCCTGGAAATTTTGCGTAATTGCTGGATAATTGCCTTTTCTAGCCTTACCGATATGTGTTTGTGTTAGTGCCGATGTTATATCCTGAATAAATGCCACAACTTTCACAATCTCACAACCTTTACTTTTCGAAATGGATGTAAAGAACCTTTTTACAAATATTCCTCATCAAGAGGACACAAACTGCCTGAATGTCCGTTGTGTGAGGGCCGTCCAATTGAATTCATCCTCAAATCACTACAGTTGACATTAACATTGAATCTTTCAAATTTAAATATAGGTTTTATATAAAAAATGCCCATGGGTGCATCCTTATCAAAGAAGTCACATTATTAATTGAATATTTAGGCGAATATAATCATGTATTATAGGTTGTGTTTGTAATGTATCTGTGATTATATTCAGAGTTATTCCCTAATGTGAGAATTGCCAGGAATTCAAAGTTAACGTCAAATTTAAGGTTAAAACAATAAAACAGAAAAAAATAAACTAGTTTTATCTTCTAATTAAAATTTTCACATTATTTAATATCCATGTTAATTCCTCTTTTGTTTTATCTCTCTCTTTCACTCGTTCTTTATCTTCTCTTCTTGCCAATCCCTCGTAGCCTTTCAGTTATATTTTGTTTCTGGTTGGTCATGGCTCGTGCATAATTGTATAGCCTTTTTTTTCTTCCAAATTTTGTATTAATGCCAGTTTGATGATTAAATAAATATTACAAGCACCATAACCACTACAACACACTGCAATTCTTAGCTCAGGAGAGCCAACAACCCCAGGTAAAAAAAAAAAACAGGCTACTTACAATGAGAGGGCCCCAAAGCATTCCTGATACCATATTTGCTGTAGTGGTTATGGTGCTTGGAGAGTTCCTTTAAAGGAAACCATGTCATAAATCGTTATGTAGCCCACTGTAAAGAGCTCTCATATAATCAAAAAGCATTTGTGCACTAATAGTTTGAGAATTCATATCAGTGATATATATGATTTTTTTTATTTAACCTCCTTGTAAGGTTTACCAGAACTGTATTGTTTTCTAACTTAGGGAGATATTCGCTGCCACTCCATCAATTCTCTTAAACGGACACTTCAGAATAGATTTAGCACTTTTTATTTTCTAAAGTATGTTACATTGATAATGCATTAAATATATGTGTAGACGTGGAGGGGAGACGATACCTTAATTATACCATAATGGCCCTCTCTCCATTTTATAATATATTGGGTCATCGACTCGTTGTATCTTCTAAAAACTTCTGTTCTATGTTTACTTGTTTGTAATGTATAACTGATTAATCATGGTCCTTATTACCATGCATTATATAAATATATGGACACAACAGAGCAAAGGGTCAACACAAACACACCACAAAAACAAGCAGGAAAAAAGGCAGCACACCTAAAGGAATAGGGTTCCCTCACAAACCCTAAACGTTATTAGAAAACAAAAAGGAAAAGGAGGAAGGTAGCGCCAGTAATCTTGTATGTATTAAACTATATATATATAAAATACTGTATATAAAAAACTAAAAGTATTTATAAAATATAAAATGTATCTGTGATTATATTCAGAGTTATTCCCTAATGTGAGAATTGCCAGGAATTCAAAGTGAACGTCAAATTTAAGGTTAAAACAATAAAACAGAAAAAAATAAACTAGTTTTGTCTTCTAATTAAAATTTTCACATTATTTAATATCCATGTTAATTCCTCTTTTGTTTTATCTCTCTCTTTCACTCGTTCTTTATCTTCTCTTCTTGCCAATCCCTCGTAGCCTTTCAGTTATATTTTGTTTCTGGTTGGTCATGGCTCGTGCATAATTGTATAGCCTTTTTTTTCTTCCAAATTTTGTATTAATGCCAGTTTGATGATTAAATAAATATTACAAGCACCATAACCACTACAACACACTGCAATTCTTAGCTCAGGAGAGCCATCAACCCCAGGTAAAAAAAAAAAAAAAAAAAAAACAGGCTACTTACAATGAGAGGGCCCCAAAGCATTCCTGATACCATATTTGCTGTAGTGGTTATGGTGCTTGGAGAGTTCCTTTAAAGGAAACCATGTCATAAATCGTTATGTAGCCCACTGTAAAGAGCTCTCATATAATCAAAAAGCATTTGTGCACTAATAGTTTGAGAATTCATATCAGTAATATGTATGATTTTTTTAATTTAACCTCCTTGTAAGGTTTACCAGAACTGTATTGTTTTCTAACTTAGGGAGATATTCGCTGCCACTCCATCAATTCTCTTAAACGGACACTTCAGAATAGATTTAGCACTTTTTATTTTCTAAAGTATGTTACATTGATAATGCATTAAATATATGTGTAGACGTGGAGGGGAGACGATACCTTAATTATACCATAATGGCCCTCTCTCCATTTTATAATATATTGGGTCATCGACTCGTTGTATCTTCTACAAACTTCTGTTCTATGTTTACTTGTTTGTAATGTATAACTCATTAATCATGGTCCTTATTACCATGCATTATATAAATATATGGACACAACAGAGCAAAGGGTCAACACAAACACACCACAAAAACAAGCAGGAAAAAAGGCAGCACACCTAAAGGAATAGGGTTCCCTCACAAACCCTAAACGTTATTAGAAAACAAAAAGGAAAAAGAGGAAGGTAGCGCCAGTAATCTTGTATGTATTAAACTATATATATATATAAAATACAGTGGGACCTCGGTTTACGAATGTAATGCGTTCTCCGGGACGTTTCTTATTGCGAAACATTTGTAAACCGAAACGCGGTTTCCCATAGGAATGCATTGAAAACCAATTAATCCGTTCTGGAGGTCAGAAAAAAGTCAAAATGAGCTGGCATGGAAACCAACCCACAATGTAGAACACACAGTAAAAGGCATGCAAACGATGAAGCTCAGCTCCCTACCTTTCCACAGCTTGAGAAATGCGCCAAAAAGTCCCAAAACTGCAAACAATTTCCAGAATGGCTCCAAAACTCGATGCAAAAGCCGCTCCAACACCTCCAAACTCGACGCCACGTGATACCCACAGACTCCAGCATGCAGGGGGCGGCCCTATAAACCTCCCAAGTGCAATGCGTCCTGGGGAAACTTGCTTTGTATTGCGAAACAAATTTGTAAACCGAGGCATTATTTTCAATGGATTTTCATTTGTAAACCGAAAATTTTGTTAACCGAGGCGTTTGTAAACCGAGGTCCCACTGTATATAAAAAACTAAAAGTATTTATAAAATATAAAATAGAGGGGGGTGTGGCCTAACCACAGGAGCGGATAGTCGCATGGCCTCAGAGCTCCGGCCAAACGACAAGCAAAAACCCTTAAAAATCGAGGCAAAGGGCACCCAAAAAAGCCCCTACTACAGATTTAATGGGCAAGAAAACGAAACGGCTCAAACCTGACCGGCCCCAACAGGGGCGAAGCATCGGGGACCTCTGGCAGCAGGCACGCGGCGCCCAGGAGGCCGCAATGGCGTCCCTTCATGGAGGCTGCTCCGACTTCTCCGACGGACTGTCGGATGAGGAGGACGGAGACCACATGATGGCAACAGTAAGGCAGCCAGCAGTGAGAACGGAGCCCCCGCACAAGACACCCGACGCCGCCCCAGTGACACTGGCAGCCATCAGGGAGATCATGGCGGACTTCCAAACGAAAATCTCGGCGGATGTGGCCTTGCTTCGAAAAGACCTGCGGGGACTGACAGGCCGTCTTGGGGAGATGGAACATACCACTCAGACCCACACAAAACAAATCACCGAACTGCAGCAAAAAGTAGAAGAGCTCACACAACAGAGCCGCAAGTATGAAAATAAATTTGATGCACTGGAAGACAAGCGAAGGCAGAAAAACCTAAAACTCAGGGGGGTAGGGATGTCGGTACCACCGGAGGAACTCCCGCATTTTGCTAGGCGCCTCCTGACAGCCATACTTACACCAAAGCAAGCCAAAGCAATGCAACTAGAGGGAATATTCCGACTCCCGATACCTGCCAAGGCACCACCCGCAGCTCCGGGAGACCTAGTGCTGCAGTTCCAAAGCCTGAAGGAAAAAGCAGCCGTGCTGGCGGCCATCAGGGGTCAAACCCCATACCACTTCGAGGGGATGGCCCTGACCTTCTTCGCTGATCTATCCGGAGGAACCCTCGCTTGGAGACGGTCTCTTCGACCCCTTACCTCTCAACTACGCGAGAAGAACATCAGCTACCGCTGGAGCCAAGCCCGGTCGCTTCTAATACCTCACGGAGAAACAGTCATCACCATCCGAGACCTGTTGGACGCAACAAATCACCTGCAGACGCTGGGGTTGCCACTGGACTTGCTACGCCCAACAAACCCTCACGGCTGGAATCCCGAGGCCACACGGGACTTTGTGCCCAGGATCAAGGCCCATACCTCTCGAGCCGAGGCCACAACCTGATCACGCAGAAGGCTAACCCAGCGAAACCGGGATGTCCCCTAACAACACCTGGCCCCAAGCACCCCTGGACCCCATCCCTTCTGCTGGGCACGGACTGATAGAGAACCCATAAACCGAAGAACACAGAGGTATAATCCTAAAGCCTCTGTCATTAGAGACAAGACAACGCTCTGGCCTACAGTGCTGGAAATTATGGATAATCTGATAACCATACGTAAGACTCAAGGACTGATGGATTATCTTTGCTTATGTGGTTTCCCCTTTTTGTTTTTTTTTTTTTTTTTTTTTTTTTTTTTTTTTTTTTTGTGTACCCGTATAACCTGGCAACCTGGGCCGGACGACTACCCTAAATTTTACTGAGACGCCTGTTTTCGATTGTCATTGCAAATGTCATATGTAATCTCTGTTTACCGGGGTCTCTTTACTGTTACTACAGCTGCGCACGGTTGTTATTTCTCCCCTCCCTCCCCCCCCTTTTCTTTTTTTTTCCTTTTCTCTCTTTTCCCTGTCTTAAGTTATTTGTTCTACCACTGCCTCGGCTATGCAAATTAGCACTACGCTCACGACCACTCTGTAATTGCTACAGTGATTCCAAGTCCCAGCTGACTGTTAGCCATGATAATGCAACACCACATTGAGCGACCACACTTCCATACCCCATGCCGCCAATCACTCGCTTGCACGCACGACAAACTGGAGGCCGCTGCCTCCATGTGGCCACAAGGGTCCCCCTGGCACGTACACATGTATGCCACCAACAAGGTGCCACTCAATCAAATAAGCAATCATTGAGTTCTCACCTGAGACCCGCGCATAAGGCCTCACATTCTGATACGCGTCCACGAAACCAAATGGCTCAATATACTCCCTCAGTTAGCCTCACCAGACGTTTTTTGACGTGTCAGTTCGGCAGGCCCGCAAGGGCATGGACCCCAACTGTGCCCCTCTATTATACGGACCGCTAGAGCAGTACATAGGAACTGGCCATTTGATGTGACCCTTACAGCGCGCTAATAAATAGGCACGCCATCCCGCCAATCTCTTGGCACTTATGCCATACTAGTGCAGCTTCCCCTTAAAGGAAAGGCCAACCGACACTTGACTGCACTATAATCGTACTATCCACGTTGCACACAAAGCTTATTCCACACACCATGTTTTGTTTTTTCCATTGTCTAATCCTCATACATTTATAGCCAAAAAACATTGTACTATATCCTCATCACTCACTTATACTACACTGTATGAACGCTGAATAACTATTTACCTGAAAAACTGTGCAAGTCCTTCTCACGCCATGCTTATGTTATATTATGTTTTTGTATTCACGCTTGGGACTGCTGTTGTGGCACTCCAAGCTCTGTTGTATTCAATTGCACGACAAAAATAAAGAATTATAAAAAAAAAAAAAAAAATATATAAAATAGAATGGAAAAGTCAAATCCGAATAAAATACCACTAGTAAGGGAACAGCCACGTCTTGATAGAGGTAGTTTCCTTATGGGGAATTCCAGGTCAGGCAAGGCTTGAAATCCGTTTGTGCATATAAGAGAACAAAAGAAAGGCCCCAATGGTACAGTACGTTTCAGTAATAATGAGTAAATAATAATTTAAGTCCTACTAACATTTACCAGAGCTTAGGCCAGCTCTGGATTTCGCAGCTTAGAGTGGTATTATCCCTACTTCTAGGATATATAGATGAGTGCATTTCTCAGATCTCTCAGCATAATAGTGCCAAAGGGACCCAGGGAAATAAAGAAACAAAATATAATAAAAAATAATGTTCTTTGTGTCTTTAAAAGTAGTAAAAGTACCGCATATACTCGAGTATAAGTCGAGGTTTTCAGCACATTTTTTGTGTTGAAAAACCCCCACTCGACTTATACTCGAGTCAATGTCTGTATAATGGCAAATTACATTGCCATTATGCAGACCAGGACCGCCGGGCTCATTACAAGCCCGGCGGTCCTGTTTGGGGGCTGGCAGGAAGCGTTTACTTACCTTTCCTGCAGCTCCTGTCAGCTCCCTTCTCTCTTCTCCGGTCAGCTCCCTCTGCAAGTCTCGCGATAGCCGCGTGGTCAGAGCGTTGCCACGGGTTAGGGGTCTCGACTTATATTTGGGTCAACTTATACTCGAGTATATATGGTATATATATATGAAATGTACTCACATTTGATCGAGCAGACTAACTGCTTAATGTATTGGGCGCATGTGGTATGATCCCTCACTAGAAGTCCTCACTAGAGTGGATAGACAGGATGCCAGGCAGTTGTTAAAATAAATACATTTATTACATACGGTAGTTACATGAAAGGAGATGCCCATCAAGGTCAGCCTTCCTCACATATGTTTTTTGCTGTTGATCCAAACAAAGAATAAAAAAAAAACCCAGTTTTAAGCACTTCCAATTTTGCAACAAACTAGGAAAAAAAATTCACTCTTGACCCCAGAATGGCAGTCAGATTTCTCCTTGGACCAAGAAGCTATTACCCAGTCTAAATGCATGACCTCGTGTCCTATGTATAGCCCTGGTTGTGAATAGATTTCCAGACAATTGTTTGTATTGGCCCCAAATCAATTTGTATAATGTTATCATATTGCCTCTGAGGCGCCGTTTTTAAAACTAAAGAGATTTTAATTTTATAACCTTTCTTCGTAATTAAAATGCTGTATTCCTTTTATCAATTTTGTAGCCTGTCTCTGCACTTTGTGCGTATTTATCCACAAACACACTGGCTCTTACACACACCGAAAGCAGGATAGTTGGGAATCATGGCAATGGCTGGCTGTAATTGGCTGAGAGCGTCAGGGTCAGATTTCCAACAAGGCCGCTAAGACCATAGCCCTGGGGGGGGAGGCAAAAGGATGTGGTACAGCTAGTTTGGCCCTCAATGGCCAGCCCCTGTTTTAATATATTTACTGCTGTGTAGGTCGGCCATGAGGAGACATAGTAAGGCTGCCCTTTAATAAGAATGGTTAGAACTCACAGTGAGGGAGGGGGTGTGGCTACCTCTGCTGACAGACAGCAGTTACTGGGGGTTAATGCCCTGGTCCTACATGATGCAGACAGTGTGATGGAATCTGCTTCCAGAGAAGTAACAAGGCTGATCTGCAGCAGCCATGGGGAGAGAGGCAGCATGTGGGGAGCCATCTTGGAAAGACACAGCAGCAATAAATAGATCAGTGGACACTGGGCCAGGAGAGTAACAGAGAGAACATAAAACTAATAGCATGTAGAAAGACAGTAATAAGAGACAAAGTAAGGACACCGTCTAGCAGTAATAAACACTATCTAGTAGGGGACAGCAATAAAGGACAACCTAGGAACAGATAGCTTAGCCATAGAGAGACTGATAAGACACAGTAAGGGGAAGAGACAGCATGGACAGTGAGATGGGGAGGAACAGCATTACGAGGAAAGTAGAAAGGCATTGTGAGGAGAGACATTCTAAGAAGAGGAGAGCGGTGATACTATGGGGAGAGACTGCAGGAAGACTGTATATGAAGGGGGATTAAATTGGTTGCTATAAACTAAATGAAAAACCAAAAACTAAAAATCACAGGAAATTGACAAAAAAAGAATTAGGAATAAAGTGTGGATCAAAAAACAAAACAAACAAAAAAAGACAGTATGAGAACAAAAAAATAAAATAGGGAACAAATTAGGTATTATGTATTTGTGACATATTTTCATGGCTGAACATTTAATTTAGGGCAAAAATAACTTTAGTAGCAGGGTACTGTTCAATATTGGTTGTGGTGTACATTTCATGAGGAAATGTTTTTGAGGACATATCCTATGATTTTTTTGCCCATAGTTTGGGTGGCTGAGTGGTGTGGTTAGTTGTTCACAAGGTTAATAGATCATGATGACAACATTATAGATGTTTGTGGACTACACTTCCTATGATGTTCAGCTAGATACTGCGCACAGAATTACTAACAGCCCCATCCCTCAACAGCCTCCCTTCCACACACTCACAAGCAGCTTCCCATTCACCTATTCAGTAGCATGCACCACAGTGTTTGTATGTGTGTGTATAGGAAAGGATAGGGGAGGGTGTGCAGAGTGCATTGAGGAAACTGGCCTTGGGGCAGCAAGGAGGATAAACCCGGCTCTGTGAGAGGTTTCAGCCTATGACAGTGCCCATTGCTGGTATGAGATGGTCAGACTGGAAGGAAGGGTATACTCTATGCCTTATTTATTCCAAATAACTATACCTGCACTCCTATGGTCACTGCTGCTTTATGACAGCAGTTTTATAACAAATACATGATTATATTGTATTTTTTTAGGCTTGTGGAAGGGTTATCAAACTTTGGACCCCTTCACAATACCATCCATTCCCCACTCTACAACATAGCAACCTGCTGCCAAAGCCATGGACTGACAGCGAGAGTAATTATTCTGATATCTTCAGCTCCCCTATCGTTTTTGGCCTTGCAGCATTTTAGATTCAGCTGATATTCTACTGATTATAATGCAAACTGAACCCAGGCTCATTCTGCACTTGGCATGCTGTGTCCTGCTACGATTATACAGAATGGTTTAAACTAACCCTAGCTGCAACTGTTTACAAATCAGCCGTCCAAGTATGTTTATGATCAGAATTAATTTAATTTTGAACTGCGCCTATAGGAAGGTACATCACGTAAGTTGTACAACCCCTGTTAACATGTTTATAAACGCATTATACATGTGATCTGGTTATTTTATATATGCTGTCATGCTATAATTTCTAACAAACACATGGTTCAGCCAGTAAGTCCTGGATAAGTTAAAATCAGACTGATTGCTGACAGAGCCAGGCTCACCAGGTTTCGAGTGACATCACTTGTATTTATGTGCTGTCCCAGCATGATGAAGATGTCACAGACATATAACTGGCAGACAAGGCACTTACAGGGCTTTTTAGGCTGCTTTCCCAAAAGTTTCCGAGACACATATAGATCTCTCACAAATGTAATTGAACTTTTCTGTTTTCTGGCCCTTTATTTTTTAACCATGTTCTTATAACCTTTATATAAATTCCATGTATATAACCTCTGATGTGATGCTTATGAAGGTCTATTACAATTCATGGTGTATAGGTGACATGTCTGTTATAATTCACCAGTCCAGGAATCCAAATTATTTATTAAATGATTACTAAAGTCACTCAGGCATATTCATTTTAACAAAGTGATCTGGGTGCAGTGGCTCTTTAGTTCTAACCCTGCAATGTAGAAGATTGCTGTTTTTTAGAAACTGTATTGTTTTTGATGTAGTCTAAATTAATCTACATCATTTTCATTGCTGGGTAGTAGTGATGTCCCGAACGGTTCGCTGGCGAATAGTTCCTGGCGAACATAGCTTGTTCGCATTCGCCACTGACGGCGAACATATGCGATGTTCGGTCCGCCCCCTATTCGTCATCATTGAGGAAACTTTGACCCTGTACCTCACAGTCAGCAGACACATTCCAGCCAATCAGCAGCAGACCCTCCCTCCCAGACTCTCCCACCTCCTGGACAGCATCCATTTTAGATTCATTCTGAAGCTGCATTCTTAGTGAGAGGAGGGACAGTGTAGCTGCTGCTGATTTAATAGGGAAATCGATAGCTAGGCTAGTGTATTCAGTGTCCACTACAGTCCTGAAGGACTCATCTGATCTCTGCTGTAGGGACAGCACCCCAAAAAGCCCTTTTTAGGGCTAGAACATCAGTCTGCTTTTTTTTTTCCTGTGTAATCTAATTGCAGTTGCCTGCCTGCCAGCGTGTGTGTCAGGCTCACAGAGTATACTGTGCCCACTTGCTCAGTGCCACCACTCACTCACTGGTGTCACAATAGCTTGCATTAAAAAAAAAAAAAACTTTTTTGACTCTAATATAATAGCAGTCAGTTTTTCTGACCATCACTATTGTGACCAGAAAGAGTCCCTGTGGGTTTTAAAAGGACTCATCTGATCTCTTGCCCATTGAAGTCTATGGCGGTTCGCCTGGTTCGCCCGTTCGCGAACATTTGCGGAAGTTCGCGTTCGGCGTTCGCGAACCGAAAATTTTATGTTCGCGACATCACTACTGGGTAGTTCATCTTTAGTAGCGGTAATACTGACGAAATAGGTGTTGTACAAACTGAGTTTTCTTACGTTGAAACAAGTTGTTGAATGGTGTGCACTGCTATGGTACATTACACCAATAGTTACTGGTAACCCCTTCCTGTGTGCTAGATGTATGCGTATGTTCAAACCATTTTAATGCAATACAGTATTCTGTTAAAACTCATTTTGTGTTCTCTGCAGATAACCCCCCACCCTTCTTGCTTTCTGTATCTCTTAAAAATTTCAGTAAAAGAGAATTATAAAATAAAGTAGGTGTTGCAGTTAGCATGTACATCTCCCATGTTTAAATTAGTGTAGACCCACCGATATTGGGGTACTATGACATACTAGTTAGTTTAACCCCTTAAGGACACATGACGTGTGACATGTCATGATTCCCTTTTATTCCAGAAGTTTGGTCCTTAAGGGGTTGAAGTGATATGGCTATATGGTGTAAATTAATGCATATATTTTTTTCTAAGATAAGTGATTTTAACTAGCCTCGTAAGATAGGGCTCGACAAACTGGCTCCTAGATTTAAAAGCAAGTTTTTAAGCTCTGGTGTAAGAGTTAAAACTGTACTTTTCTTGTGTGTGTGATGTTCCCTTAATCTGTATTTTGTGTATATTTTGGTCTTGACAGCAGCAGCAATGTTCTGGGTGTGCCCCCCAACCCCCCTTTTTTAAACTGATGGCCACTATAGAGGGTACTTCTGTGGCACTGACCGAATAAGACTTGGTCACATGACACGGAAGCCTCCATAAGAAACATAAGATTTATTGTTTGAAAAGATAAATAATTAAAATGGAAAATATAATTACTTGATCCGGGATCAATTAAGAATTAGAAATTAAGATTATGAAATTTGTTTGAATGTTTATCAATGTCTGTTTCACATTCTGAGGGTTTTATAACTGTATACGTGTGACAGGTTTGGTTCCCTTTGCATTCCTGACAATTCTCAGTTTAGTAAATAACCCTGCAAGTACTGTACGTGTAACACATTGATGTGTTTTATGTAAAAAAAAAAACTGTTGCAATTCACTGTATTGTATCCACCAATCAAAAGACTTTCCTAGAATGCATATGCTTATGTTTATCCATAATTAGCAGAACTAACTGATACTAAATAAACTTAGCAATTAAAATGTTAGAGAATGAAAAGCAAAAGACACCAGTAAATGTTTAAAAATAAAGTTTATATTGGTGTTTTGGTTGTTGTTTTTGAGGGTGTTTTTTAATTCTTTTTTTTTTTTTTTTTTAAATAGAACATAGTTTCCATATTGCATATCAATAACAATATACATTGGTATTTATACACAAAGAAAAGTTTTACAGAGTATTATGGGAAATTTTAGATTATAATATAAATATAACTGTGTTTCACTATATGATATTTTTTAAATATTTGTTTATACAGCAGCGCTCAGGACAGGAAAAACCCCCAGTGGAGGAAACCTGTGAGGAACCATGGCCGCTGTACTGCCCTCCCTCAAGGCATACTATTAATTTAGGGGTAATTCATTAGGTTTAGTCTTTAAATTATTAAGTGGGTGACTGAGTGAGTGTGGGTGACTGAGTGATATTGAGTGTGTGTGGGTTAGTTAATGAGTGAGTGTGGGTGAGTAAGTGAGTGGGTGTGGGTGAGTGAGTGTGGGTGAGATTGAGAGAGAGTGTGAGAGAGCGTGATTGTGAGAGAGTGAGAGAATGAGTGAAATTGAGTGGGTGTGAGAGTGGGTGTAAGTGAGAAATAGAGAGAGTGATAGATAAAGATAGAAATATAGACAGCGAGTTGAGCGGTCAGGCAGCTCAGATCACAAAGGTGCATACCGCGCACATGCACAGTGGAGCGCTCAGTTCTTTCATAGAGCGGCATTCAATGCCGCTTTATGAAGAACCTGATTGGCGCATGCCCGCCTGAGAGCGATGACGCTTCTCAAAGAGAAGATTGATTGGGCCCCGCTATTTAATCATTTTGACTAAAAAGGGTGTGTTTGACCTGGGGAGGAGCTTGGCGCTGGAACGGAGGTAAGTTTTAATGATAAAAAAGGCTCGAATTTAAAAAAATATATATTTTTAATTGGAAGTTCATATAAAAGCAAAAAAGAAGGCTAGGGGACCTGTCTTTCTTGCTTTTCTATGTTGACTAAAGCGATCCTTTAATATTTCATTTAAAGGAATACTATAGTCACCAGAACAACTACAGCTTATTGTAGTTGTTCTGGTTATTATAGCTTGTCCCTGCCAGCTTTTTTCTGTAAATACCACCTTTTCAGAGAAAAGGCAGTGTTTACATTACAGCCAACGAACACTTCTAGTGGCCACCACTCAGATGGCCACCAGAGGTGCTTTCCCCACAGAGATGCATTAAATCAATCTATGAGGAGATGCTGATTGGTGCAGCACAGTGTTTTGCCACCAATGCACAATAGACTTACAATGCTTTCCTGTGGGAAAGCATTGGTTATTCTAAAATCCTCAAATCTGATGTCAGCATAGGAGGCAGATCGGGGTGGGGCCAGACGTGAGAAACCCCGCACGGCACTGGATAAAGGTGAGTAAATCACCTTTATAACCCGAGGTAAGGGGAGCTGACCGACTAAACGATGATTTTAGAACTATAGTGTCAGGAATACATGTTTGTGTTCCTAACACTATAGTGCCCATTTAAGTTTAAGAACCCAAATTAGATAGAAGAAGAGGAGCCGTACAATCTAGTCTGGGATTCTGGAGGAAACTGGGCACACCACGCTCAGTAGTATGATGACATTACTGGAGGCATAGATGTTGAACTGGGTTGTTTTGCTTCATAACCAAGCCAGATGTATGAAAAGCGTGAGAGACAACTGCAGATGTTGGCAAAATGAGCAGATTTCAGAGACAGTTGGAGATGCTGATGGCTATACAGGTGCTGGATACATGTGCAGTTGTTGGTGATGAACAGAAATGTTGGAGAAACGTCCAGATGTTAAATAGTTTCCTCCTTGTTGTTCTTCCATTTCTGTAAACAGGATTAACAGACATAAAAGTGATGTATTATTATTATTTAGATTTTGTCTGTTGACATTAAACAGTTTAAAGTAACACTATATTGTCAGAAATAAAAATATTTATATTTGGCACTTTACTTGTAAAAACACAGTTTAGGTTGCCGGTCCCCCTCGCCTGCCTTTAAAAAGGTAATTTACTCACCTTTTTTTCTACACCGCACCGGTCTTGTTGCAGCTAGCGCCACCCTGCTCTGCCTCCTTTGCCGAGATCATCAAATTTAACTATCTCAGCCAATCAAATGCTTTCCCATGGGAAAACATTCAGAGGCTATTGCATAGAATCAATGCATCTCTATGGGTAGCGTTCAGCATCTCCATGCAGAACTTGGAGACGCTGAATCCCAGTGCTGCACACTGAGTGACTGCCACTAGAGGTTTCCTAGGTTTCCTACAACTACATTAAAGAACAACTATAGCTTAATGTCCCTGCAGGCTTTTTATACATTACTAAAACAGTGGCAATAGATCTTTCCAAGTTGTAAATTCCTTAGTGAGTTAATGAAAAATATCAACATAAATGAGAACATTTAGGCCAATCTTGCTGAAATAGAAACATTGCCTACTTTTGCCTAGATTTGTCTCTCAGATGTCAACCACCGCTACTTACCATTTATTGAATAAACTCCAAAGTTTGCTGGAGTATTCTGCAACATAATGCTTTAGGCAGCAACCTGTAATATAATAGAATGTCAGTAACATTTCGCTTCACAATGTATAAAAGGTAATATATATAGTACTTTCTGAACAGTCAGTACTTAGTTTAAGTGCAATCTCCACAATGTTTAGTATTTTACCTGTTTGTTTGATGACAATTTTAGCCACTTCCCACTGCGCAGGTTTGGTGACCCGAGAGTTGCTGGTGGTGTAGTTGGCATTTCTCTGACAGGGGCAGGATAACAGATGCCACGGTAATGGAACTCGGACAACAAACTCATTCGGCTTTCGCCGAAAATGTCGGATCGCCCCTCCATGATGGTTTATCCGAGTTCTTGTCCATGCCCAGTGGGAAGCATTTGCAGCCATGATCTAGGTGGAAAAAAGAACAGGAGCATAAAAAATGACCAATGTTCAACTTAAATGTTAACTTTTAAAACAACAAAGAAATGAAATGCTGACATCAAATGTGCAATCCTTGGCTGGTAGCTTTGCATAGTTATACTAATATTTGTTTTATTTTTATTTTAGAGAAATCTGCATAATTTGAAAGGATTAAAGTTGTATTACATTTTATAAATACATTTCAATTCCTGAATAGAAATTACAGTCATTCATAAATCAAAAAGCCTTCTGGATTCTGTAAGTTACATTTCTATGTATCAACAGCAAAAAAGGATCAACAGCAAAAAACAGGTGTGAGGAAGGCTGAACTTGATGGACGCAAGTCTCTTTTCAGCTATCTAACTATGTAACTATGTAACTATGTACTATTTTTACAATTAAAGTTGCACGTTAGGTTGTTTTGTTGGGTACCTTTCCCATTGTGTAAACCTTCAAAGCACAATTAGTGATGCCATCCGTGTATTTTTCATCCTAATGTATGATTTGGATGGCACTCACATAAACTATGAGGACCCCATAACTTATGGTTGCACTGAGGATGACATATAATAGTCTTCTAAAATCCTTGCACCGACCCTGCTCACAACAACATGTTCTCATCATTAAAGATTATAGATTCAGTTGTGTGTGGGGAAAAAAATATTTTGATTTGAATAACTAGAAGAAAGGATCTAGATTCCGTCTCTTAGAAATTGTTCATTAATGCCGAAGGAAGGCTTTCTGAATGATAATCTTGGGTAAAATTTCCAGACACAAGTTTAAAAAAAACCTGACTGCATCTGAAAACTAGTTTTCAATTCAATTCAAATACTAAAGCATTTACTTAATCGAATGTCTTTTGTCTTTATTTCCAATGGATTGCGATTACAAACCTGCTCACATGTCTCTCTGCTCACTAGGGCTTGGAATCCCATTCGCGACCATAACTGGTCGCGTGCCTTGCAGAAGTGGTGCAGATGAAGACGCCAGTTTCCTCCGAGAGCCCAGGGATATATCTGGTTATAAAATGGCTCCTCTTCTTCTATGCAATTTGCCAGATATCTTAAGATAGAAAAGAATTGCAAGTAAGTTACCAAAGTACATAAATGCAGCTCATGCCGTCTAGATATCTCAAGTTGTAATGATTTTGCTACAAAAATGGCACATTTGACCCTTATTTTCTGTTTGTTATTTAAACGCTTAATAAAATACAGTGTAATATGACAAGAGAAGAGTTGTTAGCGTCTTAGATTAAAACCCTTAGGGAAGGTTAAAAACACTTACAAAGCTGTAAAAAAGTTGTCCCTATTACATTCTTCTTTCTTCAGTCCTGCTCTCTGGAAGTACGTCATCACCATTGCCAGCAGGTACTAGGAGAATATCAGAATTAGAGTAAGGCTTGTAATAAAGATTAGGAGAGAGAAAATCCTACTAATACAGCAAAGGAATCAACATACCTCCCAACTTCTGCATCTATTAAAGAAGGATATTGATGGGAGGGGATAAAGGGGGAGCACCCAGACAGAAATGACTGGCAGTTTCAACATGATGGAATGTAGTCTTTTTTCAATCTAGACAACTATGTAAAGTCAGTCTGGCAGACCCAACCAAAGATTCACTGGATTGCGACACAGGTTGCATCCGGTAAATAGTTCCACAGCGAATTATGGTAACTTCCGGTTAGGCGCGTGGTGTGCAGAATAGATCCAGCCGATCCACAGAGTCCACCATATCCTCCTGAGGGATAGTATAGGCACCCAGGGCAACCATACCCATACAGTAACAATATACTTTTACTTTTTTTTTCTTCATTATTTAGTGCATTCTGGGCCTGGGTCTATATAGCTGGCCACCAAGTCAATCAACAAGCCAGGGGATTCAATCACAGACCATATAAAAAAAAATAGACATATAACAGTAGACGTGAGATTTAATTCACTAAACAGTGAATAAGGACTTGGAAATGATAGTCCAAGTTAGCAGCACTGGAGAAATTGTCCAGTTCCGATATTTATTCTTCGTGGCAAATTTGGCCTCAAATCTGCAACAGTTTATTTTAAATAATGTCATTTTATAAGTTATTAAGAAAAAAGGAGGGTTGCACTCGATCATATAATTTAACACGGTGCACTGAGCATGGGTCAGCAAATCCCATATATTCTATATAAACCTGTAACCAGGTTGAAACGTTGCAGATCCAATAAAACTGCCTTGAAGATATCACAGTGAGTGCCTGATATTTTTTTCATTTATATTTTATAAGTTATTGACTGTGGATCTAAATATCTTTGGCAGAAATGTCTTGTTAGAATTATTTAGTAGAGAAAACAACGTTTTCTGATAATATGGACATTTGGTAATAATGAGACCATCTGTTAACAATAATGATTAGAATATTATATTAGTAACAATACCTTGTCAGAAGACTTGAAATGTTCATCAGTATATAGAAATGCTTGGACAATGGCGTCATCTGTAATAAATAGGACAAGTAATAGCTATTATGAGACTAGAAATGTTTACTTAAAATTAACTTTTCCTTACCCCCCTTCATGATGGCTGATGCACCCTGTGTGTCCTCATCACTTATGCAGTTAGTTTTAATTGATAGTGAGACCTTGATAATGTTATTAACCTGTAATTGTTACTGGTTAGGCTGCATATCAGCAATAGCCCTCCTGGGGCATCCAACCAGAATAGCAGTGGATAACAGTGTGTCTCAAGCATGTGATATCTAGCAATAGGATTTCATAGCTTAACCTGGTAAGAGAATGCTATGACAACTGGAGGCAATCTCTCCAACCAGTACCCACCATGATCAGAAAGCACTGGACTATTACTGGCTCCCTCACCAATAAATGGCTCTGACCGCAATTGATTAGCAGAACAGGACATTGGAGTGTTAGCTAGGGTTAGTTAGGATAAGTTGAGGCTGTTACTTGTTAAGGGAACACTGTAGGCACCCAGACCACTTCAGCTCATTAAAATGGTCTGGGTGCAAACTTCCATCACCCTTAACCCTGCAAGTGTAATGTTTGCAGGTTTTATAAACTGCAATAATTACCTTGCAGGGTTAAGTCCTCTTCTAGTGGCTGTCTGCCAGACAGCCACTAGAGGGACTTCCGGCTACTTAGACGACTTTTGGTCGTCTAAATGATGCTAGAAGTCCTCACGCTATGCATGAGGACCACCAGTGTTGCCGGAATCCCCATAGGAAAGCATTGAATAATGCTTTCCTATGGGGAGCTTTAATGCGCGCGCTCAGCCAATGCCGTGCATGCGCATTAGGTCTCCTCCGCAGACAGAGCCTGACCAAGCGCCGAGAACATCGGTGTTTGTTTTCCTGGCACTAGAGAATCTCTTTAACGAAGATTAGGGTTAGGTAGAGATAGAATTAGCGCTATATTATATGCGTCAGCATCCCAAGCTGAATTTAGCACCTCCTAGTGGTTTTGTTACAGATACTCACGCCACCAAAAAATGTCTGTATGTTCAGTCTGTTTAGTTGAGAAGTCAGTTAAAGCAGGGGCATACCTAGAGCATTTGGCACCCGGGGCAGATCCTGTTTTTAACACCCTCCTTTAAAAAGTAAAAAAAAAACACCCACAATTTGTAAAAAGGTTTTCAAGATTATTAATTGCACAAATTTAGAAGGGGGCCAGAGCAGGAGTTTTGTAGAAAGGGTCCGGTGCAAGGATTTTTTGCTAAATAGACAAAGATGGCATTTTGTACTCCCCAGCCCTCCCTAATAATAGCGCCTTCACCTGTGTGTCTTGTAGCCCCCCTTTTGAATTTCTTACCCTCTTTAGTGTATTTTATCCATCCTTTACTATCAGAGGCGGTAGTGGTAGGGAGGGTGATGAGGCTGAGGGTGGTGGGGAGGATGGTGAGGCTGAGGGTGGTGGGGAGGGTGGTGAGGCTGGCTGAGGGTGGTAGGGAGGGTGATGAGGCTGAGTGTTGTGGGGGGTGAGAGAGCCTACCTTTAGTCCCTGGTGGTCCAGTGGGCTCCCTAATTATTATGTAATCTCGCGAGACCATCAGAGCGTTGCCGTGGTAACCCGCGGCAACGCTCTGATTGGCCGGTTTTCGCGAGACACATGGTCTGCAGCTCTGCTCACTGCGGAGCTGCAGACCGGTGTCTGCGGTGGCTGGCCGGGCAGCCAGGAGGGGCCTCGCACCCGGCGGCATACCGGGCAAGCCTCCGGGCCCCCTCCTGGTGTCAGGTCCTCAGTCAGTGACCGAGGACCTGACACAGTCTGCCCACAGGCGGTTTAGGCGGCCGTGAGGCCTCAGCCAGCGCGAGGCCTTAGGCGGCCGCCTAAACCGCCTAATTAGAGAGCCGCCTCTGTTTACTATGTCTTCACCTATGTGTCTCTTACAAACCCCCCTGTGTATCGTACTTTCCTGAGCACCTTTGTGTGTCTCATTCTCCCCTCCCCCATTCCCTTTGTGTGTCTCTTACTGTCCCCCAGCCCTTTGTGTGTCTCTTTCTTCCCCCCCCCAGCCCTGTTCTGTGGCTCTCTCCCCTCGGCCAGTTTTGTGTGTCCCTACCCCCCAGGGCCCATTGTGTGTCTTTTTGCTCCCATGCCACATAGACATAAATATATAGCAACACTCAACCATACAGGTATACAGAATTATTCAGGCACACAGTCACAAAGATTTGCAGGCACACAATCAAACAGTCATAAAGGCCCTCTCCTTCCCCCTTCTAAAAAACCCTTGCACCTCCCCCATTCTATAAAACCCCTGTCCTGCCCCCTTATACAAAACCCCTGTCCTGACCCCATCTACAAAGCTCCGGTCCTTTCCCCCTTCTTACAAATTCCTGCACCCTCTTTCCATAACACTCCTGCACCTTCCTTCCATAAAACTCCTGCTCCCCAGTTAAAGGAACACTATAGCGTTAGGAATACAAATATGTACTATAGAGTAGGTGACTAGGGCCCTTTCCGCGGCGAATGTTAATTAACCATTTATTTGCTTACCTAATCCAGCGCCGGGCTCCCTCGGCACTGGTGACCTCTACTCCTCCATAGACGTCAGCTACCGAGTGAAGCCGAATGCGCATGCACAGCCAGAGGCAAGCATGCATTCAAACCCGGGGATCTTTTTTGACACTGGAGGTCCGTGAGGACGCCAGCATCAAATAAGTACGATTTACTCCATGTAAATTGCGGAAGCGCCTCTAGTGGTTGTCAGGGAGACAGCCACTAGAGGCTGGATTAACCCTGCAGTGTAAACATAGCCGTTTCTCTAGGTACCTGGCACCCAGACCACTTCATTGAGCTGAAGTGGTCTGGGTGCCTATAGTGGTCCTTTAACAAACTACCCTGCCATTTCCCCATTATATAAAGCCTCTCTTTCCCCCTTCTACAAAACTCCTGTCCTGCCCCCCTTATACAAAACCCATGCACTCCATTCCACAAATCCACTGCCACCTTCATAAAACTCCTGCACACCCTTCACAAAAAAACCTGCCACCCCTCATACAATCCCCTGCCCTTACCCTATTCTACAAAAACCCTATCCTGCCCCCCTTATACAAAACCTCTGCCCTTCACCAAAATCCTACACACCCTGCTAAAAAAATCCATGCACCCCCCTTCACAAAAAAACCTGTACCCTTCCCTTCACATAAATGCAATGCACCCCTCTCTTCACATAAATACCCTGCACCCCCCTCTTCACATAAATACCCTGCACCCCTATTGATGATCAATCAAACAAAATGCTGATCTGCTTGCTTGGGCCTCACAGCACTACTGCCGCCGTGTAGCCGACCATCACATCTGAGTGGATCTTTTAGCTACTGGAGACCTGTGAAGGTGGACAGGCCGCACACGTTGACGTCACGTCAGCGTCATGTTGTGTGTTTCCGCACGCCTCAGCACTCCTCCCCCTGTTCCTTCATATTACTGAAATAGTATAGTGCCGGCCGCGGTGGTAATTTTGTGCTCTCCCCACTGCTTAACCAACACGTGGAAAAATAGTCTGTCTTACTGCGCTATTTAATATAACAGACGAGCCAACAAAATCAGGAGAGATTATGGTTGGTGTACGGTATAACCCTAGTGAGTGGAACTGAATACAATTCAAGTGTGTTAATGAAATGAAAAATAAAAAGTATAAATAAGTTGTGCCACCGCCTAAAATTTAGATGCTATTCCTATATCCTGTAAATGAGGAGCACTCAATGGAAAGGGTATAGGTGTCCTACGTGAACTGAGTAGAAAACACCACAATCTCCTCTATAGTGTAAGACCTTGGGGAGATAACGCAGCTAAGCGGACAAGGGCACATGTAGGAGTGTGGGGATAGATGCATGGGATTGGTTGGGAAAAAGTGTGTGGGTGGGATTATGTTCTGTGTAAGTTAGTGTGGGGGAGGTCTTACCTCAGTGCCACTTGTGTATGTGTATGGTGAACTAGTAATTCCCTTCAAGGAGGGGACCAATAGTTAACTCTAATGTTAAAGTACAGATATGCATATGCATGTGTTGTTTCACATAAAGAATGCCATAGTTAAGTAAAAACAAAGAGTATCATTAGGGACCATGCCACTAAACAGTACTTCCAGCCGTTAGTGTAAAGATTAGGTAGTCGCTATGATACAAGAAACCCAAATAGAATACCCTCTTATAATTGCCTCTGGTGAATACCAGAGCGTAATTTGTCCAAGATTGAATTATCCATTGTTAATTGCTCTATTTATTGCTTGTGGTCGGAGAATAAGTAAAGGGACACTATAAATACCAAAACAACTACAGCTTAATGTAATTGTTCTGATGTCTACTGCTTCTCCCTGCAAGTTTTTCAATGTAAACACCACCTTCTCAGAGAAAAGTCAGTGTTTATATTACTGCCTAGGAACACCTCCAGTGGCAGTCAGATGGCCATTAGAGGTGCTTCCTGGGTCTGACGTACAGTATCTCCATATAGAGATGCATTGAGGCCGGGGCATCAAACAGCTATTTAGCAACTTTATGTGTTCTTTGAATACCTGCCTATTCTGCTGAATAAATATTATTAAAACCATATAAACCCCAGATTTACACTATGGAGCAGAATTTCTTACCTAGAAGTTGGTAGAAAGCTTCCCTTTGCTCTCTTCCTTTGATGTCCAGGTGCCGGTTGTCTTCCTGTCCTGGGACAATGTCAGCATCTTTTGTCCTTCGTTTGGAAGCTGGTGAAGACCTGTTGTGGGAGAAAGCCAGATGGTCCATAAGGTGTGTCTTTTATTGCTTAAAACCACTTTTTAAAAAATCCATTGTATCAGTGCAGCTACTGTATGCATATGTATGTACTCTATGCAAATATGGGATTTTAGCAATGACTCTTTTTCTATGAGGAAACACTGAGGAGTGATATAATTAATATGGTGTGGTGGGATATGACAGGCCTTAAAGAAACACTATATTGTTAGGAAAGATTGTTAGTGGCCTAGTCCCTCGTTACATATAGATTTCCTCACGTTTGCAATAAAAATATATAAAGGTTTTATTTATCTTTTTCCAGTGTCCAATTTCCCTTGTGCTGTTCACCTCTTTTAATCCCTCATTGTCTTTGATGAAACATGGCCTCCTCTGTATAGATCTCATACGCTGTTGGTGCTTCGCGTGCATCAAAGCTTCCCCATAGGAAAGCATTGTATTTATGCTTTCTTATGGGTTTCCATGTCATGTGACCGAGTTTTATTCAGACAGTATCTCTAGTGACTGTTAGTACAATGCAATGTAAACCGTGCAATAAAAAAAAAAAAAAAAAGTTAAAAGAACAGGGCCATTGCACCCAGATTACTATAGTGTTCCTTTAAGTGAAATATGTTCCTTCCTTTAGTGTTACTTATTTTTCTTGCTCTCTGTCTCCCAAGAGCTAACGTCCAGCAAAATCAGAATGTATTTTATATAATCAAAAGCGTTCAATGTTGAAAATCACATCCTTAAATGCTGACTATAGCATTAGGAACACTGTATTACTAATGCTGTGTTGTCCTTGTCTCAAACGTAATAGTTCCCCCACCCCTTACGGTCCAGTGAATAAAGGGTTAAAACACAATTTTTGCCCACTTACCTCTTTCCAGCACCATGGTCTCCTCCAGCTACATCACGGCATTGGTGGAACCTAATGCACAGCAAGCACCTCATACACATTTAATATATCAAAGAAAGCATTGAATCAAAGCGTGAGGACGTCCAATGTCCTTTCACAGAGTAAAACTATGTTAGGGATCAGGAAGCAGCTCTACTGACTGTCTAGAAGAACTCTGTAGTGTTTTACATTGCAGAGTTAAATCGACACGGGCAATGCACCCAGACCACTTCAATGAGATGAAGTAGTCTGAGTGCCTATAGTGTCCCTTTAATGTAAGAGGAATAGACATGTGTCATATTTTACTTACTGCTTCCCATTGGAAGTGGATCCCGTTAATTCCCCTTCTGGGCGCTTCCTCTTCTGCAGGCAAGAATCCTTCTTCTGCCGCATGTTAGGGAATTGTCTGAAAGATAAACTGGATTTTACATGTTTGTAAAATGTAATGGAATAATATGAGGCATGGCCTTAATTCACCAAACAGATAATTCATGTGAATAATGGCCATTTTAGAAAAACATTGAAAGCTTTGCTATGTTAGCAATATTTTGCACTTGATTTTCATTTTGTGACAATGAATTGTTTAGAAACAAATCCTAATAATGTTAATGCATGTGCCATATCTTATTTCAATTTGTTCTTCAGTCTATAAATGCTGGTTAGAAATATGGGGTGACCGGATTATATTGAATGAAAATCCAGCTGCAAATGTAGGCTGAAATAGCCACACTGTCTCTATATCTGAGTACATTTTTTCCCCAAATCAGCTATTGATAAATAATTATTTTCAATACAATGTTCAGTTCTTTACAGGTCACTATGTGTATGTAGTAAATAAACAACCTGTGTATGTGTAATGCTGCTCTTTTACGGCCGGCTATGATTTTATATGAAACAATCAGACAGTTGTGGTTCTGATATAACAGGGACATGTTAAGTATTATTCACCAAACTGGGAATTGCCAGAAGCTCACTAGAGCAGTTTAGTAGCAAAGTTTATATTTTACACCAAAACAGTCAAATTAGGAAAAGGAAAACAGCCTCTCATCTATGTTTCCACTTCAGCTAATTTAGTTACATTTGCAATTCCTTGTTGAAATAATGACAATTATTATTATTGATCTGTGAATAACCATCAAGGATCTTTACTAAAGTGTGAATTGTCATGAATTTAAAGTGAACTTAAACTGTTAGCACAAAATAGCCAAAGCTGAAACATAGCTGGGTGGGAGATGAACATGTAGGCCTGACATTTGAAATTCACTAAAACTTTCTGATAATTAAATCCTGCATGAGTGTGGCTTCTGCCAATAATGAAATATCTATATTGAAATTTACCATTTCATCATTGAGAATGCAGGAACCCTTATTTGTTTCATTACCAATATTAAGCATCTACTAAGGATTCCCTAATCTAACTTTATTTCATAAAATAAATATTCATTAAGATCTGTGTTCACTTACCCAAGGGACATGCCTGTAGCTCCCACTCACACTCAGGCAGTGTAGGAAAAAGGTGAAACACAATACAAGTAAATAATTAATTAGTTCCCAATAATATAATAAAATATGCAGTAAGATAATATTCAGAAATGCTATCTAATATTCAATCTGTATATTTTAAATATTTTACTAAATACAACAACTAAATCAAATTAGATTAAATTAAAATTCTATTTCTAGACAATATAAATGTATATAATATAATATAATATATCACGGAGCAGCCAGTGAATCAGCCAACAAGTCTTTCTCCAGCGCTGTCAGCAGTTGAGGATCCTCGTGGTTTGAATGAATACAACTGACATCACCATGGCATCCCTGCACTGATTGGTTGGATTTATGTGATGTCACCATTCTGAGATAGTTAGAGCTGCTTTATAAGCACAGTGTCTGCTGTTTTAAAGCAGGAATCACTAAATATAGGAATTGTTCCCCCAATACAGAGTATCACACATTAACATGTTCCATCAATGTTTCTAAAGGATTATTGAATAAGCTTTAAATGAGCTGATATCACCTGCAGGTCTGCTTATTTCAGGGGAGTCATAATCTTTCCCTGTCAATCCTTGTGTTGGCAGAAGCTGATGGATGGGAAAATAAGATTCATTTTGTATGGGTGCTGGAATAATATATAAAAAGTTACAGTTATTCACTAAAGTAAGAATTCCTGGGAATTAAAGTGAATTACAATTTTCTGCCAAAATATCCAAATGAGAAATCTTCCCATCTCAATTCTGTTTTCAGTTTGGTTATTTTGGTCTTAAATTTGACATTGACTTTGATCTCCATTCTCACTTTAGATGGGTCGTCTTAATCAGGTATTGCTGTTTGATTATAAACAAAGGTGCAGATTTTGAGTATTTTTTTTTATCATTTTTGTTATGTAACTTTGGGTTGTATTATTTAAATCTGTGTACAACCAGTCTGGTGGAAGGATTTTTGGGTACAGAGGCAAAGATGCATTTTGTCAACCCCCAGTAAAAAATGATTTCTTTACCTTTGTGTCTCTTAACCTCCTTTTAAATGTATAACCCCATTTCTATTTTACTTTTCCCTTCTTTTGAATGTCTTACCTCTTTGGTGTATCTTATCTCTCTTTTGTGTCTTACACCTCCTTTTGCTTATCTTTCTTCCCGGAGCCCCAGAACATTTAGATAGGGGCATCTCTATCTTAGAATTGTTGCAGCGACCATCCGGCATGGGTACCTGTGGTGTGTCATGGTGCTGCCTGTGTTCTCTCAATGGGCGCAACATGCGTCTGTCTCCGGGGCGGCTGCACCTGCCAACTGGGTCCTTGCAAATACCCGTCACTACACGAGGAGCCTTTTAAAGGCTCTGCCTCTGCTGTCATAGTTAATAATGCAAACTTGCGTGCAAAATGACCAATGGCTGCCCTCTTAAAGTTATATAACTTCTTCTTTGGTTTTGTACTGTGCTCTCTTGTCATTTGCATTGTATGGTTGTCAGAGAGTCATTGATTGTATAATTGGATTTTCTGCCCTTGGATTGTTTATGACTATTCTTCTTCCTGTATCCCTTGATCCTTGGCTTGTGTTATCGCACGTTGTCTCATTCTGTGTCCCTGATCTCAGTTTGTCTTATACTATTCTATATAGCATTATGTCCGGCCACTTTAATGCCCGGTAATATGCTTTATTATCAGTAGGTCTTGTTTAGGCTAACTGTTAACTTAACTACTGCGTGTTTGGTCTTAGTACATCCTGACAATAATCTTACTTAATACAGGTTAGTCACCTCCCATTTAGTTTATTACCGTTCGGGAAAACTATCTTGGAAAATCGTTTTTGGAGAAGCAGTGGGAGGTAATGTTTATGTTTGCACACCAGTCTTCTCTAGACTCAAAGATCCATGAGAGAAATTAGAAATTCTTGAGGTGTATAAAACCCCTGAGCTCCAACTGTCCCTAATAATTGCTGTCAGTGCCGGTATGGGGTTGGTATCCTTTTGCACATATGGTGGAGTTGCCCGCTTATTGCTTTCTTTTGGAATTTTTGCCTAGCTGCTACTGCCAGTGCCTCTTACACAATTTGATTTGCTGATTTAGAATTGTTTTACTGATTTTTGATTTTAGTGGTGCTAGGGGTTATAATTAATAGTCTCCTGCTGCTCCCCCTTTTCACAAATGTCTTGCAGTGTCTGCTACCTCTGCAGGCGCAATTGGGAGAAGGTGATAGGGTACTGTTTTTCCCCCAACACTGAAGGCCAGTCACTGGTGCTACATACTGGATGTGTAAGAAAACTACGGTATGTTCTTCTCAGGCTGGAAGTGGGGAGTGGGTGGTCAGTTGCTTGCTGACTGTTTACTTTCATTTTTATAAAAATCCCTTTTTTCATTAAAATAACTACCAGTCTAATTTTGGCAACTCAGAATTGACATTGGCAGAAATGTCTGATATTGCCCAGGCATGTACCCATTTTACTACTCCAAACAGACACAGGCACCTTTTTCCTCCTGTTTTGGCTTTCTAAATGACTTTCCAGATTTTTATTTTTTTTTGTACCAAAATTTGGCCGTGCTGAATCGTGACATGAACTAAATTCTGCTGTCCTTGGGGGAAAAATATGGCAAATTCTTTTGGAATAACCGAATGTATTGCCATGCTAATGAGGGACCCTGGAAATTTTGCGTAATTGCTGGATAATTGCCTTTTCTAGCCTTACCGATATGTGTTTGTGTTAGTGCCGATGTTATATCCTGAATAAATGCCACAACTTTCACAATCTCACAACCTTTACTTTTCGAAATGGATGTAAAGAACCTTTTTACAAATATTCCTCATCAAGAGGACACGATACTGCCTGAATGTCCGTTGTGTGAGGGCCGTCCAATTGAATTCATCCTCAAATCACTACAGTTGACATTAACATTGAATCTTTCAAATTTAAATATAGGTTTTATATAAAAAATGCCCATGGGTGCATCCTTATCAAAGAAGTCACATTATTAATTGAATATTTAGGCGAATATAATCATGTATTATAGGTTGTGTTTGTAATGTATCTGTGATTATATTCAGAGTTACTCCCTAATGTGAGAATTGCCAGGAATTCAAAGTTAACGTCAAATTTAAGGTTAAAACAATAAAACAGAAAAAAATAAACTAGTTTTGTCTTCTAATTAAAATTTTCACATTATTTAATATCCATGTTAATTCCTCTTTTGTTTTATCTCTCTCTTTCACTCGTTCTTTATCTTCTCTTCTTGCCAATCCCTCGTAAAAAACAGAAAATAAGAGTAAGCGCTAAGTACCCAAAAGGCAGCAACCCTATAAGGGGATCTCTCAGAAAACCCTTAAATAAATGACAGATACAAAAAATGGGGGGAAGAGCTGCGCCACAAAACGTCAGTGTGTAAAATAGTCCAAGTAAAAGAAGAGAGGGAAAGTCTTATCTGGGACGAATCCACTAGGGGATGTAGGGTCTATGGACGTTGGTCCGGAGCGGATGTCCTCTTTCTCCTCTTTATCCTCCTTCTTAGGGATTCACTCAGATATAGGAGAAAAATGAAGAGAAAAAATAGTGCAATACGTCTGATAAAAATATACAACAGTCTAAAAGCTGGTATAAAACTCACATGTGGAGGAGCTATAACTTGCTCTAGTATGAAGGGCGTGCAGCGGTATAATCCCCGCTTATGGGATATATGGAAGGTTCCTCCGTTAGTGGTCAAATATATAAAAAAAAAAAGAAAAGGAGACAACAAATAGTGCTCACTGGGTAAAATCCACGGTAAAAACAGAAAGTAAAAATAATACTCACAAGGATGGAGCAGACCAACTGCTCTTTGATGATAGCGTTGGTGGTATTATCCCCACCTAAGGATTGCTTGTGGTCCAAAATGATGCCAGGTAGTAAACAGGTATAAAAACGGTGCTCAGTGTATTAAATAGATAGATGGTACTAGTAAAAAAAGTGACCAAATATTCTTTAATATAATAAAATACACAGTAAAAGTCCACATACGCGTTTCGCCAATACGGCTTTATCAATATGGAAAAGAACCTGGTACCTGGCAAGGTAAAGTTTAAATAGCAGTACAGATAATTAAAATTGGCGCCAAAAATTAGGGATAGCCAATCAAAATTAGAATAATAAGCAGTAATGATATAACATATTAAAATAGACCAGTGTTATGTAATATACATTACAATAGGCTCTATGAGCCTTATAAAATATCAATGTTAGGAAAACGAAGTGTAAATAGAATAAAAATACATTTGTTAATACAGTCATGTGACCGGCAAGCGGCCGCAGGGGATTCTGGGGCTTGGAGTTTATGGACGTCGGCAAGCACTGCGCAGCTGCCGGCGTCCTAATTGGGAAGTAGGAATTAGACGTCGGCTCGCATGTGATTGCGGCCGGCGTCTGACGAATGGGTTCGCACTGTGATGTGACGACGGCTCGCGTGTAGCTGCGGCCGTCGTCATGGAAACCCAAGACGCATAATGAAACCGGCGGCTGGCACAAGGCTGCAGCCGTCGTATGGATGACCAGCTGAACTACACGATCATAGGGGGAAATGATCGGTGTAACAGGGATAAGGCTAGTTATCTGATATACTGAAAAGTATCATCAGGTACTAGCCTAACATAATGAGACAATAAAATTAGTTTAAAAATGACCACATAACGAATTTATAATGGGTAGATGCACCACAGGAATAACCAATTAAATGTACAGTAAAAAATATTAATACAATATGATAAAACCTGCAAAGCTATATAAGCAAAAGTAATAAAAGGCTGAATAAAAGGCATAAGATTACAGGAAATTATATAAATCGAAATCAACATTTAAACCATGAGGTGTGAGAGTTTGGAGTGTGTACACCCACTCCATTTCAGTTTTTCCTAGAATGTTTTTAATATTCCCCCCTCTCCATGGAACAACACATTTTTTTATTCCAATACACTTTAATAATCTAGGGTCTCTATTATGTTTAATGAAGTGTTTGGATACTGAATGATTTAAGTATCCATTTTTAATGTTTCTGCAATGTTCGCTTAATCGCGTTTTCAGGCACCTTGTGGTCATTCCAACATATTGGAGGCCACAAGGGCACTCAAGCAGATAGATAACATTTTTAGTTGCACAATTGATAAAATCATTAATTTTGTAAACATGATTTGTCATTTTGGAAGTGAATTGAGTGACTTTGTTAGGAACTGTGGGGTCCGTGCTTCTACACACTATACACATTTTGCATTTGCAAAAACCCTTAATCTGTGGAAAAAAAGAGGGTGCATGTGATGTTTCTTTTGTAAAATTCTTAGTTAATATTGATTTAAAATTCGGGGCTCCCCTAAAAACTATATTCGGACGTTCTGGTAAAATCTTTTGAAGAGTTTCATCCTGTTTTAAAATATGCCAGTGTTTCTTAATGATTTTTTTTATATTATTACTTTTGTTGTTATAATTAAAAATGATGGGCAGGGGCATAGGGTTATCTGTATTTTTTAACTTATATTGTAAAAGTTCATTTCTATCTTTATTCTGGATGTTTTCAATGGTATCCATGAGCTCTGTTTTGGAGTAATTTTTCTCGATGAATTTGTCTTTTAAAAGATTTGCTTGCATATTAAAATCATTAATTTCAGAGCAGTTCCTCCGGAGTCTTAATATTTGGCTCTTGGGGGCGCTATCGAGCCAGGGTTGATAATGGCAACTTGTTTTGTCTATGGCATTATAGACACAGACTTTTTAAAAAAATGTTTTCGTATTTATTTTACCATTTTTTATAAAAATATTCAAATCTAAAAAGTTAATATGTTCCCTGCTATACTCATAGGTTAAAATAATACCTCTGTTATTAATATTAAGATTATCCATAAAAGAGTTAAGATCATCCTCAGAGCCATCCCAAATAAAAAAAAGGTCATCAATATATCTAAAAAATTAGACCAGGTTCGCTCTCCAGGCATGATCACTAAAAATAGCTTCTGACTCCCAGTTGGCCATAAATAAGTTGGCATAGCTGGGAGCGAACCTAGTACCCATTGCAGTGCCTCTTTTTTGTAAATAAAAGGAGTTTAAAAACCAGAAATAATTATTTTTTAAAATGATGTTAATACCTTCTAATATAAAATCAATTTGTGTGCCGGCAATTTTACCTTCTTTTGTTAGTATGTCTTTTATAGCTTCACAGCCTATCTCATGAGGTATAATAGTATACAATGACTGCACATCACAAGTAACTAATATAAAACTGGGTTTCCATATAAAATTATTTAAGAACTTTAAAAGAGCCATAGAGTCTTGAAGATAAGATCTCATAAGTTTAACGGATGGTTGTAAAAGGGTGTCTATATATTGTGACAGATTACATAAAAGGGAGCCTATGCCCGACACAATAGGTCTCCCTGGGGGTGAGGTTTCGTTTTTGTGAATTTTGGGGAGAAAATATATAACAGGTATTACCGGGAATTTTTTGTTTAAAAAATTAAATTCGTGTTTATTTAAAATCCCTAAATTTAAGCCTTTGTTTAAAAATTGAGTTAAAATGATTTGTGTTTGAGCAGTTGGGTCTGACAAAAGTTTTTCGTACACATTAGTATCATTCAATTGTCTGTGTGCCTCTTCAATATACATTTGACTGGATAATATGACAATCCCACCTCCTTTGTCAGCTGGCTTGATCACGATATCTTTATCTTCCTGAAGTTCCCTTATTGCCAGTTTTTCAGAATGAGTGAGATTTTGAGGATCATATTTATTGTTCTTAATTTTTTCTAAGTCCTTTACCACTAATTTCTCAAACATGGTGAGGGGAGCAGATTTAAAATGGGCAGGATAGAAGGTGGATTTTTCTCTAAGTTGTGTATTGATTATTGAATTGGGCTGTGGTGGTGTGGAGGGGGATGGGGTCGGGTTTAAAATGGAATTCTCTTCGTTTTTTTCTATAAAAAATCTTTTAAGGGTCGCTTTCCGGACAAATTTATTAACGTCAAGAAAGGCTTCAAAAGGTTTAAAAGCATTGGTTGGGGCAAATTTAAAACCTTTAGTTAAAACTGATATCTGTGCACTAGTTAAAAATTTTTGTGAAAGGTTAAAAATGCCAGTATTCATATTGGTATTGTCATGAGTGGTTATGGTCTTTCTAGTCTTTCTTTTTTGTTCGCGCCTACCACTTCTTCTTCCTCTAAATTTAAGGTCCGTTTTTGTGACCGTAAGGGGTATGGTGTCTGGGTTAGTGAGGTGGGGTGGGTTCTGATTTCTAAAAAATGATCTTCATTTTCAAATTCTGAATCCAATGATAGTAATTGGTATCTGTTTTGGTGACTGGGGATCGTGGGTGATTTGTAGTAATTAGAGTACTCTTTGTGATCATTGATATATCTAGATCACAAATCATGTTTACAAAATTAATGATTTTATCAATTGTGCAACTAAAAATGTTATCTATCTGCTTGAGTGCCCTTGTGGCCTCCAATATGTTGGAATGACCACAAGGTGCCTGAAAACGCGATTAAGCGAACATTGCAGAAACATTAAAAATGGATACTTAAATCATTCAGTATCCAAACACTTCATTAAACATAATAGAGACCCTAGATTATTAAAGTGTATTGGAATAAAAAAATGTGTTGTTCCATGGAGAGGGGGGAATATTAAAAACATTCTAGGAAAAACTGAAATGGAGTGGGTGTACACACTCCAAACTCTCACACCTCATGGTTTAAATGTTGATTTCGATTTATATAATTTCCTGTAATCTTGTGCCTTTTATTCAGCCTTTTATTACTTTTGCTTATATAGCTTTGCAGGTTTTATCATATTGTATTAATATTTTTTACTGTACATTTAATTGGTTATTCCTGTGGTGCATCTACCCATTATAAATTCGTTATGTGGTCATTTTTAAACTAATTTTATTGTCTCATTATGTTAGGCTAGTACCTGATGATACTTTTCAGTATATCAGATAACTAGCCTTATCCCTGTTACACCGATCATTTCCCCCTATGATCGTGTAGTTCAGCTGGTCATCCATACGACGGCTGCAGCCTTGTGCCAGCCGCCGGTTTCATTATGCGTCTTGGGTTTCCATGACGACGGCCGCAGCTACACGCGAGCCGTCGTCACATCACAGTGCGAACCCATTCGTCAGACGCCGGCCGCAATCACATGCGAGCCGACGTCTAATTCCTACTTCCCAATTAGGATGCCGGCAGCTGCGCAGTGCTTGCAGACGTCCATAAACTCCAAGCCCCAGAATCCCCTGCGGCCGCTTGCCGGTCACATGACTGTATTAACAAATGTATTTTTATTCTATTTACACTTCGTTTTCCTAACATTGATATTTTATAAGGCTCATAGAGCCTATTGTAATGTATATTACATAACACTGGTCTATTTTAATATGTTATATCATTACTGCTTATTATTCTAATTTTGATTGGCTATCCCTAATTTTTGGCGCCAATTTTAATTATCTGTACTGCTATTTAAACTTTACCTTGCCAGGTACCAGGTTCTTTTCCATATTGATAAAGCCGTATTGGCGAAACGCGTATGTGGACTTTTACTGTGTATTTTATTATATTAAAGAATATTTGGTCACTTTTTTTACTAGTACCATCTATCTATTTAATACACTGAGCACCGTTTTTATACCTGTTTACTACCTGGCATCATTTTGGACCACAAGCAATCCTTAGGTGGGGATAATACCACCAACGCTATCATCAAAGAGCAGTTGGTCTGCTCCATCCTTGTGAGTATTATTTTTACTTTCTGTTTTTACCGTGGATTTTACCCAGTGAGCACTATTTGTTGTCTCCTTTTCTTTTTTTTTTATATATTTGACCACTAACGGAGGAACCTTCCATATATCCCATAAGCGGGGATTATACCGCTGCACGCCCTTCATACTAGAGCAAGTTATAGCTCCTCCACATGTGAGTTTTATACCAGCTTTTAGACTGTTGTATATTTTTTATCAGACGTATTGCACTATTTTTTCTCTTCATTTTTCTCCTATATCTGAGTCAATCCCTCGTAGCCTTTCAGTTATATTTTGTTTCTGGTTGGTCATGGCTCGTGCATAATTGTATAGCCTTTTTTTTCTTCCAAATTTTGTATTAATGCCAGTTTGATGATTAAATAAATATTACAAGCACCATAACCACTACAACACACTGCAATTCTTAGCTCAGGAGAGCCATCAACCCCAGGTAAAAAAAAAAAAAAAAACAGGCTACTTACAATGAGAGGGCACCAAAGCATTCCTGATACCATATTTGCTGTAGTGGTTATGGTGCTTGGAGAGTTCCTTTAAAGGAAACCATGTCATAAATCGTTATGTAGCCCACTGTAAAGAGCTCTCATATAATCAAAAAGCATTTGTGCACTAATAGTTTGAGAATTCATATCAGTAATATGTATGATTTTTTTAATTTAACCTCCTTGTAAGGTTTACCAGAACTGTATTGTTTTCTAACTTAGGGAGATATTCGCTGCCACTCCATCAATTCTCTTAAACGGACACTTCAGAATAGATTTAGCACTTTTTATTTTCTAAAGTATGTTACATTGATAATGCATTAAATATATGTGTAGACGTGGAGGGGAGACGATACCTTAATTATACCATAATGGCCCTCTCTCCATTTTATAATATATTGGGTCATCGACTCGTTGTATCTTCTACAAACTTCTGTTCTATGTTTACTTGTTTGTAATGTATAACTGATTAATCATGGTCCTTATTACCATGCATTATGTAAATATATGGACACAACAGAGCAAAGGGTCAACACAAACACACCACAAAAACAAGCAGGAAAAAAGGCAGCACACCTAAAGGAATAGGGTTCCCTCACAAACCCTAAACGTTATTAGAAAACAAAAAGGAAAAGGAGGAAGGTAGCGCCAGTAATCTTGTATGTATTAAACTATATATATATATAAAATACAGTGGGACCTCGGTTTACGAATGTAATGCGTTCTCCGGGACGTTTCTTATTGCGAAACATTTGTAAACCGAAACGCGGTTTCCCATAGGAATGCATTGAAAACCAATTAATCCGTTCTGGAGGTCAGAAAAAAGTCAAAATGAGCTGGCATGGAAACCAACCCACAATGTAGAACACACAGTAAAAGGCATGCAAACGATGAAGCTCAGCTCCCTACCTTTCCACAGCTTGAGAAATGCGCCAAAAAGTCCCAAAACTGCAAACAATTTCCAGAATGGCTCCAAAACTCGATGCAAAAGCCGCTCCAACACCTCCAAACTCGACGCCACGTGATACCCACAGACTCCAGCATGCAGGGGGCGGCCCTATAAACCTCCCAAGTGCAATGCGTCCTGGGGAAACTTGCTTTGTATTGCGAAACAAATTTGTAAACCGAGGCATTATTTTCAATGGATTTTCATTTGTAAACCGAAAATTTTGTTAACCGAGGCGTTTGTAAACCGAGGTCCCACTGTATATAAAAAACTAAAAGTATTTATAAAATATAAAATAGAATGGAAAAGTCAAATCCGAATAAAATACCACTAGTAAGGGAACAGCCACGTCTTGATAGAGGTAGTTTCCTTATGGGGAATTCCAGGTCAGGCAAGGCTTGAAATCCGTTTGTGCATATAAGAGAACAAAAGAAAGGCCCCAATGGTACAGTACGTTTCAGTAATAATGAGTAAATAATAATTTAAGTCCTACTAACATTTACCAGAGCTTAGGCCAGCTCTGGATTTCGCAGCTTAGAGTGGTATTATCCCTACTTCTAGGATATATAGATGAGTGCATTTCTCAGATCTCTCAGCATAATAGTGCCAAAGGGACCCAGGGAAATAAAGAAACAAAATATAATAAAAAATAATGTTCTTTGTGTCCTTAAAAGTAGTAAAAGTACCGCATATACTCGAGTATAAGTCGAGTTTTTCAGCACATTTTTTGTGTTGAAAAACCCCCACTCGACTTATACTCGAGTCAATGTCTGTATAATGGCAAATTACATTGCAATTATGCAGACCAGGACCGCCGGGCTCATTACAAGCCCGGCGGTCCTGTTTGGGGGCTGGCAGGAAGCGTTTACTTACCTTTCCTGCAGCTCCTGTCAGCTCCCTTCTCTCTTCTCCGGTCAGCTCCCTCTGCAAGTCTCGCGATAGCCGCGTGGTCAGAGCGTTGCCACGGGTTAGGGGTCTCGACTTATATTTGGGTCAACTTATACTCGAGTATATATGGTATATATATATGAAATGTACTCACATTTGATCGAGCAGACTAACTGCTTAATGTATTGGGCGCATGTGGTATGATCCCTCACTAGAAGTCCTCACTAGAGTGGATAGACAGGATGCCAGGCAGTTGTTAAAATAAATACATTTATTACATACGGTAGTTACATGAAAGGAGATGCCCATCAAGGTCAGCCTTCCTCACATATGTTTTTTGCTGTTGATCCAAACAAAGAATAAAAAAAAAACCCAGTTTTAAGCACTTCCAATTTTGCAACAAACTAGGAAAAAAAATTCACTCTTGACCCCAGAATGGCAGTCAGATTTCTCCTTGGACCAAGAAGCTATTACCCAGTCTAAATGCATGACCTCGTGTCCTATGTATAGCCCTGGTTGTGAATAGATTTCCAGACAATTGTTTGTATTGGCCCCAAATCAATTTGTATAATGTTATCATATTGCCTCTGAGGCGCCGTTTTTAAAACTAAAGAGATTTTAATTTTATAACCTTTCTTCGTAATTAAAATGCTGTATTCCTTTTATCAATTTTGTAGCCTGTCTCTGCACTTTGTGCGTATTTATCCACAAACACACTGGCTCTTACACACACCGAAAGCAGGATAGTTGGGAATCATGGCAATGGCTGGCTGTAATTGGCTGAGAGCGTCAGGGTCAGATTTCCAAAAAGGCCGCTAAGACCATAGCCCTGGGGGGGGAGGCAAAAGGATGTGGTACAGCTAGTTTGGCCCTCAATGGCCAGCCCCTGTTTTAATATATTTACTGCTGTGTAGGTCGGCCATGAGGAGACATAGTAAGGCTGCCCTTTAATAAGAATGGTTAGAACTCACAGTGAGGGAGGGGGTGTGGCTACCTCTGCTGACAGACAGCAGTTACTGGGGGTTAATGCCCTGGTCCTACATGATGCAGACAGTGTGATGGAATCTGCTTCCAGAGAAGTAACAAGGCTGATCTGCAGCAGCCATGGGGAGAGAGGCAGCATGTGGGGAGCCATCTTGGAAAGACACAGCAGCAATAAATAGATCAGTGGACACTGGGCCAGGAGAGTAACAGAGAGAACATAAAACTAATAGCATGTAGAAAGACAGTAATAAGAGACAAAGTAAGGACACTGTCTAGCAGTAATAAACACTATCTAGTAGGGGACAGCAATAAAGGACAACCTAGGAACAGATAGCTTAGCCATAGAGAGACTGATAAGACACAGTAAGGGGAAGAGACAGCATGGACAGTGAGATGGGGAGGAACAGCATTACGAGGAAAGTAGAAAGGCATTGTGAGGAGAGACATTCTAAGAAGAGGAGAGCGGTGATACTATGGGGAGAGACTGCAGAAAGACTGTATATGAAGGGGGAATAAATTGGTTGCTATAAACTAAATGAAAAACCAAAAACTAAAAATCACAGGAAATTGACAAAAAAAGAATTAGGAATAAAGTGTGGATCAAAAAACAAAACAAAAAAAAAAAGACAGTATGAGAACAAAAAAATAAAATAGGGAAGCAATTAGGTATTATGTATTTGTGACATATTTTCATGGCTGAACATTTAATTTAGGGCAAAAATAACTTTAGTAGCAGGGTACTGTTCAATATTGGTTGTGGTGTACATTTCATGAGGAAATGTTTTTGAGGACATATCCTATGATTTTTTTGCCCATAGTTTGGGTGGCTGAGTGGTGTGGTTAGTTGTTCACAAGGTTAATAGATCATGATGACAACATTATAGATGTTTGTGGACTACACTTCCTATGATGTTCAGCTAGATACTGCGCACAGAATTACTAACAGCCCCATCCCTCAACAGCCTCCCTTCCACACACTCACAAGCAGCTTCCCATTCACCTATTCAGTAGCATGCACCACAGTGTTTGTATGTGTGTGTATAGGAAAGGATAGGGGAGGGTGTGCAGAGTGCATTGAGGAAACTGGCCTTGGGGCAGCAAGGAGGATAAACCCGGCTCTGTGAGAGGTTTCAGCCTATGACAGTGCCCATTGCTGGTATGAGATGGTCAGACTGGAAGGAAGGGTATACTCTATGCCTTATTTATTCCAAATAACTATACCTGCACTCCTATGGTCACTGCTGCTTCATGACAGCAGTTTTATAACAAATACATGATTATATTGTATTTTTTTAGGCTTGTGGAAGGGTTATCAAACTTTGGACCCCTTCACAATACCATCCATTCCCCACTCTACAACATAGCAACCTGCTGCCAAAGCCATGGACTGACAGCGAGAGTAATTATTCTGATATCTTCAGCTCCCCTATCGTTTTTGGCCTTGCAGCATTTTAGATTCAGATGATATTCTACTGATTATAATGCAAACTGAACCCAGGCTCATTCTGCACTTGGCATGCTGTGTCCTGCTACGATTATACAGAATGGTTTAAACTAACCCTAGCTGCAACTGTTTACAAATCAGCCGTCCAAGTATGTTTATGATCAGAATTCATTTCATTTTGAACTGCGCCTATAGGAAGGTACATCACGTAAGTTGTACAACCCCTGTTAACATGTTTATGAACGCATTATACATGTGATCTGGTTAATGTATATATGCTGTCATGCTATAATTTCTAACAAACACATGGTTCAGCCAGTAAGTCCTGGATAAGTTAAAATCAGACTGATTGCTGACAGAGCCAGGCTCACCAGGTTTCGAGTGACATCACTTGTATTTATGTGCTGTCCCAGCATGATGAAGATGTCACAGACATATAACTGGCAGACAAGGCACTTACAGGGCTTTTTAGGCTGCTTTCCCAAAAGTTTCCGAGACACATATAGATCTCTCACAAATGTAATTGAACTTTTCTGTTTTCTGGCCCTTTATTTTTTAACCATGTTCTTATAACCTTTATATAAATTCCATGTATATAACCTCTGATGTGATGCTTATGAAGGTCTATTACAATTCATGGTGTATAGGTGACATGTCTGTTATAATTCACCAGTCCAGGAATCCAAATTATTTATTAAATGATTACTAAAGTCACTCAGGCATATTCATTTTAACAAAGTGATCTGGGTGCAGTGGCTCTTTAGTTCTAACCCTGCAATGTAGAAGATTGCTGTTTTTTAGAAACTGTATTGTTTTTGATGTAGTCTAAATTAATCTACATCATTTTCATTGCTGGGTAGTAGTGATGTCCCGAACGGTTCGCTGGCGAATAGTTCCTGGCGAACATAGCTTGTTCGCATTCGCCACTGACGGCGAACATATGCGATGTTCGGTCCGCCCCCTATTCGTCATCATTGAGGAAACTTTGACCCTGTACCTCACAGTCAGCAGACACATTCCAGCCAATCAGCAGCAGACCCTCCCTCCCAGACTCTCCCACCTCCTGGACAGCATCCATTTTAGATTCATTCTGAAGCTGCATTCTTAGTGAGAGGAGGGACAGTGTAGCTGCTGCTGATTTAATAGGGAAATCGATAGCTAGGCTAGTGTATTCAGTGTCCACTACAGTCCTGAAGGACTCATCTGATCTCTGCTGTAAGGACAGCACCCCAAAAAGCCCTTTTTAGGGCTAGAACATCAGTCTGCTTTTTTTTTTCCTGTGTAATCTAATTGCAGTTGCCTGCCTGCCAGCGTGTGTGTCAGGCTCACAGAGTATACTGTGCCCACTTGCTCAGTGCCACCACTCACTCACTGGTGTCACAATAGCTTGCATTAAAAAAAAACAAAACTTTTTTGACTCTAATATAATAGCAGTCAGTTTTTCTGACCATCACTATTGTGGCCAGAAAGAGTCCCTGTGGGTTTTAAAAGGACTCATCTGATCTCTTGCCCATTGAAGTCTATGGCAGTTCGCCTGGTTCGCCCGTTCGCGAACATTTGCGGAAGTTCGCGTTCGGCGTTCGCGAACCGAAAATTTTATGTTCGCGACATCACTACTGGGTAGTTCATCTTTAGTAGCGGTAATACTGACGAAATAGGTGTTGTACAAACTGAGTTTTCTTACGTTGAAACAAGTTGTTGAATGGTGTGCACTGCTATGGTACATTACACCAATAGTTACTGGTAACCCCTTCCTGTGTGCTAGATGTATGCGTATGTTCAAACCATTTTAATGCAATACAGTATTCTGTTAAAACTCATTTTGTGTTCTCTGCAGATAACCCCCCACCCTTCTTGCTTTCTGTATCTCTTAAAAATTTCAGTAAAAGAGAATTATAAAATAAAGTAGGTGTTGCAGTTAGCATGTACATCTCCCATGTTTAAATTAGTGTAGACCCACCGATATTGGGGTACTATGACATACTAGTTAGTTTAACCCCTTAAGGACACATGACGTGTGACATGTCATGATTCCCTTTTATTCCAGAAGTTTGGTCCTTAAGGGGTTGAAGTGATATGGCTATATGGTGTAAATTAATGCATATATTTTTTTCTAAGATAAGTGATTTTAACTAGCCTCGTAAGATAGGGCTCGACAAACTGGCTCCTAGATTTAAAAGCAAGTTTTTAAGCTCTGGTGTAAGAGTTAAAACTGTACTTTTCTTGTGTGTGTGATGTTCCCTTAATCTGTATTTTGTGTATATTTTGGTCTTGACAGCAGCAGCAATGTTCTGGGTGTGCCCCCCAACCCCCCTTTTTTAAACTGATGGCCACTATAGAGGGTACTTCTGTGGCACTGACCGAATAAGACTTGGTCACATGACACGGAAGCCTCCATAAGAAACATAAGATTTATTGTTTGAAAAGATAAATAATTAAAATGGAAAATATAATTACTTGATCCGGGATCAATTAAGAATTAGAAATTAAGATTATGAAATTTGTTTGAATGTTTATCAATGTCTGTTTCACATTCTGAGGGTTTTATAACTGTATACGTGTGACAGGTTTGGTTCCCTTTGCATTCCTGACAATTCTCAGTTTATTAAATAACCCTGCAAGTACTGTACGTGTAACACATTGATGTGTTTTATGTAAAAAAAAACTGTTGCAATTCACTGTATTGTATCCACCAATCAAAAGACTTTCCTAGAATGCATATGCTTATGTTTATCCATAATTAGCAGAACTAACTGATACTAAATAAACTTAGCAATTAAAATGTTAGAGAATGAAAAGCAAAAGACATCAGTAAATGTATAAAAAATAGTTTATATTGGTGTTTTGGTTGTTGTTTTTGAGGGTGTTTTTTAATTCTTTTTTTTTTTAAATAGAACATAGTTTCCATATTGCATATCAATAACAATATACATTGGTATTTATACACAAAGAAAAGTTTTACAGAGTATTATGGGAAATTTTAGATTATAATATAAATATAACGGATAAATGTGTTTCACTATATGATATTTTTTAAATATTTGTTTATACAGCAGCGCTCAGGACAGGAAAAACCCCCAGTGGAGGAAACCTGTGAGGAACCATGGCCGCTGTACTGCCCTCCCTCAAGGCATACTATTAATTTAGGGGTAATTCATTAGGTTTAGTCTTTAAATTATTAAGTGGGTGACTGAGTGAGTGTGGGTGACTGAGTGATATTGAGTGTGTGTGGGTTAGTTAATGAGTGAGTGTGGGTGAGTAAGTGAGTGGGTGTGGGTGAGTGAGTGTGGGTGAGATTGAGAGAGAGTGTGAGAGAGCGTGATTGTGAGAGAGTGAGAGAATGAGTGAAATTGAGTGGGTGTGAGAGTGGGTGTAAGTGAGAAATAGAGAGAGTGATAGATAAAGATAGATAGATATAGATAGAAATATAGACAGCGAGTTGAGCGGTCAGGCAGCTCAGATCACAAAGGTGCATACCGCGCACATGCACAGTGGAGCGCTCAGTTCTTTCATAGAGCGGCATTCAATGCCGCTTTATGAAGAACCTGATTGGCGCATGCCCGCCTGAGAGCGATGACGCTTCTCAAAGAGAAGATTGATTGGGCCCCGCTATTTAATCATTTTGACTAAAAAGGGTATGTTTGACCTGGGGAGGAGCTTGGCGCTGGAACGGAGGTAAGTTTTAATGATAAAAAAGGCTCGAATTTAAAAAAATATATATTTTTAATTGGAAGTTCATATAAAAGCAAAAAAGAAGGCTAGGGGACCTGTCTTTCTTGCTTTTCTATGTTGACTAAAGCGATCCTTTAATATTTCATTTAAAGGAATACTATAGTCACCAGAACAACTACAGCTTATTGTAGTTGTTCTGGTTATTATAGCTTGTCCCTGCCAGCTTTTTTCTGTAAATACCACCTTTTCAGAGAAAAGGCAGTGTTTACATTACAGCCAACGAACACTTCTAGTGGCCACCACTCAGATGGCCACCAGAGGTGCTTTCCCCACAGAGATGCATTAAATCAATCTATGAGGAGATGCTGATTGGTGCAGCACAGTGTTTTGCCACCAATGCACAATAGCCTTACAATGCTTTCCTGTGGGAAAGCATTGGTTATTCTAAAATCATCAAATCTGATGTCAGCGTAGGAGGCAGATCGGGGTGGGGCCAGACGTGAGAAACCCCGCACGGCACTGGATAAAGGTGAGTAAATCACCTTTATAACCCGAGGTAAGGGGAGCTGACCGACTAAACGATGATTTTAGAACTATAGTGTCAGGAATACATGTTTGTGTTCCTAACACTATAGTGCCCATTTAAGTTTAAGAACCCAAATTAGATAGAAGAAGAGGAGCCGTACAATCTAGTCTGGGATTCTGGAGGAAACTGGGCACACCACGCTCAGTAGTATGATGACATTACTGGAGGCATAGATGTTGAACTGGGTTGTTTTGCTTCATAACCAAGCCAGATGTATGAAAAGCGTGAGAGACCACTGCAGATGTTGGCAAAATGAGCAGATTTCAGAGACAGTTGGAGATGCTGATGGCTATACAGGTGCTGGATACATGTGCAGTTGTTGGTGATGAACAGAAATGTTGGAGAAACGTCCAGATGTTAAATAGTTTCCTCCTTGTTGTTCTTCCATTTCTGTAAACAGGATTGACAGACATAAAGTGATGTATTATTATTATTTAGATTTTGTCTGTTGACATTAAACAGTTTAAAGTAACACTATATTGTCAGAAATAAATTATTTATATTTGGCACTTTACTTGTAAAAACACAGTTTAGGTTGCCGGTCCCCCTCGCCTGCCTTTAAAAAGGTAATTTACTCACCTTTTTTTCTACACCGCACCGGTCTTGTTGCAGCTAGCGCCACCCCGCTCCGCCTCCTTTGCCGAGATCATCAAATTTAACTATCTCAGCCAATCAAATGCTTTCCCATGGGAAAACATTCAGAGGCTATTGCATAGAATCAATGCATCTCTATGGGTAGCGTTCAGCATCTCCGTGCAGAACTTGGAGACGCTGAATCCCAGTGCTGCACACTGAGTGACTGCCACTAGAGGTTTCCTAGGTTTCCTACAACTACATTAAAGAACAACTATAGCTTAATGTCCCTGCAGGCTTTTTATACATTACTAAAACAGTGGCAATAGATCTTTCCAAGTTGTAAATTCCTTAGTGAGTTAATGAAAAGTATCAACATAAATGAGAACATTTAGGCCAATCTTGCTGAAATAGAAACATTGCCTACTTTTGCCTAGATTTGTCTCTCAGATGTCAACCACCGCTACTTACCATTTATTGAATAAACTCCAAAGTTTGCTGGAGTATTCTGCAACATAATGCTTTAGGCAGCAACCTGTAATATAATAGAATGTCAGTAACATTTCGCTTCACAATGTATAAAAGGTAATATATATAGTACTTTCTGAACAGTCAGTACTTAGTTTAAGTGCAATCTCCACAATGTTTAGTATTTTACCTGTTTGTTTGATGACAATTTTAGCCACTTCCCACTGCGCAGGTTTGGTGACCCGAGAGTTGCTGGTGGTGTAGTTGGCATTTCTCTGACAGGGGCAGGATAACAGATGCCACGGTAATGGAACTCGGACAACAAACTCATTCGGCTTTCGCCGAAAATGTCGGATCGCCCCTCCATGATGGTTTATCCGAGTTCTTGTCCATGCCCAGTGGGAAGCATTTGCAGCCATGATCTAGGTGGAAAAAAGAACAGGAGCATAAAAAATGACCAATGTTCAACTTAAATGTTAACTTTTAAAACAACAAAGAAATGAAATGCTGACATCAAATTTGCAATCCTTGGCTGGTAGCTTTGCATAGTTATACTAATATTTGTTTTATTTTTATTTTAGAGAAATCTGCATAATTTGAAAGGATTAAAGTTGTATTACATTTTATAAATACATTTCAATTCCTGAATAGAAATTACAGTCATTCATAAATCAAAAAGCCTTCTGGATTCTGTAAGTTACATTTCTATGTACTATTTTTACAATTAAAGTTGCACGTTAGGTTGTTTTGTTGGGTACCTTTCCCATTGTGTAAACCTTCAAAGCACAATTAGTGATGCCATCCGTGTATTTTTCATCCTAATGTATGATTTGGATGGCACTCACATAAACTATGAGGACCCCATAACTTATGGTTGCACTGAGGATGACATATAATAGTCTTCTAAAATCCTTGCACCGGCCCTGCTCACAACAACATGTTCTCATCATTAAAAATTATAGATTCAGTTGTGTGTGGGGAAAAAAATATTTTGATTTGAATAACTAGAAGAAAGGATCTAGATTCTGTCTCTTAGAAATTGTTCATTAATGCCGAAGGAAGGCTTTCTGAATGATAATCTTGGGTAAAATTTCCAGACACAAGTTTAAAAAAAACCTGACTGCATCTGAAAACTAGTTTTCAATTCAATTCAAATCCTAAAGCATTTACTTAATCGAATGTCTTTTGTCTTTATTTCCAATGGATTGCGATTACAAACCTGCTCACATGTCTCTCTGCTCACTAGGGCTTGGAATCCCATTCGCGACCATAACTGGTCGCGTGCCTTGCAGAAGTGGTGCAGATGAAGACGCCAGTTTCCTCCGAGAGCCCAGGGATATATCTGGTTATAAAATGGCTCCTCTTCTTCTATGCAATTTGCCAGATATCTTAAGATAGAAAAGAATTGCAAGTAAGTTACCAAAGTACATAAATGCAGCTCATGCCGTCTAGATATCAAGTTGTAATGATTTTGCTACAAAAATTGCACATTTGACCCTTATTTTCTGTTTGTTATTTAAACGCTTAATAAAATACAGTGTAATATGACAAGAGAAGAGTTGTTAGCGTCTTAGATTAAAACCCTTAGGGAAGGTTAAAAACACTTACAAAGCTGTAAAAAAGTTGTCCCTATTACATTCTTCTTTCTTCAGTCCTGCTCTCTGGGAGTACGTCATCACCATTGCCAGCAGGTACTAGGAGAATATCAGAATTAGAGTAAGGCTTGTAATAAAGATTAGGAGAGAGAAAATCCTACTAATACAGCACAGGAATCAACATACCTCCCAACTTCTGCATCTATTAAAGAAGGATATTGATGGGAGGGGATAAAGGGGGAGCACCCAGACAGAAATGACTGGCAGTTTCAACATGATGGAATGTAGTCTTTTTTCAATCTAGACAACTATGTAAAGTCAGTCTGGCAGACCCAACCAAAGATTCACTGGATTGCGACACAGGTTGCATCCGGTAAATAGTTCCACAGCGAATTATGGTAACTTCCGGTTAGGCGCGTGGTGTGCAGAATAGATCCAGCCGATCCACAGAGTCCACCATATCCTCCTGAGGGATAGTATAGGCACCCAGGGCAACCATACCCATACAGTAACAATATACTTTTACTTTTTTTTTCTTCATTATTTAGTGCATTCTGGGCCTGGGTCTATATAGCTGGCCACCAAGTCAATCAACAAGCCAGGGGATTCAATCACAGACCATATAAAAAAAAATAGACATATAACAGTAGACGTGAGATTTAATTCACTAAACAGTGAATAAGGACTTGGAAATGATAGTCCAAGTTAGCAGCACTGGAGAAATTGTCCAGTTCCGATATTTATTCTTCGTGGCAAATTTGGCCTCAAATCTGCAACAGTTTATTTTAAATAATGTCATTTTATAAGTTATTAAGAAAAAAGGAGGGTTGCACTCGATCATATAATTTAACACGGTGCACTGAGCATGGGTCAGCAAATCCCATATATTCTATATAAACCTGTAACCAGGTTGAAACGTTGCAGATCCAATAAAACTGCCTTGAAGATATCACAGTGAGTGCCTGATATTTTTTTCATTTATATTTTATAAGTTATTGACTGTGGATCTAAATATCTTTGGCAGAAATGTCTTGTTAGAATTATTTAGTAGAGAAAACAACGTTTTCTGATAATATGGACATTTGGTAATAATGAGACCATCTGTTAACAATAATGATTAGAATATTATATTAGTAACAATACCTTGTCAGAAGACTTGAAATGTTCATCAGTATATAGAAATGCTTGGGCAATGGCGTCATCTGTAATAAATAGGACAAGTAATAGCTATTATGAGACTAGAAATGTTTACTTAAAATTAACTTTTCCTTACCCCCCTTCATGATGGCTGATGCACCCTGTGTGTCCTCATCACTTATGCAGTTAGTTTTAATTGATAGTGAGACCTTGATAATGTTATTAACCTGTAATTGTTACTGGTTAGGCTGCATATCAGCAATAGCCCTCCTGGGGCATCCAACCAGAATAGCAGTGGATAACAGTGTGTCTCAAGCATGTGATATCTAGCAATAGGATTTCATAGCTTAACCTGGTAAGAGAATGCTATGACAACTGGAGGCAATCTCTCCAACCAGTACCCACCATGATCAGAAAGCACTGGACTATTACTGGCTCCCTCACCAATAAATGGCTCTGACCGCAATTGATTAGCAGAACAGGACATTGGAGTGTTAGCTAGGGTTAGTTAGGATAAGTTGAGGCTGTTACTTGTTAAGGGAACACTGTAGGCACCCAGACCACTTCAGCTCATTAAAATGGTCTGGGTGCAAACTTCCATCACCCTTAACCCTGCAAGTGTAATGTTTGCAGGTTTTATAAACTGCAATAATTACCTTGCAGGGTTAAGTCCTCTTCTAGTGGCTGTCTGCCAGACAGCCACTAGAGGGACTTCCGGCTTCTTAGACGACTTTTGGTCGTCTAAATGATGCTAGAAGTCCTCACGCTATGCATGAGGACCACCAGTGTTGCCGGAATCCCCATAGGAAAGCATTGAATAATGCTTTCCTATGGGGAGCTTTAATGCGCGCGCTCAGCCAATGCCGTGCATGCGCATTAGGTCTCCTCCGCAGACAGAGCCTGACCAAGCGCCGAGAACATCGGTGTTTGTTTTCCTGGCACTAGAGAATCTCTTTAACGAAGATTAGGGTTAGGTAGAGATAGAATTAGCGCTATATTATATGCGTCAGCATCCCAAGCTGAATTTAGCACCTCCTAGTGGTTTTGTTACAGATACTCACGCCACCAAAAAATGTCTGTATGTTCAGTCTGTTTAGTTGAGAAGTCAGTTAAAGCAGGGGCATACCTAGAGCATTTGGCACCCGGGGCAGATCCTGTTTTTAACACCCTCCTTTAAAAAGTAAAAAAAAAACACCCACAATTTGTAAAAAGGTTTTCAAGATTATTAATTGCACAAATTTAGAAGGGGGCCAGAGCAGGAGTTTTGTAGAAAGGGTCCGGTGCAAGGATTTTTTGCTAAATAGACAAAGATGGCATTTTGTACTCCCCAGCCCTCCCTAATAATAGCGCCTTCACCTGTGTGTCTTGTAGCCCCCCTTTTGAATTTCTTACCCTCTTTAGTGTATTTTATCCATCCTTTACTATCAGAGGCGGTAGTGGTAGGGAGGGTGATGAGGCTGAGGGTGGTGGGGAGGATGGTGAGGCTGAGGGTGGTGGGGAGGGTGGTGAGGCTGGCTGAGGGTGGTAGGGAGGGTGATGAGGCTGAGTGTTGTGGGGGGTGAGAGAGCCTACCTTTAGTCCCTGGTGGTCCAGTGGGCTCCCTAATTATTATGTAATCTCGCGAGACCATCAGAGCGTTGCCGTGGTAACCCGCGGCAACGCTCTGATTGGCCGGTTTTCGCGAGACACATGGTCTGCAGCTCTGCTCACTGCGGAGCTGCAGACCGGTGTCTGCGGTGGCTGGCCGGGCAGCCAGGAGGGGCCTCGCACCCGGCGGCATACCGGGCAAGCCTCCGGGCCCCCTCCTGGTGTCAGGTCCTCAGTCAGTGACCGAGGACCTGACACAGTCTGCCCACAGGCGGTTTAGGCGGCCGTGAGGCCTCAGCCAGCGCGAGGCCTTAGGCGGCCGCCTAAACCGCCTAATTAGAGAGCCGCCTCTGTTTACTATGTCTTCACCTATGTGTCTCTTACAAACCCCCCTGTGTATCGTACTTTCCTGAGCACCTTTGTGTGTCTCATTCTCCCCTCCCCCATTCCCTTTGTGTGTCTCTTACTGTCCCCCAGCCCTTTGTGTGTCTCTTTCTTTCCCCCCCCAGCCCTGTTCTGTGGCTCTCTCCCCTCGGCCAGTTTTGTGTGTCCCTACCCCCCAGGGCCCATTGTGTGTCTTTTTGCTCCCATGCCACATAGACATAAATATATAGCAACACTCAACCATACAGGTATACAGAATTATTCAGGCACACAGTCACAAAGATTTGCAGGCACACAATCAAACAGTCATAAAGGCCCTCTCCTTCCCCCTTCTAAAAAACCCTTGCACCTCCCCCATTCTATAAAACCCCTGTCCTGCCCCCTTATACAAAACCCCTGTCCTGACCCCATCTACAAAGCTCCGGTCCTTTCCCCCTTCTTACAAATTCCTGCACCCTCTTTCCATAACACTCCTGCACCTTCCTTCCATAAAACTCCTGCTCCCCAGTTAAAGGAACACTATAGCGTTAGGAATACAAATATGTACTATAGAGTAGGTGACTAGGGCCCTTTCCGCGGCGAATGTTAATTAACCATTTATTTGCTTACCTAATCCAGCGCCGGGCTCCCTCGGCACTGGTGACCTCTACTCCTCCATAGACGTCAGCTACCGAGTGAAGCCGAATGCGCATGCACAGCCAGAGGCGTGCATGCATTCAAACCCGGGGATCTTTTTTGACACTGGAGGTCCGTGAGGACGCCAGCATCAAATAAGTACGATTTACTCCATGTAAATTGCGGAAGCGCCTCTAGTGGTTGTCAGGGAGACAGCCACTAGAGGCTGGATTAACCCTGCAGTGTAAACATAGCCGTTTCTCTAGGTACCTGGCACCCAGACCACTTCATTGAGCTGAAGTGGTCTGGGTGCCTATAGTGGTCCTTTAACAAACTACCCTGCCATTTCCCCATTATATAAAGCCTCTCTTTCCCCCTTCTACAAAACTCCTGTCCTGCCCCCCTTATACAAAACCCATGCACTCCATTCCACAAATCCACTGCCACCTTCATAAAACTCCTGCACACCCTTCACAAAAAAACCTGCCACCCCTCATACAATCCCCTGCCCTTACCCTATTCTACAAAAACCCTATCCTGCCCCCCTTATACAAAACCTCTGCCCTTCACCAAAATCCTACACACCCTGCTAAAAAAATCCATGCACCCCCCTTCACAAAAAAACCTGTACCCTTCCCTTCACATAAATGCAATGCACCCCTCTCTTCACATAAATACCCTGCACCCCCCTCTTCACATAAATACCCTGCACCCCTATTGATGATCAATCAAACAAAATGCTGATCTGCTTGCTTGGGCCTCACAGCACTACTGCCGCCGTGTAGCCGACCATCACATCTGAGTGGATCTTTTAGCTACTGGAGACCTGTGAAGGTGGACAGGCCGCACACGTTGACGTCACGTCAGCGTCATGTTGTGTGTTTCCGCACGCCTCAGCACTCCTCCCCCTGTTCCTTCATATTACTGAAATAGTATAGTGCCGGCCGCGGTGGTAATTTTGTGCTCTCCCCACTGCTTAACCAACACGTGGAAAAATAGTCTGTCTTACTGCGCTATTTAATATAACAGACGAGCCAACAAAATCAGGAGAGATTATGGTTGGTGTACGGTATAACCCTAGTGAGTGGAACTGAATACAATTCAAGTGTGTTAATGAAATGAAAAATAAAAAGTATAAATAAGTTGTGCCACCGCCTAAAATTTAGATGCTATTCCTATATCCTGTAAATGAGGAGCACTCAATGGAAAGGGTATAGGTGTCCTACGTGAACTGAGTAGAAAACACCACAATCTCCTCTATAGTGTAAGACCTTGGGGAGATAACGCAGCTAAGCGGACAAGGGCACATGTAGGAGTGTGGGGATAGATGCATGGGATTGGTTGGGAAAAAGTGTGTGGGTGGGATTATGTTCTGTGTAAGTTAGTGTGGGGGAGGTCTTACCTCAGTGCCACTTGTGTATGTGTATGGTGAACTAGTAATTCCCTTCAAGGAGGGGACCAATAGTTAACTCTAATGTTAAAGTACAGATATGCATATGCATGTGTTGTTTCACATAAAGAATGCCATAGTTAAGTAAAAACAAAGAGTATCATTAGGGACCATGCCACTAAACAGTACTTCCAGCCGTTAGTGTAAAGATTAGGTAGTCGCTATGATACAAGAAACCCAAATAGAATACCCTCTTATAATTGCCTCTGGTGAATACCAGAGCGTAATTTGTCCAAGATTGAATTATCCATTGTTAATTGCTCTATTTATTGCTTGTGGTCGGAGAATAAGTAAAGGGACACTATAAATACCAAAACAACTACAGCTTAATGTAATTGTTCTGATGTCTACTGCTTCTCCCTGCAAGTTTTTCAATGTAAACACCACCTTCTCAGAGAAAAGTCAGTGTTTATATTACTGCCTAGGAACACCTCCAGTGGCAGTCAGATGGCCATTAGAGGTGCTTCCTGGGTCTGACGTACAGTATCTCCATATAGAGATGCATTGAGGCCGGGGCATCAAACAGCTATTTAGCAACTTTATGTGTTCTTTGAATACCTGCCTATTCTGCTGAATAAATATTATTAAAACCATATAAACCCCAGATTTACACTATGGAGCAGAATTTCTTACCTAGAAGTTGGTAGAAAGCTTCCCTTTGCTCTCTTCCTTTGATGTCCAGGTGCCGGTTGTCTTCCTGTCCTGGGACAATGTCAGCATCTTTTGTCCTTCGTTTGGAAGCTGGTGAAGACCTGTTGTGGGAGAAAGCCAGATGGTCCATAAGGTGTGTCTTTTATTGCTTAAAACCACTTTTTAAAAAATCCATTGTATCAGTGCAGCTACTGTATGCATATGTACTCTATGCAAATATGGGATTTTAGCAATGACTCTTTTTCTATGAGGAAACACTGAGGAGTGATATAATTAATATGGTGTGGTGGGATATGACAGGCCTTAAAGAAACACTATATTGTTAGGAAAGATTGTTAGTGGCCTAGTCCCTCGTTACATATAGATTTCCTCACGTTTGCAATAAAAATATATAAAGGTTTTATTTATCTTTTTCCAGTGTCCAATTTCCCTTGTGCTGTTCACCTCTTTTAATCCCTCATTGTCTTTGATGAAACATGGCCTCCTCTGTATAGATCTCATACGCTGTTGGTGCTTCGCGTGCATCAAAGCTTCCCCATAGGAAAGCATTGTATTTATGCTTTCTTATGGGTTTCCATGTCATGTGACCGAGTTTTATTCAGACAGTATCTCTAGTGACTGTTAGTACAATGCAATGTAAACCGTGCAATAAAAAAAAAAAAAAAAAGTTAAAAGAACAGGGCCATTGCACCCAGATTACTATAGTGTTCCTTTAAGTGAAATATGTTCCTTCCTTTAGTGTTACTTATTTTTCTTGCTCTCTGTCTCCCAAGAACTAACGTCCAGCAAAATCAGAATGTATTTTATATAATCAAAAGCGTTCAATGTTGAAAATCACATCCTTAAATGCTGACTATAGCATTAGGAACACTGTATTACTAATGCTGTGTTGTCCTTGTCTCAAACGTAATAGTTCCCCCACCCCTTACGGTCCAGTGAATAAAGGGTTAAAACACAATTTTTGCCCACTTACCTCTTTCCAGCACCATGGTCTCCTCCAGCTACATCACGGCATTGGTGGAACCTAATGCACAGCAAGCACCTCATGCACATTTAATATATCAAAGAAAGCATTGAATCAAAGCGTGAGGACGTCCAATGTCCTTTCACAGAGTAAAACTATGTTAGGGATCAGGAAGCAGCTCTACTGACTGTCTAGAAGAACTCTGTAGTGTTTTACATTGCAGAGTTAAATCGACACGGGCAATGCACCCAGACCACTTCAATGAGATGAAGTAGTCTGAGTGCCTATAGTGTCCCTTTAATGTAAGAGGAATAGACATGTGTCATATTTTACTTACTGCTTCCCATTGGAAGTGGATCCCGTTAATTCCCCTTCTGGGCGCTTCCTCTTCTGCAGGCAAGAATCCTTCTTCTGCCGCATGTTAGGGAATTGTCTGAAAGATAAACTGGATTTTACATGTTTGTAAAATGTAATGGAATAATATGAGGCATGGCCTTAATTCACCAAACAGATAATTCATGTGAATAATGGCCATTTTAGAAAAACATTGAAAGCTTTGCTATGTTAGCAATATTTTGCACTTGATTTTCATTTTGTGACAATGAATTGTTTAGAAACAAATCCTAATAATGTTAATGCATGTGCCATATCTTATTTAAATTTGTTCTTCAGTCTATAAATGCTGGTTAGAAATATGGGGTGACCGGATTATATTGAATGAAAATCCAGCTGCAAATGTAGGCTGAAATAGCCACACTGTCTCTATATCTGAGTACATTTTTTCCCCAAATCAGCTATTGATAAATAATTATTTTCAATACAATGTTCAGTTCTTTACAGGTCACTATGTGTATGTAGTAAATAAACAACCTGTGTATGTGTAATGCTGCTCTTTTACGGCCGGCTATGATTTTATATGAAACAATCAGACAGTTGTGGTTCTGATATAACAGGGACATGTTAAGTATTATTCACCAAACTGGGAATTGCCAGAAGCTCACTAGAGCAGTTTAGTAGCAAAGTTTATATTTTACACCAAAACAGTCAAATTGGGAAAAGGAAAACAGCCACTCATTTATGTTTCCACTTCAGCCAATTTAGTTACATTTGCAATTCCTTGTTGAAATAATGACAATTATTATTATTGATCTGTGAATAACCATCAAGGATCTTCACTAAAGTGTGAATTGTCATGAATTTAAAGTGAACTTAAACTGTGAGCACAAAATAGCCAAAGCTGAAACATAGCTGGGTAGGAGATGAACATGTAGGCCTGACATTTGAAATTCACTAAAACTTTCTGATAATTAAATCCTGCATGAGTGTGGCTTCTGCCAATAATGAAATATCTATATTGAAATTTACCATTTCATCATTGAGAATGCAGGAACCCTTATTTGTTTCATTACCAATATTAAGCATCTACTAAGGATTCGCTAATCTAACTTTATTTCATAAAATAAATATTCATTAAGATCTGTGTTCACTTACCCAAGGGACATGCCTGTAGCTCCCACTCACACTCAGGCAGTGTAGGAAAAAGGTGAAATACAATACAAGTAAATAATTAATTAGTTCCCAATAATATAATAAAATATGTAGTAAGGTAATAGTCAGAAATGCTATCTAATATGTAATCTGTATATTTTAAATATTTTACTAAATACAACAACTAAATCAAATTAGATTAAATTAAAATTCTATTTCTAGACAATATAAATGTATATAATATAATATAATATATCACGGAGCAGCCAGTGAATCAGCCAGCAAGTCTTTCTCCAGCGCTGTCAGCAGTTGAGGATCCTCGTGGTTTGAATGAATACAACTGACATCACCATGGCATCCCTGCACTGATTGGCTGGATTTATGTGATGTCACCATTCTGAGATAGTTAGAGCTGCTTTATAAGCACAGTGTCTGCTGTTTTAAAGCAGGAATCACTAAATATAGGAATTGTTCCCCCAATACAGAGTATCACACATTAACATGTTCCATCAATGTTTCTAAAGGATTATTGAATAAGCTTTAAATGAGCTGATATCACCTGCAGGTCTGCTTATTTCAGGGGAGTCATAATCTTTCCCTGTCAATCCTTGTGTTGGCAGAAGCTGATGGATGGGAAAATAAGATTCATTTTGTATGGGTGCTGGAATAATATATAAAAAGTTACAGTTATTCACTAAAGTAAGAATTCCTGGGAATTAAAGTGAATTACAATTTTCTGCCAAAATATCCAAATGAGAAATCTTCCCATCTCAATTCTGTTTTCAGTTTGGTTATTTTGGTCTTAAATTTGACGTTGACTTTGATCTCCATTCTCACTTTAGATGGGTCGTCTTAATCAGGTATTGCTGTTTGATTATAAACAAAGGTGCAGATTTTGAGTATTTTTTTTTTATCATTTTTGTTATGTAACTTTGGGTTGTATTATTTAAATCTGTGTACAACCAGTCTGGTGGAAGGATTTTTAGGTACAGAGGCAAAGATGCATTTTGTCAACCCCCAGTAAAAAATGATTTCTTTACCTTTGTGTCTCTTAACCTCCTTTTAAATGTATAACCCCATTTCTGTTTTACTTTTCCCTTCTTTTGAATGTCTTACCTCTTTGGTGTATCTTATCTCTCTTTTGTGTCTTACACCTCCTTTTGCTTATCTTTCTTCCCGGAGCCCCAGAACATTTAGATAGGGGCACCTCTATCTTAGAATTGTTGCAGCGACCATCCGGCATGGGTACCTGGGGTGTGTCATGGTGCTGCCTGTGTTCTCTCAATGGGCGCAACATGCGTCTGTCTCCGGGGCGGCTGCACCTGCCAACTGGGTCCTTGCAAATACCCGTCACTACACGAGGAGCCTTTTAAAGGCTCTGCCTCTGCTGTCATAGTTAATAATGCAAACTTGCGTGCAAAATGACCAATGGCTGCCCTCTTAAAGTTATATAACTTCTTCTTTGGTTTTGTACTGTGCTCTCTTGTCATTTGCATTGTATGGTTGTCAGAGATTCATTGATTGTATCATTGGATTTTCTGGCCTTGGATTGTGTATGACTATTCTTCTTCCTGTATCCCTTGATCCTTGGCTTGTGTTATCGCACGTTCTCTCATTCTGTGTCCCTGATCTCAGTTTGTCTTATACTATTCTAAATAGCATTATGTCCGGCCACTTTAATGCCCGGTAATATGCTTTATTATCAGTAGGTCTTGTTTAGGCTAACTGTTAACTTAACTACTGCGTGTTTGGTCTTAGTACATCCTGACAATAATCTTACTTAATACAGGTTAGTCACCTCCCATTTAGTTTATTACCGTTCGGGAAAACTATCTTGGAAAATCGTTTTTGGAGAAGCAGTGGGAGGTAATGTTTATGTTCGCACACCAGTCTTCTCTAGACTCAAAGATCCATGAGAGAAATTAGAAATTCTTGAGGTGGTATAAAACCCCTGAGCTCCATTTGTCCCTAATAATTGCTGTCAGTGCCGGTACGGGGTTGGTATCCTTTTGCACATATGGTGGAGTTGCCCACTTATTGCTTTCTTTTGGAATTGAATTCATGAAGAGCTAGCTAAGATACTGGGGAAACTCCTCCATTGATGCCTTAATTTTTGTTGCTACTCCATTTATCTCTAACAATCTCCAAAGAAAACAGTCTCCTGCCTAGCTGCTACTGCCAGTGCCTCTTACACACTATTTGATTTACTGATTTAGAATTGTTTTACTGATTTTTGATTGTTTTTTTTTTTAAATTTCATTTCTAGTAAGAGACTGATTATTTAATTTGCAGTGTGCTAATGTGCCACTGCTAGTTCTTTGGAAATACAAGATTCTTCACTCCGTATTATACACAGAGTATGGCTGCCGAGGTTGTCAGTTCTTTCTATAGAACTGCATGTAGAAAAAAAGTATTCCAAATTGTGGTGGTGCTAGGGGTTATATGCTTGTTAACCCACCACATAAAAAAAAAAAACAGTAAAATTAAAATTAATAGTCTCCTGCTGCTCCCCCTTTTCACAAATGTCTTGCAGTGTCTGCTACCTCTGCAGGCGCAATTGGGAGAAGGTGATAGGGTACTGTTTTTCCCCCAACACTGAAGGCCAGTCACTGGTGCTACATACTGGATGTGTAAGAAAGCTACGGTATGTTCTTCTCAGGCTGGAAGTGGGGAGTGGGTGGTCAGTTGCTTGCTGACTGTTTACTTTCATTTTTATAAAAATCCCTTTTTTCATTAAAATAACTACCAGTCTAATTTTGGCAACTCAGAATTGACATTGGCAGAAATGTCTGATATTGCCCAGGCATGTACCCATTTTACTACTCCAAACAGACACAGGCACCTTTTTCCTCCTGTTTTGGCTTTCTAAATGACTTTCCAGATTTTTATTTTTTTTTGTACCAAACAACTAAATTCTGCTGTCCTTGGGGGAAAATTATGCCAAATTCTTTTGGAATAACCGAATGTATTGCCATGCTAATGAGGGACCCTGGAAATTTTGTGTAATTGCTGGATAATTGCCTTTTCTAGCCTTACCGATATGTGTTTGTGTTAGTGCCGATGTTATATCCTGAATAAATGCCACAACTTTCACAATCTCACAACCTTTACTTTTCGAAATGGATGTAAAGAACCATTTTACAAATATTCCTCATCAAGAGGACACAAACTGCCTGAATGTCCGTTGTGTGAGGGCCGTCCAATTGAATTAATCCTCAAATCACTACAGTTGACATTAACATTGAATCTTTCAAATTTAAATATAGGTTTTATATAAAAAATGCCCATGGGTGCATCCTTATCAAAGAAGTCACATTATTAATTGAATATTTAGGCGAATATAATCATGTATTATAGGTTGTGTTTGTAATGTATCTGTGATTATATTCAGAGTTATTCCCTAATGTGAGAATTGCCAGGAATTCAAAGTTAACGTCAAATTTAAGGTTAAAACAATAAAACAGAAAAAAATAAACTAGTTTTATCTTCTAATTAAAATTTTCACATTATTTAATATCCATGTTAATTCCTCTTTTGTTTTATCTCTCTCTTTCACTCGTTCTTTATCTTCTCTTCTTGCCAATCCCTCGTAGCCTTTCAGTTATATTTTGTTTCTGGTTGGTCATGGCTCGTGCATAATTGTATAGCCTTTTTTTTCTTCCAAATTTTGTATTAATGCCAGTTTGATGATTAAATAAATATTACAAGCACCATAACCACTACAACACACTGCAATTCTTAGCTCAGGAGAGCCAACAACCCCAGGTAAAAAAAAAAAAAAAACAGGCTACTTACAATGAGAGGGCCCCAAAGCATTCCTGATACCATATTTGCTGTAGTGGTTATGGTGCTTGGAGAGTTCCTTTAAAGGAAACCATGTCATAAATCGTTATGTAGCCCACTGTAAAGAGCTCTCATATAATCAAAAAGCATTTGTGCACTAATAGTTTGAGAATTCATATCAGTGATATATATGATTTTTTTCATTTAACCTCCTTGTAAGGTTTACCAGAACTGTATTGTTTTCTAACTTAGGGAGATATTCGCTGCCACTCCATCAATTCTCTTAAACGGACACTTCAGAATAGATTGAGCACTTTTTATTTTCTAAAGTATGTTACATTGATAATGCATTAAATATATGTGTAGACGTGGAGGGGAGACGATACCTTAATTATACCATAATGGCCCTCTCTCCATTTTATAATATATTGGGTCATCGACTCGTTGTATCTTCTAAAAACTTCTGTTCTATGTTTACTTGTTTGTAATGTATAACTGATTAATCATGGTCCTTATTACCATGCATTATATAAATATATGGACACAACAGAGCAAAGGGTCAACACAAACACACCACAAAAACAAGCAGGAAAAAAGGCAGCACACCTAAAGGAATAGGGTTCCCTCACAAACCCTAAACGTTAATAGAAAACAAAAAGGAAAAGGAGGAAGGTAGCGCCAGTAATCTTGTATGTATTAAACTATATATATATAAAATACTGTATATAAAAAACGAAAAGTATTTATAAAATATAAAATAGAATGGAAAAGTCAAATCCGAATAAAATACCACTAGTAAGGGAACAGCCACGTCTTGATAGAGGTAGTTTCCTTATGGGGAATTCCAGGTCAGGCAAGGCTTGGAATCCGTTTGTGCATATAAGAGAACAAAAGAAAGGCCCCAATGGTACAGTACTTTTCAGGATAATGAGTAAATAATAATTTAAGTCCTACTAACATTTACCAGAGCTTAGGCCAGCTCTGGATTTCGCAGCTTAGAGTGGTATTATCCCTACTTCTAGGATATATAGATGAGTGCATTTCTCAGATCTCTCAGCATAATAGTGCCAAAGGGACCCAGGGAAATAAAGAAACAAAATATAATAAAAAATAATGTTCTTTGTATCTTTAAAAGTAGTAAAAGTACCGTATATACTCGAGTATAAGTCGAGTTTTTCAGCACATTTTTTGTGTTGAAAAACCCCCACTCGACTTATACTCGAGTCAATGTCTGTATAATGGCAAATTACATTGCCATAATGCAGACCAGGACCGCCGGGCTCATTACAAGCCCGGCGGTCCTGTTTGGGGGCTGGCAGGAAGCGTTTACTTACCTTTCCTGCAGCTCCTGTCAGCTCCCTTCACTCTTCTCCGGTCAGCTCCCTCTGCAAGTCTCGCGATAGCCGCGTGGTCAGAGCGTTGCCACGGGTTAGGGGTCTCGACTTATATTTGGGTCAACTTATACTCGAGTATATATGGTATATATATGAAATGTACTCACATTTGATCGAGCAGACTAACTGCTTAATGTATTGGGCGCATGTGGTATGATCCCTCACTAGAAGTCCTCACTAGAGTGGATAGACAGGATGCCAGGCAGTTGTTAAAATAAATACATTTATTACATACAGTAGTTACATGAAAGGAGATGCCCATCAAGTTCAGCCTTCCTCACATATGTTTTTTGCTGTTGATCCAAACAAAGAATAAAAAAAAAACAGTTTTAAGCACTTCCAATTTTGCAACAAACTAGGAAAAAAAATTCACTCTTGACCCCAGAATGGCAGTCAGATTTCTCCTTGGACCAAGAAGCTATTACCCAGTCTAAATGCATGACCTCGTGTCCTATGTATAGCCCTGGTTGTGAATAGATTTCCAGACAAATGTTTGTATTGGCCCCAAATCAATTTGTATAATGTTATCATATTGCCTCTGAGGCGCCGTTTTTAAAACTAAAGAGATTTTAATTTTATAACCTTTCTTCGTAATTAAAATGCTGTATTCCTTTTATCAATTTTGTAGCCTGTCTCTGCACTTTGTGCGTATTTATCCACAAACACACTGGCTCTTACACACACCGAAAGCAGGATAGTTGGGAATCATGGCAATGGCTGGCTGTAATTGGCTGAGAGCGTCAGGGTCAGATTTCCAACAAGGCCGCTAAGACCATAGCCCTGGGGTGGGAGGCAAAAGGATGTGGTACAGCTAGTTTGGCCCTCAATGGCCAGCCCCTGTTTTAATATATTTACTGCTGTGTAGGTCGGCCATGAGGAGACATAGTAAGGCTGCCCTTTAATAAGAATGGTTAGAACTCACAGTGAGGGAGGGGGTGTGGCTACCTCTGCTGACAGACAGCAGTTACTGGGGGTTAATGCCCTGGTCCTACATGATGCAGACAGTGTGATGGAATCTGCTTCCAGAGAAGTAACAAGGCTGATCTGCAGCAGCCATGGGGAGAGAGGCAGCATGTGGGGAGCCATCTTGGAAAGACACAGCAGCAATAAATAGATCAGTGGACACTGGGCCAGGAGAGTAACAGAGAGAACATAAAACTAATAGCATGTAGAAAGACAGTAATAAGAGACAAAGTAAGGACACTGTCTAGCAGTAATAAACACTATCTAGTAGGGGACAGCAATAAAGGACAACCTAGGAACAGATAGCTTAGCCATAGAGAGACTGATAAGACACAGTAAGGGGAAGAGACAGCATGGACAGTGAGATGGGGAGGAACAGCATTACGAGGAAAGTAGAAAGGCATTGTGAGGAGAGACATTCTAAGAAGATGAGAGCGGTGATACTATGGGGAGAGACTGCAGGAAGACTGTATATGAAGGGGGAATAAATTGGTTGCTATAAACTAAATGAAAAACCAAAAACTAAAAATCACAGGAAATTGACAAAAAAAGAATTAGGAATAAAGTGTGGATCAAAAAACAAAACAAAAAAAAAAAGACAGTATGAGAATAAAAAAATAAAATAGGGAACAAATTAGGTAATATGTATTTGTGACATATTTTCATGGCTGAACATTTAATTTAGGGCAAAAATAACTTTAGTAGCAGGGTACTGTTCAATATTGGTTGTGGTGTACATTTCATAAGGAAATGTTTTTGAGGACATATCCTATGATTTTTTTGCCCATAGTTTGGGTGGCTGAGAGTGATGGGGAATGTGGTTTACAAACATATGCAGTGGTGTGGTTAGTTGTTCACAAGGTTAATAGATCATGATGACAACATTATAGATGTTTGTGGACTACACTTCCTATGATGTTCAGCTAGATACTGCACACAGAATTACTAACAGCCCCATCCCTCAACAGCCTCCCTTCCACACACTCACAAGCAGCTTCCCATTCACCTATTCAGTAACATGCACCACAGTGTTTGTATGTGTGTGTATAGGAAAGGATAGGGGAGGGTGTGCAGAGTGCATTGCGGAAACTGGCCTTGGGGCAGCAAGGAGGATAAACCCGGCTCTGTGAGAGGTTTCAGCCTATGACAGTGCCCATTGCTGGTATGAGATGGTCATACTGGAAGGAAGGGTATACTCTATGCCTTATTTATTCCAAATAACTATACCTGCACTCCTATGGTCACTGCTGCTTTATGACAGCAGTTTTATAACAAATACATGATTATATTGTATTTTTTTAGGCTTGTGGAAGGGTTATCAAACTTTGGACCCCTTCACAATACCATCCATTCCCCACTCTACAACATAGCAACCTGCTGCCAAAGCCATGGACTGACAGCGAGAGTAATTATTCTGATATCCTCAGCTCCCCTATCGTTTTTGGCCTTGCAGCATTTTAGATTCAGCTGATATTCTACTGATTATAATGCAAACTGAACCCAGGCTCATTCTGCACTTGGCATGCTGTGTCCTGCTACGATTATACAGAATGGTTTAAACTAACCCTAGCTGCAACTGTTTACAAATCAGCCGTCCAAGTATGTTTATGATCAGAATTCATTTAATTTTGAACTCAGCCTATAGGAAGGTACATCACGTAAGTTGTACAACCCCTGTTAACATGTTTATAAACGCATTATACATGTGATCTGGTTATTTTATATATGCTGTCATGCTATAATTTCTAACAAACACATGGTTCAGCCAGTAAGTCCTGGATAAGTTAAAATCAGACTGATTGCTGACAGAGCCAGGCTCACCAGGTTTCGAGTGACATCACTTGTATTTATGTGCTGTCCCAGCATGATGAAGATGTCACAGACATATAACTGGCAGACAAGGCACTTACAGGGCTTTTTAGGCTGCTTTCCCAAAAGTTTCTGAGACACATATAGATCTCTCACAAATGTAATTGAACTTTTCTGTTTTCTGGCCCTTTATTTTTTAACCATGTTCTTATAACCTTTATATAAATTCCATGTATATAACCTCTGATGTGATGCTTATGAAGGTCTATTACAATTCATGGTGTATAGGTGACATGTCTGTTATAATTCACCAGTCCAGGAATCCAAATTATTTATTAAATGATTACTAAAGTCACTCAGGCATATTCATTTTAACAAAGTGATCTGGGTGCAGTGGCTCTTTAGTTCTAACCCTGCAATGTAGAAGATTGCTGTTTTTTAGAAACTGTATTGTTTTTGATGTAGTCTAAATTAATCTACATCATTTTCATTGCTGGGTAGTAGTGATGTCCCGAACGGTTCGCTGGCGAATAGTTCCTGGCGAACATAGCTTGTTCGCATTCGCCACTGACGGCGAACATATGCGATTCGGTCCGCCCCCTATTCGTCATCATTGAGGAAACTTTGACCCTGTACCTCACAGTCAGCAGACACATTCAGCAGCAGACCCTCCCTCCCAGACTCTCCCACCTCCTGGACAGCATCCATTTTAGATTCATTCTGAAGCTGCATTCTTAGTGAGAGGAAGGACAGTGTAGCTGCTGCTGATTTAATAGGGAAATCGATAGCTAGGCTAGTGTATTCAGTGTCCACTACAGTCCTGAAGGACTCATCTGATCTCTGCTGTAAGGACAGCACCCCAAAAAGCCCTTTTTAGGGCTAGAACATCAGTCTGCTTTTTTTTTTTCCTGTGTAATCTAATTGCAGTTGCCTGCCTGCCAGCGTGTGTGTCAGGCTCACAGAGTATACTGTGCCCACTTGCTCAGTGCCACCACTCACTCACTGGTGTCACAATAGCTTGCATTTAAAAAAAACAAAACTTTTTTGGACTGTAATATAATAGCAGTCAGTTTCCTTCACACGTGTGCGTTTCAGGGCCTGCCCAGTGCCACCAATCACTCACTGGTGTCACAATAGCTTGCATTTAAAAAAAAAAAACAAAAAACTTTTTTGACTGTAATATAATAGCAGTCAGTTTCCTTCACACGTGTGTGTTTCAGGGCCTGCCCAAAGCCACCACGCACTCACCGGTGTCACAATAGCTTGCATTTAAAAAAAAACAAAACTTTTTTGACTCTAATATAATAGCAGTCAGTTTTTCTGACCATCACTATTGTGGCCAGAAAGAGTCCCTGTGGGTTTTAAAAGGACTCATCTGATCTCTTGCCCATTGAAGTCTATGGCGGTTCGCCTGGATCGCCCGTTCGCGAACATTTGCGGAAGTTCGCGTTCGGCGTTCGCGAACCGAAAATTTTATGTTCGCGACATCACTACTGGGTAGTTCATCTTTAGTAGCGGTAATACTGACGAAATAGGTGTTGTACAAACTGAGTTTTCTTACGTTGAAACAAGTTGTTGAATGGTGTGCACTGCTATGGTACATTACACCAATAGTGACTGGTAACCCCTTCCTGTGTGCTAGATGTATGCGTATGTTCAAACCATTTTAATGCAATACAGTATTCTGTTAAAACTCATTTTGTGTTCTCTGCACATAACCCCCCACCCTTCTTGCTTTCTGTATCTCTTAAAAATTTCAGTAAAAGAGAATTATAAAATAAAGTAGGTGTTGCAGTTAGCATGTACATCTCCCATGTTTAAATTAGTGTAGACCCACCGATATTGGGGTACTATTACATACTAGTTAGTTTAACCCCTTAAGGACACATGACGTGTGACATGTCATGATTCCCTTTTATTCCAGAAGTTTGGTCCTTAAGGGGTTGAAGTGATATGGCTATATGGTGTAAATTAATGCATATATTTTTTTCTAAGATAAGTGATTTTAACTAGCCTCGTAAGATAGGGCTCGACAAACTGGCTCCTAGATTTAAAAGCACGTTTTTAAGCTCTGGTGTAAGAGTTAAAACTGTACTTTTCTTGTGTGTGTGATATGTTCCCTTAATCTGTATTTTGTGTATATTTTGGTCTTGACAGCAGCAGCAATGTTCTGGGTGTGCCCCCCAACCCCCCTTTTTTAAACTGATGGCCACTATAGAGGGTACTTCTGTGGCACTGACCGAATAAGACTTGGTCACATGACACGGAAGCCTCCATAAGAAACATAAGATTTATTGTTTGAAAAGATAAATAATTAATATGGAAAATATAATTACTTGATCCGGGATCAATTAAGAATTAGAAATTAAGATTATGAAATTTGTTTGAATGTTTATCAATGTCTGTTTCACATTCTGAGGGTTTTATAACTGTATACGTGTGACAGGTTTGGTTCCCTTTGCATTCCTGACAATTCTCAGTTTATTAAATAACCCTGCAAGTACTGTACGTGTAACACATTGATGTGTTTTATGTAAAAAAAAACCTGTTGCAATTCACTGTATTGTATCCACCAATCAAAAGACTTTCCTAGAATGCATATGCTTATGTTTATCCATAATTAGCAGAACTAACTGATACTAAATAAACTTAGCAATTAAAATGTTAGAGAATGAAAAGCAAAAGACATCAGTAAATGTATAAAAAATAGTTTATATTGGTGTTTTGGTTGTTGTTTTTGAGGGTGTTTTTTAATTCTTTTTTTTTTTGTTTTTAACTAGAACATAGTTACCATATTGCATATCAATAACAATATACATTGGTATTTATACACAAAGAAAAGTTTTACAGAGTATTATGGGAAATTTTAGATTATAATATAAATATAACGGATAAATGTGTTTCACTATATGATATTTTTTAAATATTTGTTTATACAGCAGCGCTCAGGACAGGAAAAACCCCCAGTGGAGGAAACCTGTGAGGAACCATGGCTGCTGTACTGCCCTCCCTCAAGGCATACTATTAATTTAGGGGTAATTCATTAGGTTTAGTCTTTAAATTATTAAGTGGGTGACTGAGTGAGTGTGGGTGACTGAGTGATATTGAGTGTGTGTGGGTTAGTTAATGAGTGAGTGTGGGTGAGTAAGTGAGTGGGTGTGGGTGAGTGAGTGTGGGTGAGATTGAGAGAGAGTGTGAGAGAGCGTGATTGTGAGAGAGTGAGAGAATGAGTGAAATTGAGTGGGTGTGAGAGTGGGTGTAAGTGAGAAATAGAGAGAGTGATAGATAAAGATAGATAGATATAGATAGAAATATAGACAGCGAGTTGAGCGGTCAGGCAGCTCAGATCACAAAGGTGCATACCGCGCACATGCACAGTGGAGCGCTCAGTTCTTTCATAGAGCGGCATTCAATGCCGCTTTATGAAGAACCTGATTGGCGCATGCCCGCCTGAGAGCGATGACGCTTCTCAAAGAGAAGATTGATTGGGCCCCGCTATTTAATCATTTTGACTAAAAAGGGTGTGTTTGACCTGGGGAGGAGCTTGGCGCTGGAACGGAGGTAAGTTTTAATGATAAAAAGGGCTCGAATTTAAAAAAATATATATTTTTAATTGGAAGTTCATATAAAAGCAAAAAAGAAGGCTAGGGGACCTGTCTTTCTTGCTTTTCTATGTTGACTAAAGCGATCCTTTAATATTTCATTTAAAGGAATACTATAGTCACCAGAACAACTACAGCTTATTGTAGTTGTTCTGGTTATTATAGCTTGTCCCTGCCAGCTTTTTTCTGTAAATACCACCTTTTCAGAGAAAAGGCAGTGTTTACATTACAGCCAACGAACACTTCTAGTGGCCACCACTCAGATGGCCACCAGAGGTGCTTTCCCCACAGAGATGCATTAAATCAATCTATGAGGAGATGCTGATTGGTGCAGCACAGTGTTTTGCCACCAATGCACAATAGCCTTACAATGCTTTCCTGTGGGAAAGCATTGGTTATTCTAAAATCATCAAATCTGATGTCAGCATAGGAGGCGGATCGGGGTGGGGCCAGACGTGAGAAACCCCGCACGGCACTGGATAAAGGTGAGTAAATCACCTTTATAACCCGAGGTAAGGGGAGCTGACCGACTAAACGATGATTTTAGAACTATAGTGTCAGGAATACATGTTTGTGTTCCTAACACTATAGTGCCCATTTAAGTTTTTAGTAGAACCCAAATTAGATAGAAGAAGAGGAGCCGTACAATCTAGTCTGGGATTCTGGAGGAAACTGGGCACACCACGCTCAGTAGTATGATGACATTACTGGAGGCATAGATGTTGAACTGGGTTGTTTTGCTTCATAACCAAGCCAGATGTATGAAAAGCGTGAGAGACCACTGCAGATGTTGGCAAAATGAGCAGATTTCAGAGACAGTTGGAGATGCTGATGGCTATACAGGTGCTGGATACATGTGCAGTTGTTGGTGATGAACAGAAATGTTGGTGAAACGTCCAGATGTTAAATAGTTTCCTCCTTGTTGTTCTTCCATTTCTGTAAACAGGATTGACAGACATAAAGTGATGTATTATTATTATTTTGATTTTGTCTGTTGACATTAAACAGTTTAAAGTAACACTATATTGTCAGAAATAAAAATATTTATATTTGGCACTTTACTTGTAAAAACACAGTTTAGGTTGCTGGTCCCCCTCGCCTGCCCTTAAAAAGGTAATTTACTCACCTTTTTTTCTACACCGCACCGGTCTTGTTGCAGCTAGCGCCACCCTGCTCCGCCTCCTTTGCCGAGATCATCAAATTCAACTATCTCAGCCAATCAAATGCTTTCCCATGGGAAAACATTCAGAGGCTATTGCATAGAATCAATGCATCTCTATGGGTAGCGTTCAGCATCTCCATGCAGAACTTGGAGACGCTGAATCCCAGTGCTGCACACTGAGTGACTGCCACTAGAGGTTTCCTAGGTTTCCTACAACTACATTAAAGAACAACTATAGCTTAATGTCCCTGCAGGCTTTTCATACATTACTAAAACAGTGGCAATAGATCTTTCCATGTTGTAAATTCCTAAGTGAGTTAATGAAAAATATCAACATAAATGAGAACATTTAGGCCAATCTTGCTGAAATAGAAACATTGCCTACTTTTGCCTAGCTTTGTCTCTCAGATGTCAACCACCGCTACTTACCATTTATTGAATAAACTCCAAAGTTTGCTGGAGTATTCTGCAACATAATGCTTTAGGCAGCAACCTGTAATATAATAGAATGTCAGTAACATTTCCCTTCACAATGTATAAAAGGTAATATATATAGTACTTTCTGAACAGTCAGTACTTAGTTTAAGTGCAATCTCCACAATGTTTAGTATTTTACCTGTTTGTTTGATGACAATTTTAGCCACTTCCCACTGCGCAGGTTTGGTGACCCGAGAGTTGCTGGTGGTGTAGTTGGCATTTCTCTGACAGGGGCAGGATAACAGATGCCACGGTAATGGAACTCGGACAACAAACTCATTCGGCTTTCGCCGAAAATGTCGGATCGCCCCTCCATGATGGTTTATCCGAGTTCTTGTCCATGCCCAGTGGGAAGCATTTGCAGCCATGATCTAGGTGGAAAAAAGAACAGGAGCATAAAAAATGACCAATGTTCAACTTAAATGTTAACTTTTAAAACAACAAAGAAATGAAATGCTGACATCAAATTTGCAATCCTTGGCTGGTAGCTTTGCATTGTTATACTAATATTTGTTTTATTTTTATTTTAGAGAAATCTGCATAATTTGAAAGGATTAAAGTTGTATTACATTTTATAAATACATTTCAATTCCTGAATAGAAATTACAGTCATTCATAAATCAAAAAGCCTTCTGGATTCTGTAAGTTACATTTCTATGTACTATTTTTACAATTAAAGTTGCACGTTAGGTTGTTTAGTTGGGTACCTTTCCCATTGTGTAAACCTTCAAAGCACAATTAGTGATGCCATCCGTGTATTTTTCATCCTAATGCATGATTTGGATGGCACTCACATAAACTATGAGGACCCCATAACTTATGGTTGCACTGAGGATGACATATAATAGTCTTCTAAAATCCTTGCACCGGCCCTGCTCACAACAACATGTTCTCATCATTAAAGATTATAGATTCAGTTGTGTGTGGGGAAAAAAATATTTTGATTTGAATAACTAGAAGAAAGGATCTAGATTCCGTCTCTTAGAAATTGTTCATTAATGCCGAAGGAAGGCTTTCTGAATGATAATCTTGGGTAAAATTTCCAGACACAAGTTTAAAAAAAACCTGACTGCATCAATTCAATTCAAATCCTAAAGCATTTACTTAATCGAATGTCTTTTGTCTTTATTTCCAATGGATTGCGATTACAAACCTGCTCACATGTCTCTCTGCTCACTAGGGCTTGGAATCCCATTCGCGACCATAACTGGTCGCGTGCCTTGCAGAAGTGGTGCAGATGAAGACGCCAGTTTCCTCCGAGAGCCCAGGGATATATCTGGTTATAAAATGGCTCCTCTTCTTCTATGCAATTTGCCAGATATCTTAAGATAGAAAAGAATTGCAAGTAAGCTACCAAAGTACATAAATGCAGCTCATGCCGTCTAGATATCTCAAGTTGTAATGATTTTGCTACAAAAATTGCACATTTGACCCTTATTTTCTGTTTGTTATTTAAACGCTTAATAAAATACAGTGTAATATGACAAGAGAAGAGTTGTTAGCGTCTTAGATTAAAACCCTTAGGGAAGGTTAAAAACACTTACAAAGCTGTAAAAAAGTTGTCCCTATTACATTCTTCTTTCTTCAGTCCTGCTCTCTGGAAGTACGTCATCACCATTGCCAGCAGGTACTAGGAGAATATCAGAATTAGAGTAAGGCTTGTAATAAAGATTAGGAGAGAGAAAATCCTACTAATACAGCACAGGAATCAACATACCTCCCAACTCCTGTCTTTTTTCAATATAGAAAACTATGAAAAGTCAGTCTGACATGAATGAATGCCTGCCAACCATCTAAGGCCAGGCCACTGAGAGCAAGTCGTACAGAAAGCATTGTTTTAGTGCTCTGTGCAGGGTCCTAGTGATCTTAACATAGCACGAGCACATCTAATGATGTTTGTAATCGTGTTAGCGAAAGTTCCCTGATCAGCACCCCCACACATTATATGTCTCATAAAAGCTATTCCTGGAGCTCTGGGGAGAGGAGAACCCTTCCCCTGGTTTTCGCCTGGCTATAAACTTCGCCAGCATTGTCTCCAAATAGTGCTGTGATTGGTGGTCGGGGTACTGAGCGACACCCAATCAAAGATTCACTGGATTGCGGCACAGGTTGCATCCGGTGAATAGTTCCACAGCGAATTATGGTAACTTCCGGTCAGGTGTGTGGTGTGCAGAATAGATCCAGCCGATCCACAGAGTCCCCCATATCCTCCTGAGGGATAGCGTAAGCACTCGGGGCAACCATACCCATACAGTAACAATAGACTTTATTTTTCATTATTTAGAGGCTTCTGGGCCTGGGTCTAAATAGCTGGCCACCAAGTCCCTCAAAAAGCCAGGGGATGCAATCACAGACCATATATAAACAAAAAAATAGACATATAACAGTAGACATGAGACTTAATTCACTAAACAGTGAATAAGGACATGGAAATGATAGTCCAAGTTAGCAGCACTGGAGAAATTGTCCAGTTCCGATATTTATCCTTCGTGGCAAATTTTGCCTCAAATTTGCCACAATTTATTGTTTAGTACAAACATCTCTTGAAAGGTAATAGGCAGCAAAAAATTACCATATTAATACACTGCCATTGCATTGTTAAATTGCACTTGAGTTTATTTTAAATAATGTAATTTTATAAGTTATTAAGAAAAAAGAAGGGTTGCACTCGATCATATAATTTAACACGGTGCACTAAGCATGGGTCAGCAAATCCCATATATTCTATATAAACCTGTAACCAGGTCGAAACATTGCAGATCCAATAAAACTGCCTTGAAGATATCACAGTGAGCGGCTGAGATTTTTTTCATTTATATTTTATATGTTATTGACTGTGGATCTAAATATCTTTGGCAGAAATGTCTTGTTAGAATTATTTAGTAGAGAAAACAATGTTTTCTGATAATATGGACATTTGGTAATAATGAAACCATCTGTTAACAATAATGATAATAATATGATATTAGTAACAATACCTTGTCAGAAGACTTGAAATGTTCATCAGTATACAGAAATGCTTGGACAATGGCGTCATCTGTAATAAATAGGACAAGTAATAGCTATTATGAGACTAGAAATGTGTACTTTAAAATTAACTGTTCCTTAACCCCTTTCATGATGGCTGATGCACCCTGCGTGTCCTCATCACTTATGCAGTTAGTTTTAATCGATAGTGAGACCTTGATATTGCTGTAATTGTTACTAGTTAGGCTGTATATCAGCAATTGCCCTCCTCGGACATCCAATCATAATAGCAGTGGATAACAGTGTGTCTCAAGCATTAGATATCTAGCAATAGGATTTCATAGCTTAACCTGGTAACAGAATGCTGTGACAACTGGAGTCAATCTGTCCAACCAGTTCCTACCATGATCAGAAAGCACCGGGAATTGCTGCACGCCTCAACACTCCTCCCCCTGCTCCTTCGTATTACTTAAATAGTATAGTGCTGGCCCGCACTATAATAATGGATGGGGGTGACTCGTAACACTGGCAGTCAAGGCACCCCCCTAGTGTGTGGCACCTGGGGCAGGCCACCCCCGCCACCTCCACCCCCTCAAATCATCCGTCACTGAGTTAAAGACAGAACATTAGAGTTAGATATTTTTAGAGATGATAGTGAAACATTAGTTGTAGACTTAATGTTACTGTTAATTGTTAACTATTAGGGCTGGGAGATTACGGCTAGGTGTGGTGATTAGCTTTTGGATTATTGGTTTGATTTGCATATATTTAGGAACTGTGGCTACTAAAGTGTATGTGCCTCATTCCACCAATATGCACTATGCAGGAATTTCCTTTATAAATCTGACACCATGAAAGGACACATTCTGAGAGCAGAATATAGTGCACTATTACTGTTACTATTACTATAAATGGTAATTTAGTGCTCTCCCCACTGCTTAACCAACATATGAAAAATAGTCTATCCTACTGCGCTATTTAATACAACAGGCGAGCAAACAAAGTCAGTCGTGAATATGGTTGGTGTACGCAGGGCCGGCGCTACCATTAAGGCGAATAAGGCATTCGCCTGGGGTGCCGGCCTCTGGGGGGCGCCTACCGGGAGGTTTTCTGGTGGGCTGCCCTGCTGCTGCTGTCTGGGGATGCTGTGCTGTGCGAGCGGCTTCTTAGCCACCCCCCAGCGCAGCCATTTAGCTGCTTGCCTGCTCGGGAGAGGGGTATGCTGTAACCCCAGCACCCGAGCAGAGCTCTGTGATTCCAGCAGGCAGGGGAAGCCGGGACATGACTTAGTATCCTGGCTGCCCCCTGCCTGTGAACACGAGAAGCACTCTCAGGGCCGTCTTTAATACTGATTGGACCATGGGCAAGACTTTACTTGGACCCCCTGGATCCCGCCCTCTCACTCCCTAGCATGCAATCACGCTCTTCACCCCAACAGCCACACACAAAAATAAAACCACACACCTTGTAGACCAATAAACTTTAATGTAAACATAAAGAACTGGTTCACAACGTGCAGTTTGTGAGTGTATTACAGATCACCTCATCAATACAATGCACAGGAATGTGCAGGGTGTGAGTACATCTCAGCCAATCCACTACTTTCCCATAGCAAAGTATTGGAAGGCTATTGCGCATGCGTGGCAAAACACTAAGCTTCGCCAGATTAATCAGCATCTCCTCATATAAATGCATTGAATCAATGCATTTCTATGAGGAGTGTTAAACGTGAATGCCAGTGTTGCACATTGTGTAACACTGGACTAGGAAGCACCTCTAGTGGCCGTCTGATGAGTGGCCTCTAGAGGTAATCCTAGGCAGTAATGTAACCACTGTGTCTTCTCTGTGTGTTTATGTTAAAAAGCCTGTTACGCCGTAGTGGTTCTGGTGACAATAGTGTCCCTTTAATATACCCGTGTAGATAAAGTAAACAGTAGATTTTATTAGCAGGGATCAGTATTTATAAATCTACATGGCTCACTTCTTACATAAAAAATACAAATGTCACTTGGAAGAAAATCCTTAAAATGATGGTGCTTAAAGAAAAATAAAGAAAACAGCACAAAAGTATAAAATAAAATGCTGTATCATTATTCTAGACATGAAAAAAAAAGAAAAAACTAAGCACATTCCCAGCCTGATTTTTAGCACAGCTTACAACACAAATATTTTTTTTTATTTTGCAGATTACTTATATATATATATATATATATATATATATATATATTATAAAAATGCACAGATTGTGTACTAACCCCCTCCAATGTACTAACCCCCCCCACCCCTCACCCTCTCCAACCGTCCCACCCTCCCTGTCCCCTTCTCCAAACCCCCACCCCCCTTTTAAACAAGTAATAGCTCCCCTTATTCCTTATTAATTAAATACTTACAGTTTTGAAGACCAGCAGGCTCAGGATTCAGGAGCCGCTTTGCAGTTTGTTCTGGGGGGAGAGTCAGGAGAGTGATGACTGCCGCTGCGCAGCCTGTGTCCCGGGGCTCACCCTGACGTTGCCGTGACATCACGTGATGCGGGTGCACGGTACGCTGCAGGCGCAGAGCCAGGGAGGAGGAGCAAGTAAGTCCTGCACTATGCAGCGATGCTGCTCACATAGTGAAGGATTGGATGGATGAGGATCGCTGGTGCATGCCAAAATAAATAGATAATAGCAGAACATATCTATTATCTATTTATTTAACAAATTGTTGTGGCCAGCGGGGCTCAAGAGGCAGCTGCCTTGGGCCCCCCAGGAGCAAGTGGGCCCGGGGCAACTGCCCCTTTTGCCCCGTGTTAAAGACGGCCCTGAGCACTCTGAGGGGAAAAGGAAGCAGCCTGTGCTCACAGTGTACGGCTCTCCTGCTTCCCCCACCAGGAACAGCACCAGCTACCTGCAGGCTGGACCCCTCTGCTCCATTCACAGCACTTATGAATGATCCATCTGAAGGTAAGTGGAACTGATTATGAGTATGAGTGTATGATGGTAAATTGGTATGTGTGTATTGAATTGCTGTGTTTGTGGGTGTAAATACATTGTGACTATATGTAAAGTGGTATGAGTTTGTGCTTGAGTGACAGTGTGTGTGTGATACTGTGTGTGTTAGTGACTGTGTAAATGACACTGTGCATGTCAGTGAGAATGTGTGAGTGACACTGTATGTCAGTGAGTGTGTGTGTGTGTAATTGAAGCTGTGTGTATGTCAGTGATAGTGTGTGAGTGTCATTGTGTGTTTTTAAGTGAAGCTGTATGTGTGTCAGTGATAGTGTGTGAGTGTCATTGTGTGTGTGTGTGTGTGCAAGTGAAGCTGTGTGTATGTCAGTGATAGTGTGTGTGTCATTGTGTGTGTGTAAGTGAAGCTGTGTGTGTGTCAGTGATAGTGTGTGAGTGTCTTTGTGTGTGTCTAAGTGAAGCTGTGTGTATGTCAGTGATAGTGTGTGAGTGTCATTGTGTGTGTGTAAGTGAAGCTGTGCATATGTCAGTGATAGTGTTTGAGTGTCATTGTGTGTGTGTAAGTGAAGCTGTGTGTATGTCAGTGACAGTGTGTGAATGTCATTGTGTGTGTGTTAGTGACACTGTGTATGTCAGTGAATGTGTAAGTGACACTGTATGTCAGTGAAAGTGTGTGAGTGACACTGTGGATGTCAGTGTTTGTGTTAGCGAAAGTGTGTAACTGGCACTGTATGTCAGTGAGTGTGTAAGCGACACTGTGTATGTCAGTGAGAGTGTGTTAGTGAGAATGTGTATGTGACATTGCATGTCAGTGAAAATGTTAGTGAAAATGTGTATGTATGTCAGAGTGACCATGTAATTAGATACTTATATATTAAATTATATTTAAAATATATATTAATAGAATTCTATATTATACCGAAAAAATGTTTGGAGTAACATAAATTAAATCTCAATATAATTTTTTTAATAATTGAAGTTTATTGACTTTCTCATATACCAGTCAATATATAAGGGATACAGAAAAAAAGAAGGGAGGGGGTATACTGGGTTGCAGTAATATGACTATACATCAAGGGTGCGATATACATCTGATACCACAGTATAACCATAAAACAATATGACAATATCACAATACAACAATATAACAGCATACATACAGGTATGAGACACTCTGAATACACAGATGTTAGTTTAGCAGTGAGTACCGTCGATGACATAGCTTCTTACCCTCTTTGTGTCAACCCTTATGTGTTCCCCCGTTCTGCCAAATATCGTTTTCTTACCCACACCGGGCCAAACCTGGGGTGGACCTCAATGGCGCAACCCACCTGCCCCCTTATAGGGGATCCTCCGTGTTATTTACAGATGGCAGGACGGGTTTTTGTGCGGCGTTATGTAGTCAAATTTTAGGGTATCGGTTATCGCTCTCTGTGTTCTATTCCTGCCTGGACAGCCACCCTCCTAACTCCGTGTATTTCTGATTAGCGCCTCTGTATGTATGCGGTAAGTGTTTCATTTTTCCTCTTTAACAATATGTCGTTTGCTCTGTTGCACACTAATGTGCTCAGTCTCCAACAGTATGAGCTTGCTCGTATTAGAAAAGAGCCAGGGTAACTGAACTGGGGGGAAGGGTGAAAAGGAAAAAGAAAGTATGATACAAAAACATGGAAATAAGGTACATTCTTACATCAGTGAATGGTGTCGTGGCAGCGTAATGTCGCATTTAGTCTGCATTATGTCGTTAGGTCAGGACCTTTGCTTCGACTGGGAGAACCTCCGAGAGAGTATCTGAGATAGCACCCCCCTCTTCCTTGTCCCCCCTCTCCCCCTCCCCTATAGCCCACTCATGGTGGGTATCGGATCTGCCAACTGTCCCAGATATTTGCAATTTTTTGTTGTTGGGTTGGGGTAGTCACTGACATACGCTCATAGGAATAATTGAGTTGTATCTTATCCAGTAGCATTTGTTTGGTCGGACATATCCCCGATTTCCAGTTTAGGGCTATCAGTGCTCTAGCTGCCAGCGCAATCTGGGCCAACAGCGCACGATTATAAAAGGTATATTGTTGGGGGAGGTCCAGCCACAGGAAGGTCTCATGGGACAGAGGCGTCTCAAGTCCCAGTTCACGAGTCAGCTTTTGCACAGTTTCCCACAGCGGCCTGATTTTGTGGCACTGCCACCAAATGTGGTTTATAGTGCCCCTGTCTCCTCCACACCTCCAACAGACACCTGGCACATTTGTATACATGTGACTAAGCCTATCGGGGGTCAAATACCAGCGATATATTAGTTTTCTGTGGGCTTCCCAGTGGGAAAAACAAGTAGTCATGCCCTTGAGGGCATGCAGTCTGTCCACCCATTGGTCCGTCGACATCCTTTGCCCTGTTTCCCTCTCCCACAATGCCACAAATGGGAAGTGAGTCTTGTCAGGATTGTCAAAATGTGATTTATAGCAAAGTGAGAGAAGTTTGGGCTTTAGAGGTCTGTCCCAACCCGTAGCGATTAAATTAGCAACTCCTGTTTGCTCCTTAGTCATGTCTGTTGTGCTGTAATCTACATAGTCCATAAGGACACTCTTCATTTGCAGATATAAGAATGTGAAGTTGGAGGGCAGACTATATTTCTGTTGTAGGTCGGCAAATGGTATTATGGAGCCTCCTGAGATAAGTTGGGATATGTTAGTTATTCCATGTCCCCCCCAACGTGTCAGGGAGAGCCATGGAGAAACTGCGGATAATGCCCCCAGGGGGCTCAACCTGTGATACTTCCTGGTGCACTTACCAGCTTTCAGTAAAGCATCCCAGGTTGAAATGGATGCTAATGTGGTGGGAAACAGTGATGGTCGCGTACCACGCAGGAACTCGGGGGTCCACATGTACGCCAGTAGGCTGTCGCCCTGCATTTGTTGCTGTTCTAGGTCTATCCAGTTAAGCATACCCCTAGGAGCATGTAAGTTGATAGCTTGCGCTAGCAATGTCGCCCTGTGGTATGTCCAGACATGTGGGATCCCCATGCCTCCCCTCTCTAACGGTCTCTGTAGACATCCGCCCCCTATCCTGGCTTTCTTGTTTGCCCACACAAATGCAGAGAAGATTTTTTGCACTTTGTAACAATATGATTTGGGTACATGAGTCGGGATCATTCTAAACACGTATAGTAGCTTAGCCAATGACATCATCTTAATAACGTTTATGCGTCCCGCCCAAGATAGTTTTATCTCTTTCCATGACTCCAGCTCCTGTTTTATCACATTAAAGATTCTAGTGTGGATGTGCGGGAATAGGGATTTTACCGTTTTAGTAACTCTTTTTACTATAGCGAAATAGGGATTTTACCGTTTTAGTAATTCCCAGGTATGTTACATATTCCTCACTCCAGTCAAACTGGAAACTCCGCTGAAGGTGCCCTTTTTGCTCATGGGGTATATTAATCGGGAGCGCTTGAGATTTGCTGGTATTGAGTTTATAGTACGATATCTCACCGAATTGCTCCAGGAGATTGAGGAGCGCAGGTTGGGAGTTCACCGGTTTTGTTAGAGTCAGTATTATGTCATCAGCGAACAGGGAAAGTTTGTGTTGTTGGTCGCCTATCTGTACCCCCTTGATGGTAGGGTCATCCCGTATGAGCTGGGCCAATGGCTCCAAGCAGAGGATGAAAAGCAGGGGGGAAAGGGGGCAACCCTGCCTGGATCTATTGGTAATATCAAACAGAGCAGGTATAAATCCCGCATTTGAGACACAGGCCGTGGGGTGGGAGTATAGTGCCATAATGGCACCTATGTATGCGTCTGGAAATCCAAATCTCGTTAATACCTCCTTCATATACAGCCAATTAAGCCTGTTGAAGACCGCAGAGAAGGCCTTCCATCCCTGTGGTGTCTAGATGATGAAGTATGTTTAGGAGGTGCCTGGAGTTATCTGACCCTTGTTGGCCCCTAATGAAGTCGGATTGATTATAGTGGATTAATTTAGTGAGGAATGGGGCCACCCTGTCTGCTAGAATTTTTGCGTATCATTTTGTATCAATGTCCAGTAGGGAGATGGGCCTAAAGTTGGCACAGATGGTTGTTTTTTTCCCGGGTTTGGGCAGGGTAACTATGTGTGCCCGAAGCATGTCAGTAGGGAGATTACCCTTAACTAGGCACCCATTAAAGAGTATAGTTAGGTACGGCGTCAGTTGATCACGATATGTCTTATAGTAGACAGCTGACAGCCCGTCTGGTCCTGGGCTTTTTGCAGCTGGTAGGGCTTGTATGTGTTCTAGTATCTCTGAGTCAGTGATGGGTGCTAGGAGATCCGACTCTGCGGTCTCTGGTAAGCAGGGGAGTGAAACCCTGTACAAAAAGGCCGTAATCTGATGCGTAGAGGGGACAATTGTGTGGCCATCCTTGTCTAAGTTATACAACGAGCCATAGTAGTTGGCGAATTCCTGCACTATGCTATCAGGGTTCATAATTTTGTTCCCTTGCGGCGAGTGTATGTATGCTATCTTGGCTGCTGCTGCTTTTTTCCTTAGTTGAGAGGCCAACAGTGCCCCTTCCTTGTTACCTTGTGAAAATTATATCTGCTTCATTCTACGTAGCAGGAAGTTGGTTTTGGCCAACTCCAGCTCCATTAGTTCAGACTTAATAGATTTAATGGTTTGGTGTTGGTGATCAGTGGGGGAGGATTTGTTTGTTGCCGAAGCTTCTATCAGCCTTTAAGTGAGGTCTAGGTATTTTTTCAGCCTCTGAGCTTTATCTCTGCTGGCATGTTTAATAAGGACCCCTCTTATGTAAGCCTTATGGGCCAACCACACCAAGGCGATGCCTGATTCTTGCACCCTATTTATTTGAAAGTAATGTTCTAGCTCCCGTGCAATTTCATGACGGATCTGCGGGTCAGTCAGCAGGTGCTCATTTAGGCGCCATGCCCCTTTTCCCTTGCATATGTACTGGTCGCCCAATGTCAGAGTGATCGGGGCATGGTCTGACCATGTAATCAGCCCCATTGTGCTGTCCACTACGTTAGTGATACGGGATCTATGAATCAAAAACTGGTCTATCAGGGAATATGAGTTATGTGCCCCTGAGTGGAAGGAGTAATCACGCTCTAGGGGGTGAGTTACCCTCCAGGGGTCTATGTACCCATGCTCTAGAAGAATTTGGTTCATTCGTGTAGAGATCTGTTGTCGGTGTTGCCGTGTAGAGCTTGCCACCCCATGGTTTGTGGAAGTGTCTAAGTGGTAGGTGAGAATAAAGTTGGTATCACCTCTTATTATGACTTCGCCAAGTCTCCAGGTCTCTATTTTTTGTAGGAGTCGGTCTAGGACTCCCGGTTGGTCAGAGTGTGGGCCATACCAATTCACTAGGGTATATGGGGCGTTATTGATATGGCATTGGATAACAAGATATCTGCCGTTGGGATCTACATGTTTGGAAACAAATTCAAAGGCCACATCTTTGCTTATTAGTATAGAAACTCCCCTTTTTTTCTTTGAGCAGCAGGAGTGAAAGCTCGTCGAGAATGCTGGGGACTGGAAGGTTGGCCTGCTAGATTTTGCAAAGTGCGTTTCTTGGAAACTTGAGCATGGGCTTGCTTGGCATCCCGCAGTGCGAGTCTGCGCTTGTGTGGGGAGTTAAGTCCCTTAGCATTCATAGAAAGTAGTTTTAAAACCATTGTGTAGTGGGATGAGAAGCTTTATGGTAAGGTTTGTACATTGTTATGTCACCACCCATCTCGACCATGCCCTGGGAACCGGGGGGAAGGGTTTTAAAGACTTTGGTACATGTATGTTGCCCTGTCTTATATACAATACATCTGCCACTCCATTTCTGCTGTTGGTACAAATATTTCCGAAGACACGTTACACAAAAAAAAAAATAATAACACATAAAAAACCTGAACTATATGCATCAGCCAAGAGGACCCAGACAGCCTAGGCCATCCAATTTTGGCTTTCTATTAACTATATGGTGTTCCCATACACCATATCGGCCCTTTAAGGAGCCTGTGGGGTGTGACCAGTGTCTTAGAGAACCAAAAACACTAGTGTTAAACTCCCGGCGAGCCCGCCAGTGGCGGCGGTTTAACATATTATGGGGCAACTTGCTTTTAATATAGTTTGGACCAGTGTCGTTTGGACAATGTGCAAACACCTTGTCCTATAGGGCTTATTGGTTAGGTTTTTTTATTTTTTATTTTTTTATTATTGTATTATACAGCCCTCCACAATTAACCCATGTTCTCCCACTCTGCCCTTAACACATTTAGGCCTAAGGACCCTTTAGGGTGGGGGATGTTTTATGCTAAATTAATCCGGCCTGGCCCCTGCAATACCTCTCCTGAGACACAATGGGATCAGGTACAGCTCCTCATGCAGCAATGTTCATTCCAAAGTTGTCACTTCAAGCATGTAGGACAGTGAGTTCTTTGGGAGTCTTTAGGTCACCACGGTGACCCTCTGCCAGTCTCCAACTAGACGTGGGGGCGACATCGCCTGTTCTCTGGCTGTAATCTCCTCTGGTGCCAGCTGAATGTTCCATTGGGAGAGCAGTTTAAGTCCATCTTCTGGGGTGAACGCTGTTTTGTCCATGCCGTTCCTATGTATAATGAGGTGGGTCGTAAACCCCCATTTGTAAAGGATTTTGGCCGCCCTTAGAACATGTGTAATCGGTCCAAAGGTTCTTCGCTTTGCTAGTGTGGCTGGGGACAAGACAGCAAATAACTGTACGCCCTCAAATTGGCCTGTCATCCGGTTGGGGTCTCGGGCTGCCTGCATGATTTGTTCTTTAATTCCATAGAAATGCACCCGCACTATGGCATCCCTCAGCGCCGCAGCTGGTAAGCTCTTGGGTTTAGTCATTCTATGAGCTCTATCCAGCTGTAGTTCATGGTCCGACGCCTCTGGGAGCAGGTTGTGGAAGAGCTGTCTTATGTATGCTCTCAGGTCTTGGTTTCTGACTTCTTCCGAAATGCCTCGCAGTCTGATGTTATTCCTGCGGGCTCTGTCCTCTAAGTCAGTCACCTTGGTGTCCAGTTGGTGCAGTTTGGTTTTAAGTTCCGAGTATGCATCCGCCAGTGTATTGTGGGTCACAATTATTTATTCGGTCTTGTCCTCAAGATGTGCGGTGCGTTCGCCAATGGCCTGGATATCTTTTTTTATTTCACTTGCCAGTTTCTGGAAGTCGGCCCGCATTGTAGTCTTAAGGTCGTCTAGTAGACTTTTAATGCCCGGTTCCGCCGCCATTTCAGCATTGCAGGGGGAGATGGAGGTCACATCACTTTGCTCAGAGCTAGAAGCTGGGGAAAGTGCCGCCTCGTCGCCATCTTGCGGCCTCTTGTTCGGCGTGGTCAGGGCTGTAACCTGGGTTGTTGCTGGTTTTTGCCTCATTTTGCGAGGCGTCTTGCTTGCCATCATATCGCTGGAGATTCTCAGATGCTGGGTGAGTATTTCCCTCATAAGATGTGTGTGGATTCACGCTTATATTGTCGCGGACGTCGGAGCTCTCCTAGACTGCGACCGGCACCATTCACATCGTAGCCACGCCCCAAATCTCAATATTATTACAAATTAAACAGCACCAAATACATTGAAAAAGTGTGTGGATATATTTTTTTTTAGGCAGTATGTGTCTATTGATGTATGCATTAGGCAGTACATGTGTATTGATCTATGCATTCGGCAATATGAGTGTATGAATGTATTTATTAGGCGGTGTGTGTGTGTGAGGATTTATGTAATGAGCATATGGTTGATTGTATGTAATAGGCAGTCTGTGTGGATGGATGTATTAGGCAGTGTGTTTATATGGATGCATATACTGGATGAGTGTTTCTATGCAGTGTGTTCATTGCAATTCAGAATTTAGTGAATAAACATGTGAGAGAATGTAGTTGACTTTATGAGGGGGCGGCAAAATGGATTGCTGCCTAGGGCGGCAAGAATCCTTGCAACGGCCCTGGGTGTACGGTATAACCCTAGTGAGTGGAACTGAATACAATTCAAATGTGTTAAAACATAAATTTTAATGAAATGAAAAATAAAAAGTATAAATAAGTCGTGCCACCGCCTAAAATTTAGAAGTCATTCCTATATCCTGTAAATGAGGAGCACTCAATGGAAAGGGTATAGGTGTCCTACGTGAACTGAGTAGAAAACACCACAATCTCCTCTATAGTCTGTGGAGAACTAGTAATTCCCTTCAAGGAGGGGACCAATAGTTAAATCTAATGGTAAAGTACAGACAGGTATGTGTTGTTTCACATAAAGAATTACATGATTAAGTAAAAACAAAGAGTATCATTAGGGACCATGCCACTAAACAGTACTTTCAGCCGTTAGTGTAAAGATTAGGTAGTCGCTATGATACAAGAAACCCAAATAGAATACCCTCTCATAATTGCCTCTGGTGAAAACCAGAGAGTAATTTGTCCTAGATGGAATTATTCACTGTTAATTGCTCTATTTAGTGCTTGTGGTCAGAGAATAAGTAAAGGGACACTATAAATACCATAACAACTACAGCTTAATGTAATTGTTCTGGTGTCTACTGCTTCTCTCTGCAAGTTTTTTAATGTAAACACCACCTTCTCAGAGAAAAGTCAGTGTTTACATTACTGCCTAGGGACTCCTCCAGTGGCAGTCAGATGGCCACTAGAGGTGCTTCCTGGATCTGTGCTGCACAGTGTGCAGCACTGGCGTACAGTATCTCAAAGCTTTGCATGGAGACACTTGCTGGGGCATCAAACAGCTATTTAGCCACTATATGTGTTCTTTGAATAACTGCCTATTCTGCTGAATAAATATTATTAAAACCATATAAACCCCAGATTACACTATGGAGCATAATTTCTTACCTAGAAGTTGGTAAAAAGCTTCCCTTTGCTCTCTTCCTTCGATGTCCAGGTGCTGGTCGTCTTCCTGTCCTGGGACAATGTCAGCATCTTTTGTCCTTCGTTTGGAAGCTGGTGACGATCTGTTGTGGGAGAAAACCAGACGGTCCATAAGGTGTGTCTTTTATTGCTTAAAACCACAAAACCACTCTGAAAAAAATCCATTGCGTCAGTGCAGCTACTGTATGCATATGTACTCTATGCAAATATGGGATTTTAGCAATGACTATTTTTCTATGAGGAAACACTGAGGAGTGATATAATTAATGTGGTGTGGTGGGATATGACAGGTCTTAAAGAAACACTATATTGTTAGGAAAGACTGTTAGTGGCTTAGTCCCTCGTTACATATAGATTTCCTCCCGTTTGTAATAAAAATATATAAAGGTTTTATTTATCTTTTTCCAGTGTCCAATCTCCCTTGTGCTGTTCACCTCTTTTAATCCCTCATTGTCTTTGATGAAACATGGCCTCCTCTTTATAGGTCTCATACGCGGTTGGTACTTCGCGTGCCTCAAAGCTTCCCCATAGGAAAGCATTGTATTTATGCCCTCCTATGGGCTTCAACGTCATGTGACCGAGTTTTACTCAGACAGTATCTCTAGTGACTGTCAGTACAATGCAATGTAAACCGTGCAATAAAAAAAAAAAAAAAAAAAAGGACAGGGCCATTGCAGCCAGATTACTATAGTGTTCCTTTAAGTGAAATATGTTCTTTCCTTTAGTGTTACTTATTTTTCTTGCTCTCTGTCTCCCAAGAGCTAACGTCCAGCAAAATCAGAATGTATTTTATATAATCAAAAGCGTTCAATGTTGAAAATCCCATCCTTAAATGCTGACTATAGCATTAGGAACACTGTATTACTAATGCTGTGTTGTCCCTGTCTCAAACTTAATAGTTCCCCCACCCCTTAGGGTCCAGTGAATAAAGGGTTAAAACACAATTTTTGCCCACTTACCTCTTTGCAGCACCATGGTCTCCTCCAGCTACATCACGGCATTGGTGGAACCTAATGCACAGCGAGCACCTCGTACACATTAAATATCTCAAAGAAAGCATTGAATCAAAGCGTGAGGACGTCCAATGTCCTTTCACAGAGTAAAACTATGTTAGGGATCAGGAAGCAACTCTACTGGCTGTCTAGAAGAACTCTGTAGTGTTTTACATTGCCGAGTTAAACCGACAGAGGCAATGCACCCAGACCACTTCAATGAGATGAAGTAGTCTAAGAGGAATAGAAATGTATGTCATATTTTACTTACTGCTTCTCATTGGAAGTGGATCCCGTTAATTCCCCTTCTGGGCGTTTCCTCTTCTGCAGGCAAGAATCCTTCTTCTGCCGCACGTTGGGGAATTGTCTGAAAGATAAACTGGATTTTACATGTTTGTAATGGAATAATATGAGGCATGGCCTTCATTCACCAAACAGATAATTGATGTGAATAATGGCCATTTTAGAAAAACATTGAAAGCTTTGCTATGTTAGCAATATTTTGCACTTGATTTTCATTTTGTGACAATGAACTGTTTAGAAACAAATCCTAATAATGTTAATGCATGCGCCATATCTTATTTAAATTTGTCTATAAATGCTGATTAGAAATATGGGGTTTATTCCCTGGTGACTGGATTTTATTGAATAAAAAACAACTGCAGATGTAGGCTGAAATAGCCACACTGTCTCTATATCTGAGTAATTTTTTTCCCAAATCAGTTATTGATAAATAATTATTTTCAATACAATGTTCAGTTCTTTACAGGTCACTATGTGTATGTAGTAAATAAACAACCTGTGTATGTGTAATGCTGCTCTTTTACGGCCGGCTATGATTTTATATGAAACAATCAGACAGTTGTGGTTCTGATATAACAGGGACATGTTAAGTATTATTCACCAAACTGGGAATTGCCACATGCTCACTAGAGCAGTTTAGTAGCAAAGTTTATATTTTAGACCAAAACAGTCAAATTGGGAAAAGGAAAACAGCCACTCATTTATGTTTCCACTTCAGCTAATTTAGTTACATTTGCAATTCCTTGTTGAAATAATGACAATTATTATTATTGATCTGTGAATAACCATCAAGGATCTTTACTAAAGTGTGAATTGTCATGAATTTAAAGCTTAAACTGTTAGCACAAAATAGCCAAAGCTGAAACATAGCTGGGTAGGAGATGGACATGTAGGCCTGAAATTTGAAATTCACTAAAACTTTCTGATAATTAAATCCTGCATGAGTGCGGCTTCTGCCAATACTGAAATATCTATATTGAAATTTACCATTTCATCATTGAGAATGCAGGAACCCTTATTTGTTTCATTACCAATATTAAGCATCTACTAAGGATTCGCTAATCTAACTTTATTTCATAAAATAAATATTCATTAAGATCTGTGTTCACTTACCCAAGGGACATGCCTGTAGCTCCCACTCACACTCAGGCAGTGTAGGAAAAAGGTGAAACACAATACAAGTAAATAATTAATTAGTTCACAATAATATAATAAAATATTTAGTAAGATAATATTCAGAAATGCTAACTAATATTTAATCTGTATATTTTAAATATTTTACTAAATACAACAACTAAATCCAATTCAATTAGATTAAATTAAAATTCTATTTCTAGACAATATAAATGTATATAATATAATATAATATATCACGGAGCAGCCAGTGAATCAGCCAACAAGTCTTTCTCCAGCGCTGTCAGCAGTTGAGGATCCTCGTGGTTTGAATGAATACAACTGACATCACCATGGCATCCCTGCACTGATTGGTTGGCTTTATGTGATGTCACCATTCTGAGATAGTTAGAGCTGCTTTATAAGCACAGTGCCTGCTGTTTTAAAGCAGGAATCACTAAATATAGGAATTGTTCCCCCAATACAGAGTATCACACATTAACATGTTCCATCAATGTTTCTAAAGGATTATTGAATAAGCTTTAAATGAGCTGATATCACCTGCAGGTCTGCTTATTTCAGGGGAGTCAAAATCTTTCCCTGTCAATCCTTGTGTTGGCAGAAGCTGATGGATGGGAAAATAAGATTCATTTTGTATGGGTGCTGGAATAATATATAAAAAGTTACAGTTATTCACTAAAGTAAGAAATCCTGGGAATTCAAAGTGAATTACAATTTTCTGCCAAAATATCCAAATGAGAAATCTTCCCATCTCAATTCTGTTTTCAGTTTGGTTATTTTGGTCTTAAATTTGACATTGACTTTGATCTCCATTCTCACTTTAGATGGGTCGTCTTAATCAGGTATTGCTGTTTGATTATAAACAAAGGTGCAGATTTTGAGTATTTTTTTTTAATCATTTTTGTTATGTAACTTTGGGTTGTATTATTTAAATCTGTGTACAACCAGTCTGGTGGAAGGATTTTTGGGTACAGAGGCAAAGATGCATTTTGTCAACCCCCAGTAAAAAATGATTTATTTACCTGTGTGTCTCTTAACCTACTTTTAAATGTATTACCCCATTTCTGTTTTACTTTTCCCTTCTTTTGAATGTCTTCCCTCTTTGGTGTCTTACACCTCCTTTTGCTTATCTTTCTTCCCGGAGCCCCAGAACATTTAGATAGGGGCATCTCTATCGTGGAATTGTTGCAGCGACAATCCGGCATGGGTACCTGGGGTGTGTCATGGTGCTGCCTGTGTTCTCTCAATGGGCGCAACATGCGTCTGTCTCCGGGGCGGCTGCACCTGCCACCTGGGTCCTTGCAGATACCCGTCACTGCACGAGGAGCCTTTTAAAGGCTCTGCCTCTGCTGTCATAGTTAATGATGCAAACTTGCGTGCAAAATGACCAATGGCTGCCCTCTTAAAGTAATATAACCTCTACTTTGGTTATGTACTGTGCTCTCTTGTCATTTGCATTGTATGGTTGTCAGAGAGTCATTGATTGTATCATTGGATTTTCTGGCCTTGGATTGTGTATGACTATTCTTCTTCCTGTATCCCTTGATCCTTGGCTTGTGTTATCGCACGTTGTCTCATTCTGTGTCCCTGATCTCAGTTTGTCTTATACTATTCTAAATAGCATTATGTCCGGCCACTTTAATGCCCGGTAATATGCTTTATTATCAGTAGGTCTTGTTTAGGCTAACTGTTAACTTAACTACTGCGTGTTTGGTCTTAGTACATCCTGACAATAATCTTACTTAATACAGGTTAGTCACCTTCCATTTAGTTTATTACCGTTCGGGAAAACTATCTTGGAAAATCGTTTTTGGAGAAGCAGTGGGAGGTAATGTTTATGTTCGCACACCAGTCTTCTCTAGACTCAAAGATCCATGAGAGAAATTAGAAATTCTTGAGGTGGTTTAAAACCCCTGAGCTCCATTTGTCCCTAATAATTGCTGTCAGTGCCGGTACGGGGTTGGTATCCTTTTGCACATATGGTGGAGTTGCCCACTTATTGCTTTCTTTTGGAATTTGATTCATGAAGAGCTAGCTAAGATACTGGGGAAACTCCTCCATTGATGCCTTAATTTTTGTTGCTACTCCATTTATCTCTAACAATCTCCAAAGAAAACAGTCTCCTGCCTAGTTGCTACTGCCAGTGCCTCTCACACACTATTTGATTTACTGATTTAGAATTGTTTTACTGATTTTTGATTGTTTTTTTTCTTAAATTTCATTTCTAGTAAGAGACTGATTATTTAATTTGCAGTGTGCTAATGTGCCACTGCTAGTTCTTTGGAAATACAAGATTCTTCACTCCGTATTATACACAGAGTATGGCTGCCGAGGTTGTCAGTTCTTTCTATAGAACTGCATGTAGAAAAAAAGTATTCCAAATTGTGGTGGTGCTAGGGGTTATATGCTTGTTAACCCACCACATAAAAAAAACAAAAAAAAACAGTAAAATTAAAATTAATAGTCTCCTGCTGCTCCCCCTTTTCACAAATGTCTTGCAGTGTCTGCTACCTCTGCAGGCGCAATTGGGAGAAGGTGATAGGGTACTGTTTTTCCCCCAACACTGAAGGCCAGTCACTGGTGCTACATACTGGATGTGTAAGAAAGCTACGGTATGTTCTTCTCAGGCTGGAAGTGGGGAGTGGGTGGTCAGTTGCTTGCTGACTGTTTACTTTCATTTTTATAAAAATCCCTTTTTTCATTAAAATAACTACCAGTCTAATTTTGGCAACTCAGAATTGACATTGGCAGAAATGTCTGATATTGCCCAGGCATGTACCCATTTTACTACTCCAAACAGACACAGGCACCTTTTTCCTCCTGTTTTGGCTTTCTAAATGACTTTCCAGATTTTTATTTTTTTTTGTACCAAACAACTAAATTCTGCTGTCCTTGGGGGAAAATTATGCCAAATTCTTTTGGAATAACCGAATGTATTGCCATGCTAATGAGGGACCCTGGAAATTTTGTGTAATTGCTGGATAATTGCCTTTTCTAGCCTTACCGATATGTGTTTGTGTTAGTGCCGATGTTATATCCTGAATAAATGCCACAACTTTCACAATCTCACAACCTTTACTTTTCGAAATGGATGTAAAGAACCTTTTTACAAATATTCCTCATCAAGAGGACACAAACTGCCTGAATGTCCGTTGTGTGAGGGCCGTCCAATTGAATTCATCCTCAAATCACTACAGTTGACATTAACATTGAATCTTTCAAATTTAAATATAGGTTTTATATAAAAAATGCCCATGGGTGCATCCTTATCAAAGAAGTCACATTATTAATTGAATATTTAGGCGAATATAATCATGTATTATAGGTTGTGTTTGTAATGTATCTGTGATTATATTCAGAGTTATTCCCTAATGTGAGAATTGCCAGGAATTCAAAGTTAACGTCAAATTTAAGGTTAAAACAATAAAACAGAAAAAAATAAACTAGTTTTATCTTCTAATTAAAATTTTCACATTATTTAATATCCATGTTAATTCCTCTTTTGTTTTATCTCTCTCTTTCACTCGTTCTTTATCTTCTCGCCAATCCCTCGTAGCCTTTCAGTTATATTTTGTTTCTGGTTGGTCATGGCTCGTGCATAATTGTATAGCCTTTTTTTTCTTCCAAATTTTGTATTAATGCCAGTTTGATGATTAAATAAATATTACAAGCACCATAACCACTACAACACACTGCAATTCTTAGCTCAGGAGAGCCAACAACCCCAGGTAAAAAAAAAAAAACAGGCTACTTACAATGAGAGGGCCCCAAAGCATTCCTGATACCATATTTGCTGTAGTGGTTATGGTGCTTGGAGAGTTCCTTTAAAGGAAACCATGTCATAAATCGTTATGTAGCCCACTGTAAAGAGCTCTCATATAATCAAAAAGCATTTGTGCACTAATAGTTTGAGAATTCATATCAGTGATATATATGATTTTTTTTATTTAACCTCCTTGTAAGGTTTACCAGAACTGTATTGTTTTCTAACTTAGGGAGATATTCGCTGCCACTCCATCAATTCTCTTAAACGGACACTTCAGAATAGATTTAGCACTTTTTATTTTCTAAAGTATGTTACATTGATAATGCATTAAATATATGTGTAGACGTGGAGGGGAGACGATACCTTAATTATACCATAATGGCCCTCTCTCCATTTTATAATATATTGGGTCATCGACTCGTTGTATCTTCTAAAAACTTCTGTTCTATGTTTACTTGTTTGTAATGTATAACTGATTAATCATGGTCCTTATTACCATGCATTATATAAATATATGGACACAACAGAGCAAAGGGTCAACACAAACACACCACAAAAACAAGCAGGAAAAAAGGCAGCACACCTAAAGGAATAGGGTTCCCTCACAAACCCTAAACGTTATTAGAAAACAAAAAGGAAAAGGAGGAAGGTAGCGCCAGTAATCTTGTATGTATTAAACTATATATATATAAAATACTGTATATAAAAAACTAAAAGTATTTATAAAATATAAAATAGAATGGAAAAGTCAAATCCGAATAAAATACCACTAGTAAGGGAACAGCCACGTCTTGATAGAGGTAGTTTCCTTATGGGGAATTCCAGGTCAGGCAAGGCTTGGAATCCGTTTGTGCATATAAGAGAACAAAAGAAAGGCCCCAATGGTACAGTACTTTTCAGGATAATGAGTAAATAATAATTTAAGTCCTACTAACATTTACCAGAGCTTAGGCCAGCTCTGGATTTCGCAACTTAGAGTGGTATTATCCCTACTTCTAGGATATATAGATGAGTGCATTCCTCAGATCTCTCAGCATAATAGTGCCAAAGGGACCCAGGGAAATAAAGAAACAAAATATAATAAAAAATAATGTTCTTTGTATCTTTAAAAGTAGTAAAAGTACCGTATATACTCGAGTATAAGTCGAGTTTTTCAGCACATTTTTTGTGTTGAAAAACCCCCACTCGACTTATACTCGAGTCAATGTCTGTATAATGGCAAATTACATTGCCATAATGCAGACCAGGACCGCCGGGCTCATTACAAGCCCGGCGGTCCTGTTTGGGGGCTGGCAGGAAGCGTTTACTTACCTTTCCTGCAGCTCCTGTCAGCTCCCTTCTCTCTTCTCCGGTCAGCTCCCTCTGCAAGTCTCGCGATAGCCGCGTGGTCAGAGCGTTGCCACGGGTTAGGGGTCTCGACTTATATTTGGGTCAACTTATACTCGAGTATATATGGTATATATATGAAATGTACTCACATTTGATCGAGCAGACTAACTGCTTAATGTATTGGGCGCATGTGGTATGATCCCTCACTAGAAGTCCTCACTAGAGTGGATAGACAGGATGCCAGGCAGTTGTTAAAATAAATACATTTATTACATACAGTAGTTACATGAAAGGAGATGCCCATCAAGTTCAGCCTTCCTCACATATGTTTTTTGCTATTGATCCAAACAAAGAATAAAAAAAACCCAGTTTTAAGCACTTCCAATTTTGCAACAAACTAGGAAAAAAAATTCACTCTTGACCCCAGAATGGCAGTCAGATTTCTCCTTGGACCAAGAAGCTATTACCCAGTCTAAATGCATGACCTCGTGTCCTATGTATAGCCCTGGTTGTGAATAGATTTCCAGACAAATGTTTGTATTGGCCCCAAATCAATTTGTATAATGTTATCATATTGCCTCTGAGGCGCCGTTTTTAAAACTAAAGAGATTTTAATTTTATAACCTTTCTTCGTAATTAAAATGCTGTATTCCTTTTATCAATTTTGTAGCCTGTCTCTGCACTTTGTGCGTATTTATCCACAAACACACTGGCTCTTACACACACCGAAAGCAGGATAGTTGGGAATCATGGCAATGGCTGGCTGTAATTGGCTGAGAGCGTCAGGGTCAGATTTCCAACAAGGCCGCTAAGACCATAGCCCTGGGGTGGGAGGCAAAAGGATGTGGTACAGCTAGTTTGGCCCTCAATGGCCAGCCCCTGTTTTAATATATTTACTGCTGTGTAGGTCGGCCATGAGGAGACATAGTAAGGCTGCCCTTTAATAAGAATGGTTAGAACTCACAGTGAGGGAGGGGGTGTGGCTACCTCTGCTGACAGACAGCAGTTACTGGGGGTTAATGCCCTGGTCCTACATGATGCAGACAGTGTGATGGAATCTGCTTCCAGAGAAGTAACAAGGCTGATCTGCAGCAGCCATGGGGAGAGAGGCAGCATGTGGGGAGCCATCTTGGAAAGACACAGCAGCAATAAATAGATCAGTGGACACTGGGCCAGGAGAGTAACAGAGAGAACATAAAACTAATAGCATGTAGAAAGACAGTAATAAGAGACAAAGTAAGGACACTGTCTAGCAGTAATAAACACTATCTAGTAGGGGACAGCAATAAAGGACAACCTAGGAACAGATAGCTTAGCCATAGAGAGACTGATAAGACACAGTAAGGGGAAGAGACAGCATGGACAGTGAGATGGGGAGGAACAGCATTACGAGGAAAGTAGAAAGGCATTGTGAGGAGAGACATTCTAAGAAGATGAGAGCGGTGATACTATGGGGAGAGACTGCAGGAAGACTGTATATGAAGGGGGAATAAATTGGTTGCTATAAACTAAATGAAAAACCAAAAACTAAAAATCACAGGAAATTGACAAAAAAAGAATTAGGAATAAAGTGTGGATCAAAAAACAAAACAAAAAAAAAAGACAGTATGAGAACAAAAAAATAAAATAGGGAACAAATTAGGTAATATGTATTTGTGACATATTTTCATGGCTGAACATTTAATTTAGGGCAAAAATAACTTTAGTAGCAGGGTACTGTTCAATATTGGTTGTGGTGTACATTTCATAAGGAAATGTTTTTGAGGACATATCCTATGATTTTTTTGCCCATAGTTTGGGTGGCTGAGAGTGATGGGGAATGTGGTTTACAAACATATGCAGTGGTGTGGTTAGTTGTTCACAAGGTTAATAGATCATGATGACAACATTATAGATGTTTGTGGACTACACTTCCTATGATGTTCAGCTAGATACTGCACACAGAATTACTAACAGCCCCATCCCTCAACAGCCTCCCTTCCACACACTCACAAGCAGCTTCCCATTCACCTATTCAGTAGCATGCACCACAGTGTTTGTATGTGTGTGTATAGGAAAGGATAAGGGAGGGTGTGCAGAGTGCATTGAGGAAACTGGCCTAGGGGCAGCAAGGAGGATAAACCCGGCTCTGTGAGAGGTTTCAGCCTATGACAGTGCCCATTGCTGGTATGAGATGGTCATACTGGAAGGAAGGGTATACTCTATGCCTTATTTATTCCAAATAACTATACCTGCACTCCTATGGTCACTGCTGCTTTATGACAGCAGTTTTATAACAAATACATGATTATATTGTATTTTTTTAGGCTTGTGGAAGGGTTATCAAACTTTGGACCCCTTCACAATACCATCCATTCCCCACTCTACAACATAGCAACCTGCTGCCAAAGCCATGGACTGACAGCGAGAGTAATTATTCTGATATCTTCAGCTCCCCTATCGTTTTTGGCCTTGCAGCATTTTAGATTCAGATGATATTCTACTGATTATAATGCAAACTGAACCCAGGCTCATTCTGCACTTGGCATGCTGTGTCCTGCTACGATTATACAGAATGGTTTAAACTAACCCTAGCTGCAACTGTTTACAAATCAGCCGTCCAAGTATGTTTATGATCAGAATTCATTTCATTTTGAACTCAGCCTATAGGAAGGTACATCACGTAAGTTGTACAACCCCTGTTAACATGTTTATAAACGCATTATACATGTGATCTGGTTATTTTATATATGCTGTCATGCTATAATTTCTAACAAACACATGGTTCAGCCAGTAAGTCCTGGATAAATTAAAATCAGACTGATTGGTGACAGAGCCAGGCTCACCAGGTTTCGAGTGACATCACTTGTATTTATGTGCTGTCCCAGCATGATGAAGATGTCACAGACATATAACTGGCAGACAAGGCACTTACAGGGCTTTTTAGGCTGCTTTCCCAAAAGTTTCTGAGACACATATAGATCTCTCACAAATGTAATTGAACTTTTCTGTTTTCTGGCCCTTTATTTTTTAACCATGTTCTTATAACCTTTATATAAATTCCATGTATATAACCTCTGATGTGATGCTTATGAAGGTCTATTACAATTCATGGTGTATAGGTGACATGTCTGTTATAATTCACCAGTCCAGGAATCCAAATTATTTATTAAATGATTACTAAAGTCACTCAGGCATATTCATTTTAACAAAGTGATCTGGGTGCAGTGGCTCTTTAGTTCTAACCCTGCAATGTAGAAGATTGCTGTTTTTTAGAAACTGTATTGTTTTTGATGTAGTCTAAATTAATCTACATCATTTTCATTGCTGGGTAGTAGTGATGTCCCGAACGGTTCGCTGGCGAATAGTTCCTGGCGAACATAGCTTGTTCGCATTCGCCACTGACGGCGAACATATGCGATTCGGTCCGCCCCCTATTCGTCATCATTGAGGAAACTTTGACCCTGTACCTCACAGTCAGCAGACACATTCAGCAGCAGACCCTCCCTCCCAGACTCTCCCACCTCCTGGACAGCATCCATTTTAGATTCATTCTGAAGCTGCATTCTTAGTGAGAGGAGGGACAGTGTAGCTGCTGCTGATTTAATAGGGAAATCGATAGCTAGGCTAGTGTATTCAGTGTCCACTACAGTCCTGAAGGACTCATCTGATCTCTGCTGTAAGGACAGCACCCCAAAAAGCCCTTTTTAGGGCTAGAACATCAGTCTGCTTTTTTTTTTTCCTGTGTAATCTAATTGCAGTTGCCTGCCTGCCAGCGTGTGTGTCAGGCTCACAGAGTATACTGTGCCCACTTGCTCAGTGCCACCACTCACTCACTGGTGTCACAATAGCTTGCATTTAAAAAAAACAAAACTTTTTTTGACTGTAATATAATAGCAGTCAGTTTCCTTCACACGTGTGCGTTTCAGGGCCTGCCCAGTGCCACCAATCACTCACTGGTGTCACAATAGCTTGCATTTAAAAAAAAAAATAAAAAAAAACTTTTTTGACTGTAATATAATAGCAGTCAGTTTCCTTCACACGTGTGTGTTTCAGGGCCTGCCCAAAGCCACCACGCACTCACCGGTGTCACAATAGCTTGCATTTAAAAAAAAAACAAAACTTTTTTGACTCTAATATAATAGCAGTCAGTTTTTCTGACCATCACTATTGTGGCCAGAAAGAGTCCCTGTGGGTTTTAAAAGGACTCATCTGATCTCTTGCCCATTGAAGTCTATGGCGGTTCGCCTGGATCGCCCGTTCGCGAACATTTGCGGAAGTTCGCGTTCGGCGTTCGCGAACCGAAAATGTTATGTTCGCGACATCACTACTGGGTAGTTCATCTTTAGTAGCGGTAATACTGACGAAATAGGTGTTGTACAAACTGAGTTTTCTTACGTTGAAACAAGTTGTTGAATGGTGTGCACTGCTATGGTACATTACACCAATAGTGACTGGTAACCCCTTCCTGTGTGCTAGATGTATGCTTATGTTCAAACCATTTTAATGCAATACAGTATTCTGTTAAAACTCATTTTGTGTTCTCTGCAGATAACCCCCCACCCTTCTTGCTTTCTGTATCTCTTAAAAATTTCAGTAAAAGAGAATTATAAAATAAAGTAGGTGTTGCAGTTAGCATGTACATCTCCCATGTTTAAATTAGTGTAGACCCACCGATATTGGGGTACTATTACATACTAGTTAGTTTAACCCCTTAAGGACACATGACGTGTGACATGTCATGATTCCCTTTTATTCCAGAAGTTTGGTCCTTAAGGGGTTAAAGTGATATGGCTATATGGTGTAAATTAATGCATATATTTTTTTCTAAGATAAGTGATTTTAACTAGCCCCGTAAGATAGGGCTCGACAAACTGGCTCCTAGATTTAAAAGTAAGTTTTTAAGCTCTGGTGTAAGAGTTAAAACTGTACGTTTCTTGTGTGTGTGATGTTCCCTTAATCTGTATTTTGTGTATATTTTGGTCTTGACAGCAGCAGCAATGTTCTGGGTGTGCCCCCCAATCCCCCTTTTTTAAACTGATGGCCACTATAGAGGGTACTTCTGTGGCACTGACCGAATAAGACTTGGTCACATGACACGGAAGCCTCCATAAGAAACATAAGATTTATTGTTTGAAAAGATAAATAATTAAAATGGAAAATATAATTACTTGATCCGGGATCAATTAAGAATTAGAAATTAAGATTATGAAATTTGTTTGAATGTTTATCAATGTCTGTTTCACATTCTGAGGGTTTTATAACTGTATACGTGTGACAGGTTTGGTCCCCTTTGCATTCCTGACAATTCTCAGTTTAGTAAATAACCCTGCAAGTACTGTACGTGTAACACATTGATGCGTTTATGTAAAAAAAAACTGTTGCAATTCACTGTATTGTATCCACCAATCAAAAGACTTTCCTAGAATGCATATGCTTATGTTTATCCATAATTAGCAGAACTAACTGATACTAAATAAACTTAGCAATTAAAATGTTAGAGAATGAAAAGCAAAAGACATCAGTAAATGTATAAAAAATAGTTTATATTGGTGTTTTGGTTGTTGTTTTTGAGGGTGTTTTTTAATTCTTTTTTTTTTTTTTTTTAAATAGAACATAGTTTCCATATTGCATATCAATAACAATATACATTGGTATTTATACACAAAGAAAAGTTTTACAGAGTATTATGGGAAATTTTAGATTATAATATAAATATAACGGATAAATGTGTTTCACTATATGATATTTTTTAAATATTTGTTTATACAGCAGCGCTCAGGACAGGAAAAACCCCCAGTGGAGGAAACCTGTGAGGAACCATGGCCGCTGTACTGCCCTCCCTCAAGGCATACTATTAATTTAGGGGTAATTCATTAGGTTTAGTCTTTAAATTATTAAGTGGGTGACTGAGTGAGTGTGGGTGACTGAGTGATATTGAGTGTGTGTGGGTTAGTTAATGAGTGAGTGTGGGTGAGTAAGTGAGTGGGTGTGGGTGAGTGAGTGTGGGTGAGATTGAGAGAGAGTGTGAGAGAGCGTGATTGTGAGAGAGTGAGAGAATGAGTGAAATTGAGTGGGTGTGAGAGTGGGTGTAAGTGAGAAATAGAGAGAGTGATAGATAAAGATAGATAGATATAGATAGAAATATAGACAGCGAGTTGAGCGGTCAGGCAGCTCAGATCACAAAGGTGCATACCGCGCACATGCACAGTGGAGCGCTCAGTTCTTTCATAGAGCGGCATTCAATGCCGCTTTATGAAGAACCTGATTGGCGCATGCCCGCCTGAGAGCGATGACGCTTCTCAAAGAGAAGATTGATTGGGCCCCGCTATTTAATCATTTTGACTAAAAAGGGTGTGTTTGACCTGGGGAGGAGCTCGGCGCTGGAACGGAGGTAAGTTTTAATGATAAAAAGGGCTCGAATTTAAAAAAATATATATTTTTAATTGGAAGTTCATATAAAAGCAAAAAAGAAGGCTAGGGGACCTGTCTTTCTTGCTTTTCTATGTTGACTATAGCGATCCTTTAATATTTCATTTAAAGGAATACTATAGTCACCAGAACAACTACAGCTTATTGTAGTTGTTCTGGTTATTATAGCTTGTCCCTGCCAGCTTTTTTCTGTAAATACCATCTTTTCAGAGAAAAGGCAGTGTTTACATTACAGCCAACGAACACTTCTAGTGGCCACCACTCAGATGGCCACCAGAGGTGCTTTCCCCACAGAGATGCATTAAATCAATCTATGAGGAGATGCTGATTGGTGCAGCACAGTGTTTTGCCACCAATGCACAATAGCCTTACAATGCTTTCCTGTGGGAAAGCATTGGTTATTCTAAAATCATCAAATCTGATGTCAGCATAGGAGGCGGATCGGGGTGGGGCCAGACGTGAGAAACCCCGCACGGCACTGGATAAAGGTGAGTAAATCACCTTTATAACCCGAGGTAAAGGGAGCTGACCGACTAAACGATGATTTTAGAACTATAGTGTCAGGAATACATGTTTGTGTTCCTAACACTATAGTGCCCATTTAAGTTTTTAGTAGAACCCAAATTAGATAGAAGAAGAGGAGCCGTACAATCTAGTCTGGGGTTCTGGAGGAAACTGGGCACACCACGCTCAGTAGTATGATGACATTACTGGAGGCATAGATGTTGAACTGGGTTGTTTTGCTTTATAACCAAGCCAGATGTATGAAAAGCGTGAGAGACCACTGCAGATGTTGGCAAAATGAGCAGATTTCAGAGACAGTTGGAGATGCTGATGGCTATACAGGTGCTGGATACATGTGCAGTTGTTGGTGATGAACAGAAATGTTGGTGAAACGTCCAGATGTTAAATAGTTTCCTCCTTGTTGTTCTTCCATTTCTGTAAACAGGATTGACAGACATAAAGTGATGTATTATTATTATTTTGATTTTGTCTGTTGACATTAAACAGTTTAAAGTAACACTATATTGTCAGAAATAAAAATATTTATATTTGGCACTTTACTTGTAAAAACACAGTTTAGGTTGCCGGTCCCCCTCGCCTGCCCTTAAAAAGGTAATTTACTCACCTTTTTTTCTACACCGCACCGGTCTTGTTGCAGCTAGCGCCACCCTGCTCCGCCTCCTTTGCCGAGATCATCAAATTTAACTATCTCAGCCAATCAAATGCTTTCCCATGGGAAAACATTCAGAGGCTATTGCATAGAATCAATGCATCTCTATGGGTAGCGTTCAGCATCTCCGTGCAGAACTTGGAGACGCTGAATCCCAGTGCTGCACACTGAGTGACTGCCACTAGAGGTTTCCTAGGTTTCCTACAACTACATTAAAGAACAACTATAGCTTAATGTCCCTGCAGGCTTTTTATACATTACTAAAACAGTGGCAATAGATCTTTCCATGTTGTAAATTCCTTAGTGAGTTAATGAAAAATATCAACATAAATGAGAACATTTAGGCCAATCTTGCTGAAATAGAAACATTGCCTACTTTTGCCTAGCTTTGTCTCTCAGATGTCAACCACCGCTACTTACCATTTATTGAATAAACTCCAAAGTTTGCTGGAGTATTCTGCAACATAATGCTTTAGGCAGCAACCTGTAATATAATAGAATGTCAGTAACATTTCCCTTCACAATGTATAAAAGGTAATATATATAGTACTTTCTGAACAGTCAGTACTTAGTTTAAGTGCAATCTCCACAATGTTTAGTATTTTACCTGTTTGTTTGATGACAATTTTAGCCACTTCCCACTGCGCAGGTTTGGTGACCCGAGAGTTGCTGGTGGTGTAGTTGGCATTTCTCTGACAGGGGCAGGATAACAGATGCCACGGTAATGGAACTCGGACAACAAACTCATTCGGCTTTCGCCGAAAATGTCGGATCGCCCCTCCATGATGGTTTATCCGAGTTCTTGTCCATGCCCAGTGGGAAGCATTTGCAGCCATGATCTAGGTGGAAAAAAGAACAGGAGCATAAAAAATGACCAATGTTCAACTTAAATGTTAACTTTTAAAACAACAAAGAAATGAAATGCTGACATCAAATTTGCAATCCTTGGCTGGTAGCTTTGCATTGTTATACTAATATTTGTTTTATTTTTATTTTAGAGAAATCTGCATAATTTGAAAGGATTAAAGTTGTATTACATTTTATAAATACATTTCAATTCCTGAATAGAAATTACAGTCATTCATAAATCAAAAAGCCTTCTGGATTCTGTAAGTTACATTTCTATGTACTATTTTTACAAATAAAGTTGCACGTTAGGTTGTTTTGTTGTGTACCTTTCCCATTGTGTAAACCTTCAAAGCACAATTAGTGATGCCATCCGTGTATTTTTCATCCTAATGTATGATTTGGATGGCACTCACATAAACTATGAGGACCCCATAACTTATGGTTGCACTGAGGATGACATATAATAGTCTTCTAAAATCCTTGCACCGGCCCTGCTCACAACAACATGTTCTCATCATTAAAGATTATAGATTCAGTTGTGTGTGGGGAAAAAAATATTTTGATTTGAATAACTAGAAGAAAGGATCTAGATTCCGTCTCTTAGAAATTGTTCATTAATGCCGAAGGAAGGCTTTCTGAATGATAATCTTGGGTAAAATTTCCAGACACAAGTTTAAAAAAAACCTGACTGCATCTGAAAACTAGTTTTCAATTCAATTCAAATCCTAAAGCATTTACTTAATCGAATGTCTTTTGTCTTTATTTCCAATGGATTGCGATTACAAACCTGCTCACATGTCTCTCTGCTCACTAGGGCTTGGAATCCCATTCGCGACCATAACTGGTCGCGTGCCTTGCAGAAGTGGTGCAGATGAAGACGCCAGTTTCCTCCGAGAGCCCAGGGATATATCTGGTTATAAAATGGCTCCTCTTCTTCTATGCAATTTGCCAGATATCTTAAGATAGAAAAGAATTGCAAGTAAGTTACCAAAGTACATAAATGCAGCTCATGCCGTCTAGATATCTCAAGTTGTAATGATTTTGCTACAAAAATTGCACATTTGACCCTTATTTTCTGTTTGTTATTTAAACGCTTAATAAAATACAGTGTAATATGACAAGAGAAGAGTTGTTAGCGTCTTAGATTAAAACCCTTAGGGAAGGTTAAAAACACTTACAAAGCTGTAAAAAAGTTGTCCCTATTACATTCTTCTTTCTTCAGTCCTGCTCTCTGGAAGTACGTCATCACCATTGCCAGCAGGTACTAGGAGAATATCAGAATTAGAGTAAGGCTTGTAATAAAGATTAGGAGAGAGAAAATCCTACTAATACAGCACAGGAATCAACATACCTCCCAACTTCTGCATCTATTAAAGAAGGATATCGATGGGAGGGGATAAAGGGGGAGCACCCAGACAGAAATGACTGGCAGTTTCAACATGATGGAATGTAGTCTTTTTTCAATCTAGACAACTATGTAAAGTCAGTCTGGCAGACCCAACCAAAGATTCACTAGATTGCGACACAGGTTGCATCCGGTAAATAGTTCCACAGCGAATTATGGTAACTTCCGGTTAGGCGCGTGGTGTGCAGAATAGATCCAGCCGATCCACAGAGTCCACCATATCCTCCTGAGGGATAGTATAGGCACCCAGGGCAACCATACCCATACAGTAACAATATACTTTTACTTTTTTTTTTCTTCATTATTTAGTGCATTCTGGGCCTGGGTCTATATAGCTGGCCACCAAGTCAATCAACAAGCCAGGGGATTCAATCACAGACCATATAAAAAAAATAGACATATAACAGTAGACGTGAGATTTAATTCACTAAACAGTGAATAAGGACTTGGAAATGATAGTCCAAGTTAGCAGCACTGGAGAAATTGTCCCGTTCCGATATTTATTCTTCGTGGCAAATTTGGCCTCAAATCTGCAACAGTTTATTTTAAATAATGTCATTTTATAAGTTATTAAGAAAAAAGTAGGGTTGCACTCGATCATATAATTTAACACGGTGCACTGAGCATGGGTCAGCAAATCCCATATATTCTATATAAACCTGTAACCAGGTTGAAACGTTGCAGATCCAATAAAACTGCCTTGAAGATATCACAGTGAGTGCCTGATATTTTTTTCATTTATATTTTATAAGTTATTGACTGTGGATCTAAATATCTTTGGCAGAAATGTCTTGTTAGAATTATTTAGTAGAGAAAACAACGTTTTCTGATAATATGGACATTTGGTAATAATGAGACCATCTGTTAACAATAATGATTAGAATATTATATTAGTAACAATACCTTGTCAGAAGACTTGAAATGTTCATCAGTATATAGAAATGCTTGGACAATGGCGTCATCTGTAATAAATAGGACAAGTAATAGCTATTATGAGACTAGAAATGTTTACTTAAAATTAACTTTTCCTTACCCCCCTTCATGATGGCTGATGCACCCTGTGTGTCCTCATCACTTATGCAGTTAGTTTTAATTGATAGTGAGACCTTGATAATGTTATTAACCTGTAATTGTTACTGGTTAGGCTGTATATCAGCAATAGCCCTCCTGGGGCATCCAATCAGAATAGCAGTGGATAACAGTGTGTCTCAAGCAGGGCCGCCATCAGGGCATGACAACCATAACAGTTGTCATGGGCCCGGCGGCCCTGGGGGGCCCGGCCGCCCGGGCCCACGTGTGGGGCCCATCGGGTGGCCCACACACTTAAGGCCACCCGATGAGCCCCCTCCTTCAGGGGCCCGGTCAGCGCTGTGGCCGTTGTATAGCGCGACCGGGCCCCTTTAAAAAAAAAAAAAAAAAGCAGCCGCAAGTGCTGCTGGGAGGAAGTGCTCACTTCCTCCCAGCTCACTCCGCGCGGGAGGAGCGCGCCCGCCCGCCCGCCCGCCCGCCCAGCCGTAAAGAGGGAGAGCCCGGCAATGAAGAGGGAGCAGTGCCGACTCCCATCATCCCCAGCCACCCTCCTGCAAAGAAAAGGTAAGAGACAGGAGGGTGGCTGGAAAATGAGCTGTGTGTGTGTGTGCATGTATGTCTGTCTGTCTGTCTGTATGTATGTATGTATGTGTGTCTGTCTGTCTGTCTGTATGTATGTATGTATGTATGTGTGTGTGTGTGTCTGTCTGTCTGTATGTATGTATGTGTGTGTGTGTGTATGTCTGTCTGTCTGTCTGTCTGTCTGTCTGTATGCATGTATGTGTATGTCTGTCTCTGTCTGTCTGTCTGTATGCATGTATGTGTATGTCTGTCTCTGTCTGTCTGTCTGTATGCATGTATGTGTATGTCTGTCTCTGTCTGTCTGTCTGTATGCATGTATGTGTATGTATATGTGTGTGTCTGTCTGTCTGTATGTATGTCTGTATGCATGTATGTGTGTGTGTCTGTCTGTATGTATGTCTGTATGCATGTATGTGTGTGTGTCTGTCTGTATGTATGTCTGTATGCATGTATGTGTATGTGTGTCTGTCTGTCTGTATGTGTATGTCTATGTATGTCTGTCTGTCTGGATGCATGTCTGTCTGTATGTCTATGTCTGTCTGTATGCGTGTATGTCTGTGTGTCTGGATGCATGTATGTGTATGTATGTCTGTCTGTGTATGTATGTCTGTCTGCATGCATGTATGTCTGTCCGTATGTCTATGTGTGTATGTCTGTGTGTATGTCTATGTATGTATGTCTGTATGTATGTATATGTCTGTTTGTATGTATGTATGTATGTCTGGATGCATGTCTGTGTGTATGTCTGTGTGTATGTCTGTCTGACTGCATGCATGTATGTCTACGTATGTATGTCTGTCTATGTATGTTTGTGTATGTATGTATGCATGTATGTCTGTATGTATATATGTATGTCATATATGTATGTCTGTATATATGTATGTCTGTATGTCAGTATGAATGTATGTCTGCATATTATTATGAACGTAGGTCGGTGTGTATGGATGTCTGTATGCATGTATGTCTGTCAGTATGTCTGTATATATGCATGTATGTCAGTCTGTATGTCTGTATGCCATTATGAATGTATGTGTGTATGGATGTCCGTGTCTGTATGTATGTATGAATGTGTGTGTGTGTGTGTATGTATGTATGTATGTCGGTGTCTGTATGTATGTGTGTCTGTATGTTATTATGTGTCTGTCTGTCACTATGTATGCCTGTGTGTATGTCTCAGTATGTGTGTCTGTTAGTATGTATCTGTGTCCTTTTGTATCAGTGTGTTCGTTTGTGTCTGTGTGTTGACCCAGTGGGCGGTATTTGGAGGCGGGCCCCAGGGGGCCCAGACCCTGAGCTGAGTTAGGGGCCCCAAAATTTCTGGTGGCGGCCCTGGTCTCAAGCATGAGATATCTAGCAATAGGATTTCATAGCTTAACCTGGTAAGAGAATGCTATGACAACTGGAGGCAATCTCTCCAACCAGTACCCACCATGATCAGAAAGCACTGGACTATTACTGGCTCCCTCACCAATAAATGGTTCTGACCGCAATTGATTAGCAGAACAGGACATTGGAGTGTTAGCTAGGGTTAGTTAGGATAAGTTGAGGCTGTTACTTGTTAAGGGAACACTGTAGGCACCCAGACCACTTCAGCTCATTAAAATGGTCTGGGTGCAAACTTCCATCACCCTTAACCCTGCAAGTGTAATGTTTGCAGGTTTTATAAACTGCAATAATTACCTTGCAGGGTTAAGTCCTCTTCTAGTGGCTGTCTGCCAGACAGCCACTAGAGGGACTTCCGGCTTCTTAGACGACTTTTGGTCGTCTAAATGATGCTAGAAGTCCTCACGCTATGCATGAGGACCACCAGTGTTGCCGGAATCCCCATAGGAAAGCATTGAATAATGCTTTCCTATGGGGAGGTTTAATGCGCGCGCTCAGCCAATGCCGTGCATGCGCATTAGGTCTCCTCCGCAGACAGAGCCTGACCAAGCGCAGAGAACATCGGTGTTTGTTTTCCTGGCACTAGAGAATCTCTTTAACGAAGATTAGGGTTAGGTAGAGATAGAATTAGCGCTATATTATATGCGTCAGCATCCCAAGCTGAATTTAGCACCTCCTAGTGGTTTTGTTACAGATACTCACGCCACCAAAAAATGTCTGTATGTTCAGTCTGTTTAGTTGAGAAGTCAGTTAAAGCAGGGGCATACCTAGAGCATTTGGCACCCGGGGCAGATCCTGTTTTTAACACCCTCCTTTAAAAAGTAAAAAAAAAACACCCACAATTTGTAAAAAGGTTTTCAAGATTATTAATTGCACAAATTTAGAAGGGGGCCAGAGCAGGAGTTTTGTAGAAAGGGTCCGGTGCAAGGATTTTTTGCTAAATAGACAAAGATGGCATTTTGTACTCCCCAGCCCTCCCTAATAATAGCGCCTTCACCTGTGTGTCTTGTAGCCCACCTTTTGAATTTCTTACCCTCTTTAGTGTATTTTATCCATCCTTTACTATCAGAGGCGGTAGTGGTAGGGAGGGTGATGAGGCTGAGGGTGGTGGGGAGGATGGTAAGGCTGAGGGTGGTGGGGAGGGTGGTGAGGCTGGCTGAGGGTGGTAGGGAGGGTGATGAGGCTGAGTGTTGTGGGGGGTGAGAGAGCCTACCTTTAGTCCCTGGTGGTCCAGTGGGCTCCCTAATTATTATGTAATCTCGCGAGACCATCAGAGCGTTGCCGTGGTAACCCGCGGCAACGCTCTGATTGGCCGGTTTTCGCGAGACACATGGTCTGCAGCTCTGCTCACTGCGGAGCTGCAGACCGGTGTCTGCGGTGGCTGGCCGGGCAGCCAGGAGGGGCCTCGCACCCGGCGGCATACCGGGCAAGCCTCCGGGCCCCCTCCTGGTGTCAGGTCCTCAGTCAGTGACCGAGGACCTGACACAGTCTGCCCACAGGCGGTTTAGGCGGCCGTGAGGCCTCAGCCAGCGCGAGGCCTTAGGCGGCCGCCTAAACCGCCTAATTAGAGAGCCGCCTCTGTTTACTATGTCTTCACCTATGTGTCTCTTACAAACCCCCCTGTGTATCGTACTTTCCTGAGCACCTTTGTGTGTCTCATTCTCCCCTCCCCCATTCCCTTTGTGTGTCTCTTACTGTCCCCCAGCCCTTTGTGTGTCTCTTTCTTTCCCCCCCAGCCCTGTTCTGTGGCTCTCTCCCCTCGGCCAGTTTTGTGTGTCCCTACCCCCCAGGGCCCATTGTGTGTCTTTTTGCTCCCATGCCACATAGACATAAATATATAGCAACACTCAACCATACAGGTATACAGAATTATTCAGGCACACAGTCACAAAGATTTGCAGGCACACAATCAAACAGTCATAAAGGCCCTCTCCTTCCCCCTTCTAAAAAACCCTTGCACCTCCCCCATTCTATAAAACCCCTGTCCTGCCCCCTTATACAAAACCCCTGTCCTGACCCCATCTACAAAGCTCCGGTCCTTTCCCCCTTCTTACAAATTCCTGCACCCTCTTTCCATAACACTCCTGCACCTTCCTTCCATAAAACTCCTGCTCCCCAGTTAAAGGAACACTATAGCGTTAGGAATACAAATATGTACTATAGAGTAGGTGACTAGGGCCCTTTCCGCGGCGAATGCTAATTAACCATTTATTTGCTTACCTAATCCAGCGCCGGGCTCCCTCGGCACTGGTGACCTCTACTCCTCCATAGACGTCAGCTACCGAGTGAAGCCGAATGCGCATGCACAGCCAGAGGCGTGCATGCATTCAAACCCGGGGATCTTTTTTGACACTGGAGGTCCGTGAGGACGCCAGCATCAAATAAGTACGATTTACTCCATGTAAATTGCGGAAGCGCCTCTAGTGGTTGTCAGGGAGACAGCCACTAGAGGCTGGATTAACCCTGCAGTGTAAACATAGCCGTTTCTCTAGGTACCTGGCACCCAGACCACTTCATTGAGCTGAAGTGGTCTGGGTGCCTATAGTGGTCCTTTAACAAACTACCCTGCCATTTCCCCATTATATAAAGCCTCTCTTTCCCCCTTCTACAAAACTCCTGTCCTGCCCCCCTTATACAAAACCCATGCACTCCATTCCACAAATCCACTGCCACCTTCATAAAACTCCTGCACACCCTTCACAAAAAAACCTGCCACCCCTCATACAATCCCCTGCCCTTACCCTATTCTACAAAAACCCTATCCTGACCCCCTTATACAAAACCTCTGCCCTTCACCAAAATCCTACACACCCTGCTAAAAAAATCCATGCACCCCCCTTCACAAAAAAACCTGTACCCTTCCCTTCACATAAATGCAATGCACCCCTCTCTTCACATAAATACCCTGCACCCCCTCTTCACATAAATACCCTGCACCCCTATTGATGATCAATCAAACAAAATGCTGATCTGCTTGCTTGGGCCTCACAGCACTACTGCCGTCGTGTAGCCGACCATCACATCTGAGTGGATCTTTTAGCTACTGGAGACCTGTGAAGGTGGACAGGCCGCACACGTTGACATCACGTCAGCGTCATGTTTTGTGTTTCCGCACGCCTCAGCACTCCTCCCCCTGTTCCTTCATATTACTGAAATAGTATAGTGCTGGCCGGCCGCGGTGGTAATTTTGTGCTCTCCCCACTGCTTAACCAACACGTGGAAAAATAGTCTGTCTTACTGCGCTATTTAATATAACAGACGAGCCAACAAAATCAGGAGAGATTATGGTTGGTGTACGGTATAACCCTAGTGAGTGGAACTGAATACAATTCAAGTGTGTTAATGAAATGAAAAATAAAAAGTATAAATAAGTTGTGCCACCGCCTAAAATTTAGATGCTATTCCTATATCCTGTAAATGAGGAGCACTCAATGGAAAGGGTATAGGTGTCCTACGTGAACTGAGTAGAAAACACCACAATCTCCTCTATAGTGTAAGACCTTGGGGAGATAACGCAGCTAAGCGGACAAGGGCACATGTAGGAGTGTGGGGATAGATGCATGGGATTGGTTGGGAAAAAGTGTGTGGGTGGGATTATGTTCTGTGTAAGTTAGTGTGGGGGAGGTCTTACCTCAGTGCCACTTGTGTATGTGTATGGTGAACTAGTAATTCCCTTCAAGGAGGGGACCAATAGTTAACTCTAATGTTAAAGTACAGATATGCATATGCATGTGTTGTTTCACATAAAGAATGCCATAGTTAAGTAAAAACAAAGAGTATCATTAGGGACCATGCCACTAAACAGTACTTCCAGCCGTTAGTGTAAAGATTAGGTAGTCGCTATGATACAAGAAACCCAAATAGAATACCCTCTTATAATTGCCTCTGGTGAATACCAGAGAGTAATTTGTCCTAGATTGAATTATTCACTGTTAATTGCTCTATTTAGTGCTTGTGGTCGGAGAATAAGTAAAGGGACACTATAAATACCAAAACAACTACAGCTTAATGTAATTGTTCTGATGTCTACTGCTTCTCCCTGCAAGTTTTTCAATGTAAACACCACCTTCTCAGAGAAAAGTCAGTGTTTATATTACTGCCTAGGAACACCTCCAGTGGCAGTCAGATGGCCATTAGAGGTGCTTCCTGGGTCTGTCGTACAGTATCTCCATATAGAGATGCATTGAGGCCGGGGCATCAAACAGCTATTTAGCAACTTTATGTGTTCTTTGAATACCTGCCTATTCTGCTGAACAGTGGCGTACATACCAGGGTCGCAGGGGTCGCGGCTGCGACCGGGCCCGGCCCACCAGGGGGCCCGGCCGCCCCTGCGACTCGGTATGTACGCTCTGGGCCAGCCTCTTCTCCTGGGGGGCCAGGAGCCGGCCACCTCTGGGCCCCCCGAGGCTGGCCCTGCTTACACCGGCGGCCGGATGGTGCGCGAGGGAGCACTCTCCCCTGAGTGCTTCCTCTTCAGCTCCCTCGCGCACCGCACTGATACCGGAGCCGGAAGATGACATCATCTTCCGGCGCCGGTATCAGTACGCGGCGCGCGAGGGAGCTGAAGAGGAAGCACTCAGGGGAGAGTGCTCCATCGCGCGCCCGCAGGACCAGCCAGCCCGCCGGGTGACCGGCCCCCCCAGGAGCCCAGCAGCACCACTGGACCCCAGGGAATCCCCTCAGCACTCCAAAAGGTAAGGAGGCTGGGGGGATTAAATAAAAAAAAAAAACATGTGTAAGTGTAAGTGTGTGTGAGTGTTAGTGTGTGAGTGTGTGTTAGTGTTAGTGTGTGTGAGTGTTAGTGTGAGTGTTAGTGTGAGTGTTAGTGTGTGTGTTAGTGTGTGTGTGTGTGTGTGTGTGTGAGTGTGTGAGTGAGTGTGTGTGTGTGAGTGAGTGTGTGTGTGTGTTAGTGTGTGTGTTTGTGTTAGAGTGTGTGCTAGTGAGTGTCAGTGAGTGTGTTACTGTGTGTGTCTGTTACTGAGTGTGTTTGTGTGTGTGTGTGTTAGTGAGTCTGTTTGATGTATGTTAGTGAGTGTGTGTTTGTCAGTGAGAGTGTATGTTTTGTAAGTGAGTGTGTATGTATGTCTGCCGCTGAGTGTGTCTTTGTCAGTAAATGTGTGTGTCTGTTAGCTAGTGTGTATGCATTTGTTCGTGAGAGTGTGTGTGTGTCTTCAGCACTTACCTTTCTCCAGCGCCGGACTCCCATGGCGCTGGGGATCCCTCCGCCTCTCAGCTCCGAATGCGCATGCACGGCAAGAGCCGCGCACGCATTTAAACCGCCCATAGGAAAGCATTACTCAATGCTTTCCTATGGACGTTCAGTGTCTTAAAATGGCGGAAGCGCCTCTAGCGGCTGTCAGTGAGACAGCCACTAGAGGCTGGATTAACCCTCAGTGAAACATAACAGTTTCTCTGAAACTGCTATGCTTTCCGCTGCAGGGTTAAAACTAGAGGGACCTGACACCCAGACCACTTCATTGAGCTGATGTGATCTGGGTGTCTGTAGTGGTCCTTTAAGTGTGTGTGCATCTGCATGCAGTGGCGTACATACCGCGGTCGCAACCCCTGCGACCAGGTGCCCGCCGCCATGTGTTGCTGCCCCGGCCCGCGCAGAGTAAGCGCGAGGGGGGGGGGGGGGGGGGGCCCACGGATCAATTTTCGCACCGGGACCCCATGGGTCATGTGTACGCCACTGCTGCTGAATAAATATTATTAAAACCATATAAACCCCAGATTTACACTATGGAGCAGAATTTCTTACCTAGAAGTTGGTAGAAAGCTTCCCTTTGCTCTCTTCCTTTGATGTCCAGGTGCCGGTTGTCTTCCTGTCCTGGGACAATATCAGCATCTTTTGTCCTTCGTTTGGAAGCTGGTGAAGACCTGTTGTGGGAGAAAGCCAGATGGTCCATAAGGTGTGTCTTTTATTGCTTAAAACCACTTTTTAAAAAATCCATTGTATCAGTGCAGCTACTGTATGCATATGTACTCTATGCAAATATGGGATTTTAGCAATGACTCATTTTCTATGAGGAAACACTGAGGAGTGATATAATTAATATGGTGTGGTGGGATATGACAGGCCTTAAAGAAACACTATATTGTTAGGAAAGATTGTTAGTGGCCTAGTCCCTCGTTACATATAGATTTCCTCACGTTTGCAATAAAAATATATAAAGGTTTTATTTATCTTTTTCCAGTGTCCAATTTCCCTTGTGCTGTTCACCTCTTTTAATCCCTCATTGTCTTTGATGAAACATGGCCTCCTCTGTATAGGTCTCATACGCTGTTGGTGCTTCGCGTGCATCAAAGCTTCCCCATAGGAAAGCATTGTATTTATGCTTTCCTATGGGTTTCCATGTCATGTGACCGAGTTTTATTCAGACAGTATCTCTAGTGACTGTTAGTACAATGCAATGTAAACCGTGCAATAAAAAAAAAAAAAAAAGTTAAAAGAACAGGGCCATTGCACCCAGATTACTATAGTGTTCCTTTAAGTGAAATATGTTCCTTCCTTTAGTGTTACTTATTTTTCTTGCTCTCTGTCTCCCAAGAGCTAACGTCCAGCAAAATCAGAATGTATTTTATATAATCAAAAGCGTTCAATGTTGAAAATCACATCCTTAAATGCTGACTATAGCATTAGGAACACTGTATTACTAATGCTGTGTTGTCCTTGTCTCAAACGTAATAGTTCCCCCACCCCTTACGGTCCAGTGAATAAAGGGTTAAAACACAATTTTTGCCCACTTACCTCTTTCCAGCACCATGGTCTCCTCCAGCTACATCACGGCATTGGTGGAACCTAATGCACAGCAAACACCTCATACACATTTAATATATCAAAGAAAGCATTGAATCAAAGCGTGAGGACGTCCAATGTCCTTTCACAGAGTAAAAACTATGTTAGGGATCAGGAAGCAGCTCTACTGACTGTCTAGAAGAACTCTGTAGTGTTTTACATTGCAGAGTTAAACCGACAGGGGCAATGCACCCAGACCACTTCAATGAGATGAAGTAGTCTGAGTGCCTATAGTGTCCCTTTAATGTAAGAGGAATAGACATGTGTCATATTTTACTTACTGCTTCCCATTGGAAGTGGATCCCGTTAATTCCACTTCTGGGCGCTTCCTCTTCTGCAGGCAAGAATCCTTCTTCTGCCGCACGTTGGGGAATTGTCTGAAAGATAAACTGGATTTTACATGTTTGTAATGGAATAATATGAGGCATGGCCTTAATTCACCAAACAGATAATTGATGTGAATAATGGCCATTTTAGAAAAACATTGAAAGCTTTGCTATGTTAGCAATATTTTGCACTTGATTTTCATTTTGTGACAATGAACTGTTTAGAAACAAATCCTAATAATGTTAATGCATGTGCCATATCTTATTTAAATTTGTTCTTCAGTCTATAAATGCTGGTTAGAAATATGGGGTGACCGGATTATATTGAATGAAAATCCAGCTGCAAATGTAGGCTGAAATAGCCACACTGTCTCTATATCTGAGTACATTTTTTCCCCAAATCAGCTATTGATAAATAATTATTTTCAATACAATGTTCAGTTCTTTACAGGTCACTATGTGTATGTAGTAAATAAACAACCTGTGTATGTGTAATGCTGCTCTTTTACGGCCGGCTATGATTTTATATGAAACAATCAGACAGTTGTGGTTCTGATATAACAGGGACATGTTAAGTATTATTCACCAAACTGGGAATTGCCAGAAGCTCACTAGAGCAGTTTAGTAGCAAAGTTTATATTTTACACCAAAACAGTCAAATTAGGAAAAGGAAAACAGCCACTCATTTATGTTTCCACTTCAGCTAATTTAGTTACATTTGCAATTCCTTGTTGAAATAATGACAATTATTATTATTGATCTGTGAATAACCATCAAGGATCTTTACTAAAGTGTGAATTGTCATGAATTTAAAGCTTAAACTGTGAGCACAAAATAGCCAAAGCTGAAACATAGCTGGGTAGGAGATGGACATGTAGGCCTGACATTTGAAATTCACTAAAACTTTCTGATAATTAAATCCTGCATGAGTGTGGCTTCTGCCAATAATGAAATATCTATATTGAAATTTACCATTTCATCATTGAGAATGCAGGAACCCTTATTTGTTTCATTACCAATATTAAGCATCTACTAAGGATTCCCTAATCTAACTTTATTTCATAAAATAAATATTCATTAAGATCTGTGTTCACTTACCCAAGGGACATGCCTGTAGCTCCCACTCACACTCAGGCAGTGTAGGAAAAAGGTGAAACACAATACAAGTAAATAATTAATTAGTTCCCAATAATATAATAAAATATGCAGTAAGATAATATTCAGAAATGCTATCTAATATTCAATCTGTATATTTTAAATATTTTACTAAATACAACAACTAAATCAAATTCAATTAGATTAAATTAAAATTCTATTTCTAGACAATATAAATGTATATAATATAATATAATATATCACGGAGCAGCCAGTGAATCAGCCAACAAGTCTTTCTCCAGCGCTGTCAGCAGTTGAGGATCCTCGTGGTTTGAATGAATACAACTGACATCACCATGGCATCCCTGCACTGATTGGTTGGATTTATGTGATGTCACCATTCTGAGATAGTTAGAGCTGCTCTATAAGCACAGTGTCTGCTGTTTTAAAGCGGGAATCACTAAATATAGGAATTGTTCCCCCAATACAGAGTATCACACATTAACATGTTCCATCAATGTTTCTAAAGGATTATTGACTAAGCTTTAAATGAGCTGATATCACCTGCAGGTCTGCTTATTTCAGGGGAGTCAAAATCTTTCCCTGTCAATCCTTGTGTTGGCAGAAGCTGATGGATGGGAAAATAAGATTCATTTTGTATGGGTGCTGGAATAATATATAAAAAGTTGCAGTTATTCACTAAAGTAAGAATTCCTGGGAATTAAAGTGAATTACAATTTTCTGCCAAAATATCCAAATGAGAAAACTTTCCATCTCAATTCTGTTTTCAGTTTGGTTATTTTGTTCTTAAATTTGACATTGACTTTGATCTCCATTCTCACTTTAGATGGGTCGTCTTAATCAGTTATTGCTGTTTGATTATAAACAAAGGAGTAGATTTTGAGCATTTTTGTTATGTAACTTTGGGTTGTATTGTTTAAATCTGTGTACAACCAGTCTGGTGGAAGGATTTTTAGGTACAGCGGCGAAGATGCATTTTGTCAACCCCCAGTAAAAAATGATTTCTTTACCTTTGTGTCTCTTAACCTCCTTTTAAATGTATAACCCCATTTCTGTTTTACTTTTCCCTTCTTTTGAATGTCTTACCTCTTTGGTGTATCTTATCTCTCTTTGGTGTCTTACACCTCCTTTTGCTTATCTTTCTTCCCGGAGCCCCAGAACATTTAGATAGGGGCACCTCTATCTTAGAATTGTTGCAGCGACCATCCGGCATGGGTACCTGTGGTGTGTCATGGTGCTGCCTGTGTTCTCTCAATGGGCGCAACATGTGTCTGTCTCCGGGGCGGCTGCACCTGCCAACTGGGTCCTTGCAAATACCCGTCACTACACGAGGAGCCTTTTAAAGGCTCTGCCTCTGCTGTCATAGTTAATAATGCAAACTTGCGTGCAAAATGACCAATGGCTGCCCTCTTAAAGTTATATAACTTCTTCTTTGGTTTTGTGCTGTGCTCTCTTGTCATTTGCATTTCATGGTTGTCAGAGATTCATTGATTGTATAATTGGATTTTCTGGCCTTGGATTGTGTATGACTATTCTTCTTCCTGTATCCCTTGATCCTTGGCTTGTGTTATCGCACGTTGTCTCATTCTGTGTCCCTGATCTCAGTTTGTCTTATACTATTCTATATAGCATTATGTCCGGCCACTTTAAGGCCCGGTAATATGCTTTATTATCAGTAGGTCTTGTTTAGGCTAACTGTTAACTTAACTACTGCGTGTTTGGTCTTAGTACATCCTGACAATAATCTTACTTAATACAGGTTAGTCACCTCCCATTTAGTTTATTACCGTTCGGGAAAACTATCTTGGAAAATCGTTTTTGGAGAAGCAGTGGGAGGTAATGTTTATGTTTGCGCACCAGTCTTCTCTAGACTCAAAGATCCATGAGAGAAATTAGAAATTCTTGAGGTGGTATAAAACCCCTGAGCTCCAACTGTCCCTAATAATTGCTGTCAGTGCCGGTATGGGGTTGGTATCCTTTTGCACATATGGTGGAGTTGCCCGCTTATTGCTTTCTTTTGGAATTTTTGCCTAGCTGCTACTGCCAGTGCCTCTTACACAATTTGATTTGCTGATTTAGAATTGTTTTACTGATTTTTGATTTTAGTGGTGCTAGGGGTTATAATTAATAGTCTCCTGCTGCTCCCCCTTTTCACAAATGTCTTGCAGTGTCTGCTACCTCTGCAGGCGCAATTGGGAGAAGGTGATAGGGTACTGTTTTTCCCCCAACACTGAAGGCCAGTCACTGGTGCTACATACTGGATGTGTAAGAAAGCTACGGTATGTTCTTCTCAGGCTGGAAGTGGGGAGTGGGTGGTCAGTTGCTTGCTGACTGTTTACTTTAATTTTTATAAAAATCCCTTTTTTCATTAAAATAACTACCAGTCTAATTTTGGCAACTCAGAATTGACATTGGCAGAAATGTCTGATATTGCCCAGGCATGTACCCATTTTACTACTCCAAACAGACACAGGCACCTTTTTCCTCCTGTTTTGGCTTTCTAAATGACTTTCCAGATTTTTTTTTTGTACCAAAATTTGGCTGTGCTGAATCGTGACATGAACTAAATTCTGCTGTCCTTGGGGGGAAAAAATATGGCAAATTCTTTTGGAATAACCGAATGTATTGCCATGCTAATGAGGGACCCTGGAAATTTTGCGTAATTGCTGGATAATTGCCTTTTCTAGCCTTACCGATATGTGTTTGTGTTAGTGCCGATGTTATATCCTGAATAAATGCCACAACTTTCACAATCTCACAACCTTTACTTTTCAAAATGGATGTAAAGAACCTTTTTACAAATATTCCTCATCAAGAGGACACAAACTGCCTGAATGTCCGTTGTGTGAGGGCCGTCCAATTGAATTCATCCTCAAATCACTACAGTTGACATTAACATTGAATCTTTCAAATTTAAATATAGGTTTTATATAAAAAATGCCCATGGGTGCATCCTTATCAAAGAAGTCACATTATTAATTGAATATTTAGGCGAATATAATCATGTATTATAGGTTGTGTTTGTAATGTATCTGTGATTATATTCAGAGTTATTCCCTAATGTGAGAATTGCCAGGAATTCAAAGTGAACGTCAAATTTAAGGTTAAAACAATAAAACAGAAAAAAATAAACTAGTTTTGTCTTCTAATTAAAATTTTCACATTATTTAATATCCATGTTAATTCCTCTTTTGTTTTATCTCTCTCTTTCACTCGTTCTTTATCTTCTCTTCTTGCCAATCCCTCGTAGCCTTTCAGTTATATTTTGTTTCTGGTTGGTCATGGCTCGTGCATAATTGTATAGCCTTTTTTTTCTTCCAAATTTTGTATTAATGCCAGTTTGATGATTAAATAAATATTACAAGCACCATAACCACTACAACACACTGCAATTCTTAGCTCAGGAGAGCCATCAACCCCAGGTAAAAAAAAAAAAAAAAAAAAAACAGGCTACTTACAATGAGAGGGCCCCAAAGCATTCCTGATACCATATTTGCTGTAGTGGTTATGGTGCTTGGAGAGTTCCTTTAAAGGAAACCATGTCATAAATCGTTATGTAGCCCACTGTAAAGAGCTCTCATATAATCAAAAAGCATTTGTGCACTAATAGTTTGAGAATTCATATCAGTAATATGTATGATTTTTTTAATTTAACCTCCTTGTAAGGTTTACCAGAACTGTATTGTTTTCTAACTTAGGGAGATATTCGCTGCCACTCCATCAATTCTCTTAAACGGACACTTCAGAATAGATTTAGCACTTTTTATTTTCTAAAGTATGTTACATTGATAATGCATTAAATATATGTGTAGACGTGGAGGGGAGACGATACCTTAATTATACCATAATGGCCCTCTCTCCATTTTATAATATATTGGGTCATCGACTCGTTGTATCTTCTACAAACTTCTGTTCTATGTTTACTTGTTTGTAATGTATAACTCATTAATCATGGTCCTTATTACCATGCATTATATAAATATATGGACACAACAGAGCAAAGGGTCAACACAAACACACCACAAAAACAAGCAGGAAAAAAGGCAGCACACCTAAAGGAATAGGGTTCCCTCACAAACCCTAAACGTTATTAGAAAACAAAAAGGAAAAAGAGGAAGGTAGCGCCAGTAATCTTGTATGTATTAAACTATATATATATATAAAATACAGTGGGACCTCGGTTTACGAATGTAATGCGTTCTCCGGGACGTTTCTTATTGCGAAACATTTGTAAACCGAAACGCGGTTTCCCATAGGAATGCATTGAAAACCAATTAATCCGTTCTGGAGGTCAGAAAAAAGTCAAAATGAGCTGGCATGGAAACCAACCCACAATGTAGAACACACAGTAAAAGGCATGCAAACGATGAAGCTCAGCTCCCTACCTTTCCACAGCTTGAGAAATGCGCCAAAAAGTCCCAAAACTGCAAACAATTTCCAGAATGGCTCCAAAACTCGATGCAAAAGCCGCTCCAACACCTCCAAACTCGACGCCACGTGATACCCACAGACTCCAGCATGCAGGGGGCGGCCCTATAAACCTCCCAAGTGCAATGCGTCCTGGGGAAACTTGCTTTGTATTGCGAAACAAATTTGTAAACCGAGGCATTATTTTCAATGGATTTTCATTTGTAAACCGAAAATTTTGTTAACCGAGGCGTTTGTAAACCGAGGTCCCACTGTATATAAAAAACTAAAAGTATTTATAAAATATAAAATAGAGGGGGGTGTGGCCTAACCACAGGAGCGGATAGTCGCATGGCCTCAGAGCTCCGGCCAAACGACAAGCAAAAACCCTTAAAAATCGAGGCAAAGGGCACCCAAAAAAGCCCCTACTACAGATTTAATGGGCAAGAAAACGAAACGGCTCAAACCTGACCGGCCCCAACAGGGGCGAAGCATCGGGGACCTCTGGCAGCAGGCACGCGGCGCCCAGGAGGCCGCAATGGCGTCCCTTCATGGAGGCTGCTCCGACTTCTCCGACGGACTGTCGGATGAGGAGGACGGAGACCACATGATGGCAACAGTAAGGCAGCCAGCAGTGAGAACGGAGCCCCCGCACAAGACACCCGACGCCGCCCCAGTGACACTGGCAGCCATCAGGGAGATCATGGCGGACTTCCAAACGAAAATCTCGGCGGATGTGGCCTTGCTTCGAAAAGACCTGCGGGGACTGACAGGCCGTCTTGGGGAGATGGAACATACCACTCAGACCCACACAAAACAAATCACCGAACTGCAGCAAAAAGTAGAAGAGCTCACACAACAGAGCCGCAAGTATGAAAATAAATTTGATGCACTGGAAGACAAGCGAAGGCAGAAAAACCTAAAACTCAGGGGGGTAGGGATGTCGGTACCACCGGAGGAACTCCCGCATTTTGCTAGGCGCCTCCTGACAGCCATACTTACACCAAAGCAAGCCAAAGCAATGCAACTAGAGGGAATATTCCGACTCCCGATACCTGCCAAGGCACCACCCGCAGCTCCGGGAGACCTAGTGCTGCAGTTCCAAAGCCTGAAGGAAAAAGCAGCCGTGCTGGCGGCCATCAGGGGTCAAACCCCATACCACTTCGAGGGGATGGCCCTGACCTTCTTCGCTGATCTATCCGGAGGAACCCTCGCTTGGAGACGGTCTCTTCGACCCCTTACCTCTCAACTACGCGAGAAGAACATCAGCTACCGCTGGAGCCAAGCCCGGTCGCTTCTAATACCTCACGGAGAAACAGTCATCACCATCCGAGACCTGTTGGACGCAACAAATCACCTGCAGACGCTGGGGTTGCCACTGGACTTGCTACGCCCAACAAACCCTCACGGCTGGAATCCCGAGGCCACACGGGACTTTGTGCCCAGGATCAAGGCCCATACCTCTCGAGCCGAGGCCACAACCTGATCACGCAGAAGGCTAACCCAGCGAAACCGGGATGTCCCCTAACAACACCTGGCCCCAAGCACCCCTGGACCCCATCCCTTCTGCTGGGCACGGACTGATAGAGAACCCATAAACCGAAGAACACAGAGGTATAATCCTAAAGCCTCTGTCATTAGAGACAAGACAACGCTCTGGCCTACAGTGCTGGAAATTATGGATAATCTGATAACCATACGTAAGACTCAAGGACTGATGGATTATCTTTGCTTATGTGGTTTCCCCTTTTTGTTTTTTTTTTTTTTTTTTTTTTTTTTTTTTTTTTTTTTTTTGTGTACCCGTATAACCTGGCAACCTGGGCCGGACGACTACCCTAAATTTTACTGAGACGCCTGTTTTCGATTGTCATTGCAAATGTCATATGTAATCTCTGTTTACCGGGGTCTCTTTACTGTTACTACAGCTGCGCACGGTTGTTATTTCTCCCCTCCCTCCCCCCCCTTTTCTTTTTTTTTCCTTTTCTCTCTTTTCCCTGTCTTAAGTTATTTGTTCTACCACTGCCTCGGCTATGCAAATTAGCACTACGCTCACGACCACTCTGTAATTGCTACAGTGATTCCAAGTCCCAGCTGACTGTTAGCCATGATAATGCAACACCACATTGAGCGACCACACTTCCATACCCCATGCCGCCAATCACTCGCTTGCACGCACGACAAACTGGAGGCCGCTGCCTCCATGTGGCCACAAGGGTCCCCCTGGCACGTACACATGTATGCCACCAACAAGGTGCCACTCAATCAAATAAGCAATCATTGAGTTCTCACCTGAGACCCGCGCATAAGGCCTCACATTCTGATACGCGTCCACGAAACCAAATGGCTCAATATACTCCCTCAGTTAGCCTCACCAGACGTTTTTTGACGTGTCAGTTCGGCAGGCCCGCAAGGGCATGGACCCCAACTGTGCCCCTCTATTATACGGACCGCTAGAGCAGTACATAGGAACTGGCCATTTGATGTGACCCTTACAGCGCGCTAATAAATAGGCACGCCATCCCGCCAATCTCTTGGCACTTATGCCATACTAGTGCAGCTTCCCCTTAAAGGAAAGGCCAACCGACACTTGACTGCACTATAATCGTACTATCCACGTTGCACACAAAGCTTATTCCACACACCATGTTTTGTTTTTTCCATTGTCTAATCCTCATACATTTATAGCCAAAAAACATTGTACTATATCCTCATCACTCACTTATACTACACTGTATGAACGCTGAATAACTATTTACCTGAAAAACTGTGCAAGTCCTTCTCACGCCATGCTTATGTTATATTATGTTTTTGTATTCACGCTTGGGACTGCTGTTGTGGCACTCCAAGCTCTGTTGTATTCAATTGCACGACAAAAATAAAGAATTATAAAAAAAAAAAAAAAAATATATAAAATAGAATGGAAAAGTCAAATCCGAATAAAATACCACTAGTAAGGGAACAGCCACGTCTTGATAGAGGTAGTTTCCTTATGGGGAATTCCAGGTCAGGCAAGGCTTGAAATCCGTTTGTGCATATAAGAGAACAAAAGAAAGGCCCCAATGGTACAGTACGTTTCAGTAATAATGAGTAAATAATAATTTAAGTCCTACTAACATTTACCAGAGCTTAGGCCAGCTCTGGATTTCGCAGCTTAGAGTGGTATTATCCCTACTTCTAGGATATATAGATGAGTGCATTTCTCAGATCTCTCAGCATAATAGTGCCAAAGGGACCCAGGGAAATAAAGAAACAAAATATAATAAAAAATAATGTTCTTTGTGTCTTTAAAAGTAGTAAAAGTACCGCATATACTCGAGTATAAGTCGAGGTTTTCAGCACATTTTTTGTGTTGAAAAACCCCCACTCGACTTATACTCGAGTCAATGTCTGTATAATGGCAAATTACATTGCCATTATGCAGACCAGGACCGCCGGGCTCATTACAAGCCCGGCGGTCCTGTTTGGGGGCTGGCAGGAAGCGTTTACTTACCTTTCCTGCAGCTCCTGTCAGCTCCCTTCTCTCTTCTCCGGTCAGCTCCCTCTGCAAGTCTCGCGATAGCCGCGTGGTCAGAGCGTTGCCACGGGTTAGGGGTCTCGACTTATATTTGGGTCAACTTATACTCGAGTATATATGGTATATATATATGAAATGTACTCACATTTGATCGAGCAGACTAACTGCTTAATGTATTGGGCGCATGTGGTATGATCCCTCACTAGAAGTCCTCACTAGAGTGGATAGACAGGATGCCAGGCAGTTGTTAAAATAAATACATTTATTACATACGGTAGTTACATGAAAGGAGATGCCCATCAAGGTCAGCCTTCCTCACATATGTTTTTTGCTGTTGATCCAAACAAAGAATAAAAAAAAAAACCCAGTTTTAAGCACTTCCAATTTTGCAACAAACTAGGAAAAAAAATTCACTCTTGACCCCAGAATGGCAGTCAGATTTCTCCTTGGACCAAGAAGCTATTACCCAGTCTAAATGCATGACCTCGTGTCCTATGTATAGCCCTGGTTGTGAATAGATTTCCAGACAATTGTTTGTATTGGCCCCAAATCAATTTGTATAATGTTATCATATTGCCTCTGAGGCGCCGTTTTTAAAACTAAAGAGATTTTAATTTTATAACCTTTCTTCGTAATTAAAATGCTGTATTCCTTTTATCAATTTTGTAGCCTGTCTCTGCACTTTGTGCGTATTTATCCACAAACACACTGGCTCTTACACACACCGAAAGCAGGATAGTTGGGAATCATGGCAATGGCTGGCTGTAATTGGCTGAGAGCGTCAGGGTCAGATTTCCAACAAGGCCGCTAAGACCATAGCCCTGGGGGGGGAGGCAAAAGGATGTGGTACAGCTAGTTTGGCCCTCAATGGCCAGCCCCTGTTTTAATATATTTACTGCTGTGTAGGTCGGCCATGAGGAGACATAGTAAGGCTGCCCTTTAATAAGAATGGTTAGAACTCACAGTGAGGGAGGGGGTGTGGCTACCTCTGCTGACAGACAGCAGTTACTGGGGGTTAATGCCCTGGTCCTACATGATGCAGACAGTGTGATGGAATCTGCTTCCAGAGAAGTAACAAGGCTGATCTGCAGCAGCCATGGGGAGAGAGGCAGCATGTGGGGAGCCATCTTGGAAAGACACAGCAGCAATAAATAGATCAGTGGACACTGGGCCAGGAGAGTAACAGAGAGAACATAAAACTAATAGCATGTAGAAAGACAGTAATAAGAGACAAAGTAAGGACACCGTCTAGCAGTAATAAACACTATCTAGTAGGGGACAGCAATAAAGGACAACCTAGGAACAGATAGCTTAGCCATAGAGAGACTGATAAGACACAGTAAGGGGAAGAGACAGCATGGACAGTGAGATGGGGAGGAACAGCATTACGAGGAAAGTAGAAAGGCATTGTGAGGAGAGACATTCTAAGAAGAGGAGAGCGGTGATACTATGGGGAGAGACTGCAGGAAGACTGTATATGAAGGGGGATTAAATTGGTTGCTATAAACTAAATGAAAAACCAAAAACTAAAAATCACAGGAAATTGACAAAAAAAGAATTAGGAATAAAGTGTGGATCAAAAAACAAAACAAACAAAAAAAGACAGTATGAGAACAAAAAAATAAAATAGGGAACAAATTAGGTATTATGTATTTGTGACATATTTTCATGGCTGAACATTTAATTTAGGGCAAAAATAACTTTAGTAGCAGGGTACTGTTCAATATTGGTTGTGGTGTACATTTCATGAGGAAATGTTTTTGAGGACATATCCTATGATTTTTTTGCCCATAGTTTGGGTGGCTGAGTGGTGTGGTTAGTTGTTCACAAGGTTAATAGATCATGATGACAACATTATAGATGTTTGTGGACTACACTTCCTATGATGTTCAGCTAGATACTGCGCACAGAATTACTAACAGCCCCATCCCTCAACAGCCTCCCTTCCACACACTCACAAGCAGCTTCCCATTCACCTATTCAGTAGCATGCACCACAGTGTTTGTATGTGTGTGTATAGGAAAGGATAGGGGAGGGTGTGCAGAGTGCATTGAGGAAACTGGCCTTGGGGCAGCAAGGAGGATAAACCCGGCTCTGTGAGAGGTTTCAGCCTATGACAGTGCCCATTGCTGGTATGAGATGGTCAGACTGGAAGGAAGGGTATACTCTATGCCTTATTTATTCCAAATAACTATACCTGCACTCCTATGGTCACTGCTGCTTTATGACAGCAGTTTTATAACAAATACATGATTATATTGTATTTTTTTAGGCTTGTGGAAGGGTTATCAAACTTTGGACCCCTTCACAATACCATCCATTCCCCACTCTACAACATAGCAACCTGCTGCCAAAGCCATGGACTGACAGCGAGAGTAATTATTCTGATATCTTCAGCTCCCCTATCGTTTTTGGCCTTGCAGCATTTTAGATTCAGCTGATATTCTACTGATTATAATGCAAACTGAACCCAGGCTCATTCTGCACTTGGCATGCTGTGTCCTGCTACGATTATACAGAATGGTTTAAACTAACCCTAGCTGCAACTGTTTACAAATCAGCCGTCCAAGTATGTTTATGATCAGAATTAATTTAATTTTGAACTGCGCCTATAGGAAGGTACATCACGTAAGTTGTACAACCCCTGTTAACATGTTTATAAACGCATTATACATGTGATCTGGTTATTTTATATATGCTGTCATGCTATAATTTCTAACAAACACATGGTTCAGCCAGTAAGTCCTGGATAAGTTAAAATCAGACTGATTGCTGACAGAGCCAGGCTCACCAGGTTTCGAGTGACATCACTTGTATTTATGTGCTGTCCCAGCATGATGAAGATGTCACAGACATATAACTGGCAGACAAGGCACTTACAGGGCTTTTTAGGCTGCTTTCCCAAAAGTTTCCGAGACACATATAGATCTCTCACAAATGTAATTGAACTTTTCTGTTTTCTGGCCCTTTATTTTTTAACCATGTTCTTATAACCTTTATATAAATTCCATGTATATAACCTCTGATGTGATGCTTATGAAGGTCTATTACAATTCATGGTGTATAGGTGACATGTCTGTTATAATTCACCAGTCCAGGAATCCAAATTATTTATTAAATGATTACTAAAGTCACTCAGGCATATTCATTTTAACAAAGTGATCTGGGTGCAGTGGCTCTTTAGTTCTAACCCTGCAATGTAGAAGATTGCTGTTTTTTAGAAACTGTATTGTTTTTGATGTAGTCTAAATTAATCTACATCATTTTCATTGCTGGGTAGTAGTGATGTCCCGAACGGTTCGCTGGCGAATAGTTCCTGGCGAACATAGCTTGTTCGCATTCGCCACTGACGGCGAACATATGCGATGTTCGGTCCGCCCCCTATTCGTCATCATTGAGGAAACTTTGACCCTGTACCTCACAGTCAGCAGACACATTCCAGCCAATCAGCAGCAGACCCTCCCTCCCAGACTCTCCCACCTCCTGGACAGCATCCATTTTAGATTCATTCTGAAGCTGCATTCTTAGTGAGAGGAGGGACAGTGTAGCTGCTGCTGATTTAATAGGGAAATCGATAGCTAGGCTAGTGTATTCAGTGTCCACTACAGTCCTGAAGGACTCATCTGATCTCTGCTGTAAGGACAGCACCCCAAAAAGCCCTTTTTAGGGCTAGAACATCAGTCTGCTTTTTTTTTTCCTGTGTAATCTAATTGCAGTTGCCTGCCTGCCAGCGTGTGTGTCAGGCTCACAGAGTATACTGTGCCCACTTGCTCAGTGCCACCACTCACTCACTGGTGTCACAATAGCTTGCATTAAAAAAAAAAAAAAAACTTTTTTGACTCTAATATAATAGCAGTCAGTTTTTCTGACCATCACTATTGTGACCAGAAAGAGTCCCTGTGGGTTTTAAAAGGACTCATCTGATCTCTTGCCCATTGAAGTCTATGGCGGTTCGCCTGGTTCGCCCGTTCGCGAACATTTGCGGAAGTTCGCGTTCGGCGTTCGCGAACCGAAAATTTTATGTTCGCGACATCACTACTGGGTAGTTCATCTTTAGTAGCGGTAATACTGACGAAATAGGTGTTGTACAAACTGAGTTTTCTTACGTTGAAACAAGTTGTTGAATGGTGTGCACTGCTATGGTACATTACACCAATAGTTACTGGTAACCCCTTCCTGTGTGCTAGATGTATGCGTATGTTCAAACCATTTTAATGCAATACAGTATTCTGTTAAAACTCATTTTGTGTTCTCTGCAGATAACCCCCCACCCTTCTTGCTTTCTGTATCTCTTAAAAATTTCAGTAAAAGAGAATTATAAAATAAAGTAGGTGTTGCAGTTAGCATGTACATCTCCCATGTTTAAATTAGTGTAGACCCACCGATATTGGGGTACTATGACATACTAGTTAGTTTAACCCCTTAAGGACACATGACGTGTGACATGTCATGATTCCCTTTTATTCCAGAAGTTTGGTCCTTAAGGGGTTGAAGTGATATGGCTATATGGTGTAAATTAATGCATATATTTTTTTCTAAGATAAGTGATTTTAACTAGCCTCGTAAGATAGGGCTCGACAAACTGGCTCCTAGATTTAAAAGCAAGTTTTTAAGCTCTGGTGTAAGAGTTAAAACTGTACTTTTCTTGTGTGTGTGATGTTCCCTTAATCTGTATTTTGTGTATATTTTGGTCTTGACAGCAGCAGCAATGTTCTGGGTGTGCCCCCCAACCCCCCTTTTTTAAACTGATGGCCACTATAGAGGGTACTTCTGTGGCACTGACCGAATAAGACTTGGTCACATGACACGGAAGCCTCCATAAGAAACATAAGATTTATTGTTTGAAAAGATAAATAATTAAAATGGAAAATATAATTACTTGATCCGGGATCAATTAAGAATTAGAAATTAAGATTATGAAATTTGTTTGAATGTTTATCAATGTCTGTTTCACATTCTGAGGGTTTTATAACTGTATACGTGTGACAGGTTTGGTTCCCTTTGCATTCCTGACAATTCTCAGTTTAGTAAATAACCCTGCAAGTACTGTACGTGTAACACATTGATGTGTTTTATGTAAAAAAAAAAACTGTTGCAATTCACTGTATTGTATCCACCAATCAAAAGACTTTCCTAGAATGCATATGCTTATGTTTATCCATAATTAGCAGAACTAACTGATACTAAATAAACTTAGCAATTAAAATGTTAGAGAATGAAAAGCAAAAGACACCAGTAAATGTTTAAAAATAAAGTTTATATTGGTGTTTTGGTTGTTGTTTTTGAGGGTGTTTTTTAATTCTTTTTTTTTTTTTTTTTTAAATAGAACATAGTTTCCATATTGCATATCAATAACAATATACATTGGTATTTATACACAAAGAAAAGTTTTACAGAGTATTATGGGAAATTTTAGATTATAATATAAATATAACTGTGTTTCACTATATGATATTTTTTAAATATTTGTTTATACAGCAGCGCTCAGGACAGGAAAAACCCCCAGTGGAGGAAACCTGTGAGGAACCATGGCCGCTGTACTGCCCTCCCTCAAGGCATACTATTAATTTAGGGGTAATTCATTAGGTTTAGTCTTTAAATTATTAAGTGGGTGACTGAGTGAGTGTGGGTGACTGAGTGATATTGAGTGTGTGTGGGTTAGTTAATGAGTGAGTGTGGGTGAGTAAGTGAGTGGGTGTGGGTGAGTGAGTGTGGGTGAGATTGAGAGAGAGTGTGAGAGAGCGTGATTGTGAGAGAGTGAGAGAATGAGTGAAATTGAGTGGGTGTGAGAGTGGGTGTAAGTGAGAAATAGAGAGAGTGATAGATAAAGATAGAAATATAGACAGCGAGTTGAGCGGTCAGGCAGCTCAGATCACAAAGGTGCATACCGCGCACATGCACAGTGGAGCGCTCAGTTCTTTCATAGAGCGGCATTCAATGCCGCTTTATGAAGAACCTGATTGGCGCATGCCCGCCTGAGAGCGATGACGCTTCTCAAAGAGAAGATTGATTGGGCCCCGCTATTTAATCATTTTGACTAAAAAGGGTGTGTTTGACCTGGGGAGGAGCTTGGCGCTGGAACGGAGGTAAGTTTTAATGATAAAAAAGGCTCGAATTTAAAAAAAAATATATTTTTAATTGGAAGTTCATATAAAAGCAAAAAAGAAGGCTAGGGGACCTGTCTTTCTTGCTTTTCTATGTTGACTAAAGCGATCCTTTAATATTTCATTTAAAGGAATACTATAGTCACCAGAACAACTACAGCTTATTGTAGTTGTTCTGGTTATTATAGCTTGTCCCTGCCAGCTTTTTTCTGTAAATACCACCTTTTCAGAGAAAAGGCAGTGTTTACATTACAGCCAACGAACACTTCTAGTGGCCACCACTCAGATGGCCACCAGAGGTGCTTTCCCCACAGAGATGCATTAAATCAATCTATGAGGAGATGCTGATTGGTGCAGCACAGTGTTTTGCCACCAATGCACAATAGCCTTACAATGCTTTCCTGTGGGAAAGCATTGGTTATTCTAAAATCATCAAATCTGATGTCAGCATAGGAGGCAGATCGGGGTGGGGCCAGACGTGAGAAACCCCGCACGGCACTGGATAAAGGTGAGTAAATCACCTTTATAACCCGAGGTAAGGGGAGCTGACCGGCTAAACGATGATTTTAGAACTATAGTGTCAGGAATACATGTTTGTGTTCCTAACACTATAGTGCCCATTTAAGTTTAAGAACCCAAATTAGATAGAAGAAGAGGAGCCGTACAATCTAGTCTGGGATTCTGGAGGAAACTGGGCACACCACGCTCAGTAGTATGATGACATTACTGGAGGCATAGATGTTGAACTGGGTTGTTTTGCTTCATAACCAAGCCAGATGTATGAAAAGCGTGAGAGACCACTGCAGATGTTGGCAAAATGAGCAGATTTCAGAGACAGTTGGAGATGCTGATGGCTATACAGGTGCTGGATACATGTGCAGTTGTTGGTGATGAACAGAAATGTTGGAGAAACGTCCAGATGTTAAATAGTTTCCTCCTTGTTGTTCTTCCATTTCTGTAAACAGGATTGACAGACATAAAGTGATGTATTATTATTATTTAGATTTTGTCTGTTGACATTAAACAGTTTAAAGTAACACTATATTGTCAGAAATAAAAATATTTATATTTGGCACTTTACTTGTAAAAACACAGTTTAGGTTGCCGGTCCCCCTCGCCTGCCTTTAAAAAGGTAATTTACTCACCTTTTTTTCTACACCGCACCGGTCTTGTTGCAGCTAGCGCCACCCCGCTCCGCCTCCTTTGCCGAGATCATCAAATTTAACTATCTCAGCCAATCAAATGCTTTCCCATGGGAAAACATTCAGAGGCTATTGCATAGAATCAATGCATCTCTATGGGTAGCGTTCAGCATCTCCATGCAGAACTTGGAGACGCTGAATCCCAGTGCTGCACACTGAGTGACTGCCACTAGAGGTTTCCTAGGTTTCCTACAACTACATTAAAGAACAACTATAGCTTAATGTCCCTGCAGGCTTTTTATACATTACTAAAACAGTGGCAATAGATCTTTCCATGTTGTAAATTCCTTAGTGAGTTAATGAAAAATATCAACATAAATGAGAACATTTAGGCCAATCTTGCTGAAATAGAAACATTGCCTACTTTTGCCTAGATTTGTCTCTCAGATGTCAACCACCGCTACTTACCATTTATTGAATAAACTCCAAAGTTTGCTGGAGTATTCTGCAACATAATGCTTTAGGCAGCAACCTGTAATATAATAGAATGTCAGTAACATTTCGCTTCAAAATGTATAAAAGGTAATATATATAGTACTTTCTGAACAGTCAGTACTTAGTTTAAGTGCAATCTCCACAATGTTTAGTATTTTACCTGTTTGTTTGATGACAATTTTAGCCACTTCCCACTGCGCAGGTTTGGTGACCCGAGAGTTGCTGGTGGTGTAGTTGGCATTTCTCTGACAGGGGCAGGATAACAGATGCCACGGTAATGGAACTCGGACAACAAACTCATTCGGCTTTCGCCGAAAATGTCGGATCGCCCCTCCATGATGGTTTATCCGAGTTCTTGTCCATGCCCAGTGGGAAGCATTTGCAGCCATGATCTAGGTGGAAAAAAGAACAGGAGCATAAAAAATGACCAATGTTCAACTTAAATGTTAACTTTTAAAACAACAAAGAAATGAAATGCTGACATCAAATGTGCAATCCTTGGCTGGTAGCTTTGCATAGTTATACTAATATTTGTTTTATTTTTATTTTAGAGAAATCTGCATAATTTGAAAGGATTAAAGTTGTATTACATTTTATAAATACATTTCAATTCCTGAATAGAAATTACAGTCATTCATAAATCAAAAAGCCTTCTGGATTCTGTAAGTTACATTTCTATGTACTATTTTTACAATTAAAGTTGCACGTTAGGTTGTTTTGTTGGGTACCTTTCCCATTGTGTAAACCTTCAAAGCACAATTAGTGATGCCATCCGTGTATTTTTCATCCTAATGTATGATTTGGATGGCACTCACATAAACTATGAGGACCCCATAACTTATGGTTGCACTGAGGATGACATATAATAGTCTTCTAAAATCCTTGCACCGGCCCTGCTCACAACAACATGTTCTCATCGTTAAAGATTATAGATTCAGTTGTGTGTGGGGAAAAAAATATTTTGATTTGAATAACTAGAAGAAAGGATCTAGATTCCGTCTCTTAGAAATTGTTCATTAATGCCGAAGGAAGGCTTTCTGAATGATAATCTTGGGTAAAATTTCCAGACACAAGTTTAAAAAAAACCTGACTGCATCTGAAAACTAGTTTTCAATTCAATTCAAATCCTAAAGCATTTACTTAATCGAATGTCTTTTGTCTTTATTTCCAATGGATTGCGATTACAAACCTGCTCACATGTCTCTCTGCTCACTAGGGCTTGGAATCCCATTCGCGACCATAACTGGTCGCGTGCCTTGCAGAAGTGGTGCAGATGAAGACGCCAGTTTCCTCCGAGAGCCCAGGGATATATCTGGTTATAAAATGGCTCCTCTTCTTCTATGCAATTTGCCAGATATCTTAAGATAGAAAAGAATTGCAAGTAAGTTACCAAAGTACATAAATGTGTTTTGGATCAAAGAAAACTTTGATTATTTGTCTATCTACACCTTCCAAATTGATTGATGAATGCGTGCACGCTTTCCCTAGAAGTAATTCACACCGGAGACAAAGTTTCTGATCAGTGAAATACTAAGGAATGCTTTATTCCCCAGAGGGGGGTCTCCTTCTTAAAGCAAAAATACGTCACAGTTTAAACATACAATATCAATTCAACAATTGGTTAACATTCAAAAAGGGTCCCACCCTACAGGATGTGATGTCATCATTACAGAGCTCTTCCCCCCATATTCCAGCTCTGGCTTGGATACATGAAGAAAGGGGAAGTGAGTAGTTTCTTTGTTACTTTAACAGTGATTCTCCATTTTGTTGCACGTGGAATTGGCACAAAGGAAGTGGGGGAGGAGTTAGCAAAGGAGGCTACCTATTAACACAAGAATGTGTAACAAGAAACTTGCAGAGGAAATAATGACTGAACCATAAAGGGGGAAGGGAATATTTACTCTAGCAGCCAGTTTTAACATAGTGAACACAGAATAAATAGACATTAGTAAATAGCTATTTTGGTTTAATTCTTCTGTCCACAACAGTCCCCCCTTAAAATGGCTATTTTACTAATAACTACTATCTCTAACTCTAATACTGTCCCTATAGAAAAATAACAAAAGGCTATCTTGCACATCTGTCTGAACAGGCCTCGAACGCTTCACTGTGCGGGTTACCCATAGCAGCTTGTCCACTACTTCTTCCGCGCCAGACTTATGCCCGTAGAGACAGACGCTATCCCTGAATGTCCTTAAGAAGAAGTAGCTATTGATTTAGTGCGGTGGGACTGTAAGGGTGTATGTGGTGTATCACGGTCTATGTCATCAATCTCTTGGTGAAGGAAGGTCGGGGTGGTCTGGTCGACTGTCTGATCAACTGTCTTTTGTAGGCATTTCTTAAGACAAGGTAATACACAACAAACAAGAAGAGCGAGGATGAGTATCGTTATTAAAATGGCAACACCTATTTGGGCCAGAGCACCTTGCCATCCAGACATCCATCCAAACCATCTTTCCCATGGATCTGTGGCCCCAGAATTCCTTTTCAGTTCGTTGGATAAACTTTTTAACTTTTCTATTGCCAACGTTACCTTACCATTAGGGCCTGTATTATCTGGGATATAGGTACAGCATGTCATGGTGTCTGGGAGTATTTTACATACTCCCCCTTTCTCTGCCAGAATCATGTCTAAGGCCAGTCTATTCTGGAAGGTCATCTGGGAAGTAGCTTGTAATTGTTCCGCCAAACCCTGGAGGGCATCTCTTGTATAATTTACAAAACGTTGTTGGTTATAATAGATGTAATTAATCCAATTTAAATTTTTATTGGCCGTGATGATTGGAAAAATAGATTCAAACCCTGCGGACACTTCATCTCTTGCTTTAAATTCATTTGGCACCCCCCTTGGCACTCCTATGGTATCTATATAAATATGGGGATCAAAACTGCCTTTTACAGGAGTATCTCTCTTTATTCTAGAGTATTGGTGTAACGTACCTGGGGTATCTTGGTGTCCGTCAGAGATTATGTGTATAGGCATAATTACCTTAGCTAGAGCACATTCTCCCCACCATACGCCTTCCAATCTGGTTCTAATCTGCATATCCCCACAAATCCAATATATATCTCCAAGGGATCTTATGTGTTGTTGGATAAAGGCAACTGGAATTGGGCTATATGTGGCACAGTACTTACCAGTGAAATTACCAAAGAATTGGCCTACCCCATCATATATACCATAACAAGTGTAGTTCCCTGGATATATGGTGATACCTTTATCTGGCTTGACATCTTTAAGGACAACTGGGTATTCCTTTATCCATGATCCACATTCCGTCCGGTTGGTTTTAAGTATAGTATAGAGACTTAGGAAACACATCTCTATCTCCGGAGGTATGTTCAAAGGGACAGTACCTAAGTGAGGCCTCGCTCCTCCACAGACATAGCAGTTAGATCTGTTGTGTTTGTTAGCATTATATTTCATCCACTCAAGCCATAAGTTAGTGTCAGAGAAACCCGTCTCTACAGCCATAGTGTCCTCATACGTGGGGTTAGCTATAGCTAACATCTCTTTTAGAGTTTTGATATGTGGCTTAAGAGGATTAATAGTCATGTGTGTGGCTCCTACCCATTCAGGTGAGTCATACATGTCCTGTAAGTAAAAGGTCCCCTGTTTATTGTATGAACCTCCTCCCTTCCAGTACATTCCCATTACATATTGTCCAGCATCTCCAGGACTGGGGTGTTCTATGTTTAAGGCTAGTTTCATAGGTGTCGCCCCCCCTGGTTTCCTGAACGTCATTCTTTTCAGTAAGGACTCCCCATTTTTATCTAATCTGTCTAAGGCACTTTGTGGTCTATAGCCCCAGGCTGGCCCTGTATTCCACCCTGCTGCCTTCCATGAACTACACTCATATCCCCAGTAGTCATTAGTCACACATATGTATGGGTCCTTAATGTTAGGTATATCTTTGTACACTGTTGACAACAACGCTGGTGGAAAAGTACAGTTTACGATATCACAATAATCAAATGCAAATGTGGCTACCCGTGTATTAGAGGAATTGTACCAAAATGTATAAACATGATTGTCTTTGGTTATAGCGACTTGTTGGGCCTTTATCAGACCTAGCAGCAAGAACAAATACACAAAATTCATGTTATAACAGGATCTGGTTCCTCTGGAGCTGGAACTTTCTTGCAGTGTGAAGCGTGTATCCAAGAGTTCTTTCCAGCCAATTTAACTGAGGTAGTTGTGGTTAGAAGGACTTGGAACGGACCATCATATCTGGGTTCAAGGGTATGTTTTCTCACGAACTTCTTAACCAGAACCCAATCACCAGGGAGCAACTTGTGTGTGCCTGTATCAGACTCTGGATCTGGAATGGAAGAAAACACTTGGGCATGTATCTTGTTTAAAACTTGGGAAAGAGCAGTCACATAATTAACCATAACATCTGATTGCAGTTGGAGTTGTTGAGGAAAGTAACAACCTAACCTAGGGGCTGAACCAAACAAAATCTCATAGGGAGACAGGTTAAACTTCCCTCTTGGTGTGTACCTGACACTAAATAGAGCTATGGGGAGACTCTCTGGCCAGGGTAGGTTAGTTTCTTGGGCCATCTTAAGCATTCTGGCTTTTAAGGTGCCATTCATACGTTCTACCTTACCACTACTTTGTGGGTGATAGGGTGTGTGAAATGCAAGGGTCACCCCTAGTGCTGCCCAGACTTCCTTAGTTACTAGTGCTGTAAAAGCCGGGCCCTGGTCACTTTCAATCACTTCAGGAACTCCATATCTACAGACAATTTCAGTGAGCAACCGCTTGGCAGTGGTCTTGGCGGTCATATTAGTAACCGGGAAAGCTTCTGGCCATCCTGAGAACATGTCCACCATAACTAGGGCATATTCATACCGGCCACTCTTTGGCATCTGAATATGGTCAATTTGGACTCTCTGGAATGGGTAGTGTGGCTTCGCCAGATGTTTGGGGAAAACTTTCTCCAATTTTCCCGGATTGCACTTGGCACAGATAGCACAAGACTTACAGTAGTTTTTAGTCAGAGTGGTAATACCTGGTGCTTCGAAATATTTAGCAATTAAAGAGTTCATGAGGGTCTTAGACAAGTGCGCTGCTCCGTGGGCCCATTGAACCACAGCCGGATACATACATTTAGGCAGACAAAATTTGAGATTACTAGTATATACTCCATCCTGTAAGGTCGCTCCCTTCTGTTTCCAGCTTTGCTTTTCTTCGAGACTTACAGCTGCTTGCTGTTCCTTCAAAAACTTGAGGTCCGTAGGTAAGGTTTGCATGGGAAAAATAGTAATTTCCTCACCGGACACTTTTCTGTCCACTTCCCTTGATTGACATGCAGCATCTTTGGCAGCTTGGTCAGCTTTATGATTGCCACATGTTTCTTCCGAATTCCGTCTTCCATGGGCCTTTACTTTCAGTATGGCCACTTCTTCAGGAAGGAGTAAAGCATCCATCAATTCCTTGATAGCTGTACCATGTTTAACTGGTGTACCGGTTGCTGTTAGAAAACCTCTTGTTTTCCATATTAATCCAAAATCATGTGCTACGCCCAGGGCATATCTTGAATCGGTATAAATATTAACACGCTTCCCTTCAAACATTTGGCATGCTACAGTGAGGGCTTTTAGTTCAGCTTCTTGAGCAGACATAGACGCAGGAAGTGGGGATGCTTGAAGTACCTGATCTACTGTGGTCACTGCAAATCCAGTGTGGTATCTTCCTTGTTCATCTGCAAATCTGGAGCCATCCACAAACAGTGTGCAGTCAGGATCTGGCAGAGCCGTTTCATGTACTGTAGGAAGATGGGTTGTTTCCATCTTCATCTGTTCAAAACAATCATGGGGGATGTCTGGGTCAGAATCTTTGGGAGGGGCATCTTCACATATTTCTGTGTGATACTGTGGGTAACCAGTAGTCTTACAATTCACAGTTCGTTTGGTAACACCTTCTGCAGAAAGTTGGTCTTGATCTGTTGCACTCCATGCTTTGGCTAATGGACCAAGTTCCTTCCATGAGATATTTGGAGATTTAGTAATAGAGACATGAGGAACTGCCATCTCCCAATGGTGGTACATATGAGTCACTTCTGTGGGTAATTGGACTAAAACTACAGTGTTACCTTTTGTATCACAGTATATGTCTGTCAAAGTGAGAGGTACTTCAATCAATTGAAACAGTTCTTCTTCATACTGAGGGTCAGGCCCCGACACGTCTCTGAACCATAAAGTACAATGCCATAGAGGAGATGGCTGTTCATCGTGTGGTACTGTGGGCATATGGACATCCAGATCAAGGAAGGCATCAGGATCTATGTTCAGACTGTACCAATAGTGTGGTACTCCCCCCTTGGGAAGTGGCAGAAGAGTGGCAGGATTCAAAGTGTAACATCGCTGTAAAGAGACATTATCGGGTAACATTAAAGTTGTTTGGAGACGAAGATGTCTTTGAGTAGAGAGATGTTTAGGTTGAACTTGGTTTAGTATCGCAGAAATATCATGTGGAGCGAGAATGGTTAGCTTGTGACCAAGGATTATGTCACATGTCTTGTCCAGCAGAGCACTTGCTGCAAATACAGCCCGAAGACAGGAGGGTCCTCCTCTGGCCACAGGATCCAACTGGCAGGAGTAATACCCTATTGGACGTTGACGAGACCCATGAGACTGAGTGAGAACACCAGATGCATGGCCCATCTTTTCGTAGACAAAGAGCTTGAAGGGCTTCTCGTAATTGGGAAGGCCCAGAGCAGGAGCAGTAACAACAGCACGTCGTAATGCGAAGAAGCTGGTAAGGGCTTCAGGAGATAAAGCAAATGGTTCAGTTTTGAGGGCATCGTAGAGCGGCTGCAACAGTGTAGAGGCTTCAGGAATCCAGGCTCTGCAGTAAGAGATAAGACCCAGGAAGGCATGGAGGGACTTATGAGCCGATGGAGGGCATAGTGATGTAATACCCCGCACTCTGTCTCTAGTAAGGTGCCGGGTGCCATGAGAAAGACAATGCCCCAAAAAGATCACCGATGGTCGGCACCACTGCAATTTCTTCTTAGATGCTTTACAACCTTGGGCGGCCAGGAAACAGAGGAAATCTTCAGAGGTACATTCTGCAGTCGGGAGATCATCAGCACAGAGAAGGAGATCGTCCACGTATTGCAGGAGGACCACGTCTGTGTGTGATTTCTGCCATGGTTCCAGGATGTATGCCATGGCTCTTGCAAACTGGCTTGGGGAATTTTGTGCTCCCTGGGGCATTACAGTCCAGGTGTATTGTTGGCGGTCATGAGTAAATGCGAACAGGTATTGGCAAGAGGGATGCAAAGGCACGCTGAAGTAGGCATTTGCCAAATCCACCACTGTGAAGAATTTAGCTGATGGAGGGACCTGGGATAGAAGAGTATGAGGATTTGGAACAATGGGGGTTTCCAAGATGGTAACATCATTGACTGCTCTGAGGTCTTGAACCATCCTGTACTTGTCCGGCTCACCCTTTTCGGTCTTTTTCTTAACTGGAAACAAAGGAGTATTACAAGGCGATACACATTTAACCAGAGCACCCGCAGCCAGCAGAGTTTCAACTTGTTTGGAGATAGAAAGGGACTGAGCAGGAGTCAATGGATATTGTGGTCTTCTGGGCAGACTTGCACCTTGGAGCAACTGCACAAGTATCGGAGGAACTTTAAGACGTCCAATATCATCGGGACCAGTAGACCACAGTTGCACAGGAACTCTGTCAAGCGCACTGGGGGAATTATCTGGGACCCTTGCATTCCCATGGGGTGACTCCATGTGGAGTAGGAGGGGTAAAGAACAAAGGGCTGAGGTATCATCACTGGAGAGAGGGGTCAATAACTGAACCTTACCATCTGGAGTAAAGGAGACGGAGGCTTGCAAGCGGGACAGGACATCAGCCCCTAACAAATTAAGAGGACAAGAGGAAGACACTACAAAACGAGTAAGGAGATCTGGGAAAGTACCCACCCGTAAGGGCTTAGTTAATGGGTTGCTACGAGGGGTTCCATCAACACCTATACAGGAAACATCTATATTAGAGAGAAAGGAATCGTCAGGCAGGTCACATGCTCTAAGTACGCTACGGGCTGCGCCTGTGTCAACTAAGAAGGTGGTTGGGCAGCCTTCCACAGGTAGGACCACTGTAGCTAGGGGCCCCCCTTTATCCCCTGTATACACTGCCATGACAGGGGCATTGGACACAGGTTTGCCTGTTACCTATTGGACAAGATCAATATGAGACTGGTCTGGACCAGGGTATGTACGTGTAGGTGTAGTTGGATAGTATGGTTGCTGAGCATGCTGTGTAGGGCGTCGTTGTCTAGGCATTGGATTGTTAGTGGGCAGATAAGTTGCAGAGGGTAGGTTATTAGGATAATAATGAGAACCAGGTAACGGATAACCAAGCGCCTGGGCAGGAGGATAACCGGCCACAGGATATGGTGGCCGTAGAGCATGTGTGCGCTGCCTAGGTGCATGCAGACTTGGACACTCATTCCTAAAATGTCCTAGTTGCCTACAGTGATAACACATTTTGAGTGGTGGTCCTGGGGCCTGAGCTGTGAAAGGGTCCAGAGGTGATGGAATAGGGTACCCGCCAGGGGCAAGATGAGTTGCAGGGTCAGATAAGGAAAACATTAAAGGATTGGATTTCTTTTGCAGGGGCAATTGGATTGACTCCAGGCCTTTAGCGACCAGGAGGAGAGTGTCCAGGGGAATTATCCTGAATTCGGGACGGGACTGGACCAGGCCTTTCCTTATGGGTTCCTTAAGGCCTGCAACGAAAGCAGCTGACAGCATCTGTGTGTGGGACTTATTACATGTGTTGAAACCTAGATCAGAAAAGGTTTGAGTTAACCTAGAATGAAATCTTTCAACTGTTTCTGATTTTTCTTGAACAATATCAGCAATAGAAATAGCCTGATCAGTCAACTTATCTTGAGCCCATGCACGGAGTTGTTCACAAAATGTGATACCAGACTGAAAATCTGTATCCGTAGTGAGACGGGCATCATCAAAGCTCCTTTCCATTACGGGCCAGTAAGCATCCCCTGCCTTAATTTCACACAGACTAAACAAATCGCGCCATGCTGCAGAGTAAGTTTTACGGATCTGAACAATCCGACGGAAAAAGGGCATGGGCTGTTTCTCAGGGTCAGGAAGTGATTGTACCAGTGTTGCAGCTTGGGACGGATTGAAGGTAACATACATCAAAGGGGCACCCTCCTGATCATGCTGGGCACCGCAAGCACCTGCTATAGGACTGGAGGGTAGATTAGTTGTGGTCTGTGGAGGCTGCGCCTCTTGGACACTACTATCGGCAGTGAGAATGGGAATCAGACCAGCTGTAGTACTGGTCGCAGGGTGATTAACTGTAGTAGTAATTTGGACCGAATCAAGTTGCGAGGCAGGGGGAGAAGTGGCTAAGGAAGCTGTGGAGGTTGCAGGATAATAACCTGATGCTGCCGGGGTCGCAGCAGGAGGAAAGCCTGATGCTGTAGGAACAGTGGATCCAATAGTCATAATAGGGAAAGATACACTGGGGGCAGCCATAAGAGGGGTTGGAATGGAAGAGGATACAGAAGGGGGGGGGGGAGAGACCACAGGGGTGTTGGTAGGGTACGTTACCATCATGGAAGGGATGGGTGTGTTAGAAACAGGAAATGGTGTCAGTGAAAGGGCAGAAGGGAAGGATTCCACAGGAGAAGTAAGGGCGGAAGTTATAGGGAGAAGTGAAAGGAATTGGGCGTGGACAGAAGCAACAGGAGCCGAAAGAGAGGGTGTAGCTGCAGAGATGGGCAAGAGAGGAGGAGGAGGCAGAGAAACAGGAAGGGAAGGGGGAACTGAGACTTGGAGTGGAGAAGGAGTGGGGGTTGGAAAATAACATGAACCATCTGCTTTAAGAACAGGGTACAAGGCAGCAGGGGCTGGAGAGAGGGAGCTAGCATGAATGGGCTGTGGGGGCGCTCCAGAGGCAGGTTGAGCCACCTCCCTTTTAGGCCAGGCTTTATCATATGGAGGAGGGCTGGAAACGTCTGCAACAGATTCAACAAAACAACCTTTTTCATGATATACAAAGACTTTTTTTCCTTCTAGGTCTATCTCCTCCTCAATCCACCCCTCCTTCTTAATTACACAAGCAACCTTATACCACGCATCAGCTGATTTCTTCAACCCATGATCTACCAAGATCCCATGTTTGTCGTTTAAAAGTTTTCTCCAGTCTTCCGCCTGCAATCTGCCACTGGGGGACATATTAATACTACACAGTTTAATAATTTTCCGGAGTTTGACCACAGCTAAGTCCCCAGCTCTTTCCTTTACAAGATCACAGGCTAACCGACCACGGGAGGGGTTAACATGAGTCTGACCCATTGATAAACTACAGTAGAACTGGATAGAGAGAAACAGGGAAAAGAGACAGCAAGCAGACCCTTGACCAAAAGAGAGTGAAGAGAGTGAGTGAGAGAGTGAGTGAGAGAGAGAGAAAGTGAGACAGAGAGAGAGAGACTGAAAGAGAGAGAGAGAGACTGAAAGAGAGAGAGAGAGACTGAAAGAGAGAGAGAGAGACAGAAAGAGACTGAAAGAGACAGAAATAGACTGAAAGAGAGAGAGACTGAAAGAGAGAGAAAGAGACTGAAAGAGAGAGAGGGACTTAAAGAGACAGAGAGAGACAGTGAGACAAAGAGAGAGAGAGAGAGAGAGAGAGAGAGACTGAAAGAGACAGAGAGAGAGAGACTTGCAAGAAACTTGCATAAAGTGTCACACCAAGCTAGCAGAGCACAGAAAACCCCCAGAGTGATGCAAAAAAAACAAACAAAAAAAAAAAAAAAACTAACATCTGGCAGCACAGACTCCAAGGAATGGAGGGGGCAGAAGGGGGGGGGGAAAGGGGGGAAGTAGGAGAAAGTGAGTTGCAAGCAGCACAAAGTATTTAACCATGTGAGTGCCTAAGCACAGCTCTCCTGAAGACAAAAGATAGAATAGGAGAACTACAGGACACAGATAGAATATATAACAAGTAACATATACCCCCAAAAAAACCAAACAAAAAAACAGTATACATGCAAAAGCACAATATATATATGCCAAAGCACACAAATTCTTTAAAATTAATGCCAGCTGAAAATAGACTCCTTAAAATAAACTCAGTACATATACACATAGAAACTCACACTCAAGCACACATACAACAACTTAACTCTTTGTTTGTTGTTTTCATTAGTTCAACAAACTAAAACCGATTACGCCAGTTTGGTATTTCCCAAAACCGAACTTAAAATAAAAACAATAGAGAAACGCCAGGATTTAATATTAAAATATTAATATAATCCGGCCAAAAAACCGCCAGGGTGGTCTTATGAACCCCCTGATCTCAAAATAAAAACAACGCCAGGATTATCAATTAATATAATCCGGCCACAAACGCCAGGTTTCAACACCCCGACCTCAAATAATCAAAAGAAAGCAAAACAGATTCTCAAACAGACACTTTCACACATAAAAACTCAAACTCTGGATTTAGTTAGGCTGTAGATAGACAAGTGACAGGGTTTATACAGTTCTATAAGGGGACATATGGGTATATATATACCTGTCTGAAGACGTCATTCACACGAAGCCGTAGTGAAGCCACGGAGAATAAACGAAATCCAAAGAAAGGAAAATATAGGTAGGTAATTAACTCATTTACCATAGCCAGAGTTGATCAGTCTCCTTTTCCAATCTCTGGTAGTCCTTTTGTTCTCCCGTCTTGTAATGTATATACGGCTTTCCAAGTGAATTAACTACCCTTAATGTCCCTGTTCGGGCGCCAAATGTTTTGGATCAAAGAAAACTTTGATTATTTGTCTATCTACACCTTCCAAATTGATTGATGAATGCGTGCACGCTTTCCCTAGAAGTAATTCACACCGGAGACAAAGTTTCTGATCAGTGAAATACTAAGGAATGCTTTATTCCCCAGAGGGGGGTCTCCTTCTTAAAGCAAAAATACGTCACAGTTTAAACATACAATATCAATTCAACAATTGGTTAACATTCAAAAAGGGTCCCACCCTACAGGATGTGATGTCATCATTACAGAGCTCTTCCCCCCATATTCCAGCTCTGGCTTGGATACATGAAGAAAGGGGAAGTGAGTAGTTTCTTTGTTACTTTAACAGTGATTCTCCATTTTGTTGCACGTGGAATTGGCACAAAGGAAGTGGGGGAGGAGTTAGCAAAGGAGGCTACCTATTAACACAAGAATGTGTAACAAGAAACTTGCAGAGGAAATAATGACTGAACCATAAAGGGGGAAGGGAATATTTACTCTAGCAGCCAGTTTTAACATAGTGAACACAGAATAAATAGACATTAGTAAATAGCTATTTTGGTTTAATTCTTCTGTCCACAACAAATGCAGCTCATGCCGTCTAGATATCTCAAGTTGTAATGATTTTGCTACAAAAATGGCACATTTGACCCTTATTTTCTGTTTGTTATTTAAACGCTTAATAAAATACAGTGTAATATGACAAGAGAAGAGTTGTTAGCGTCTTAGATTAAAACCCTTAGGGAAGGTTAAAAACACTTACAAAGCTGTAAAAAAGTTGTCCCTATTACATTCTTCTTTCTTCAGTCCTGCTCTCTGGAAGTACGTCATCACCATTGCCAGCAGGTACTAGGAGAATATCAGAATTAGAGTAAGGCTTGTAATAAAGATTAGGAGAGAGAAAATCCTACTAATACAGCACAGGAATCAACATACCTCCCAACTTCTGCATCTATTAAAGAAGGATATTGATGGGAGGGGATAAAGGGGGAGCACCCAGACAGAAATGACTGGCAGTTTCAACATGATGGAATGTAGTCTTTTTTCAATCTAGACAACTATGTAAAGTCAGTCTGGCAGACCCAACCAAAGATTCACTGGATTGCGACACAGGTTGCATCCGGTAAATAGTTCCACAGCGAATTATGGTAACTTCCGGTTAGGCGCGTGGTGTGCAGAATAGATCCAGCCGATCCACAGAGTCCACCATATCCTCCTGAGGGATAGTATAGGCACCCAGGGCAACCATACCCATACAGTAACAATATACTTTTACTTTTTTTTTCTTCATTATTTAGTGCATTCTGGGCCTGGGTCTATATAGCTGGCCACCAAGTCAATCAACAAGCCAGGGGATTCAATCACAGACCATATAAAAAAAATAGACATATAACAGTAGACGTGAGATTTAATTCACTAAACAGTGAATAAGGACTTGGAAATGATAGTCCAAGTTAGCAGCACTGGAGAAATTGTCCAGTTCCGATATTTATTCTTCGTGGCAAATTTGGCCTCAAATCTGCAACAGTTTATTTTAAATAATGTCATTTTATAAGTTATTAAGAAAAAAGGAGGGTTGCACTCGATCATATAATTTAACACGGTGCACTGAGCATGGGTCAGCAAATCCCATATATTCTATATAAACCTGTAACCAGGTTGAAACGTTGCAGATCCAATAAAACTGCCTTGAAGATATCACAGTGAGTGCCTGATATTTTTTTCATTTATATTTTATAAGTTATTGACTGTGGATCTAAATATCTTTGGCAGAAATGTCTTGTTAGAATTATTTAGTAGAGAAAACAACGTTTTCTGATAATATGGACATTTGGTAATAATGAGACCATCTGTTAACAATAATGATTAGAATATTATATTAGTAACAATACCTTGTCAGAAGACTTGAAATGTTCATCAGTATATAGAAATGCTTGGACAATGGCGTCATCTGTAATAAATAGGACAAGTAATAGCTATTATGAGACTAGAAATGTTTACTTAAAATTAACTTTTCCTTACCCCCCTTCATGATGGCTGATGCACCCTGTGTGTCCTCATCACTTATGCAGTTAGTTTTAATTGATAGTGAGACCTTGATAATGTTATTAACCTGTAATTGTTACTGGTTAGGCTGCATATCAGCAATAGCCCTCCTGGGGCATCCAACCAGAATAGCAGTGGATAACAGTGTGTCTCAAGCATGTGATATCTAGCAATAGGATTTCATAGCTTAACCTGGTAAGAGAATGCTATGACAACTGGAGGCAATCTCTCCAACCAGTACCCACCATGATCAGAAAGCACTGGACTATTACTGGCTCCCTCACCAATAAATGGCTCTGACCGCAATTGATTAGCAGAACAGGACATTGGAGTGTTAGCTAGGGTTAGTTAGGATAAGTTGAGGCTGTTACTTGTTAAGGGAACACTGTAGGCACCCAGACCACTTCAGCTCATTAAAATGGTCTGGGTGCAAACTTCCATCACCCTTAACCCTGCAAGTGTAATGTTTGCAGGTTTTATAAACTGCAATAATTACCTTGCAGGGTTAAGTCCTCTTCTAGTGGCTGTCTGCCAGACAGCCACTAGAGGGACTTCCGGCTTCTTAGACGACTTTTGGTCGTCTAAATGATGCTAGAAGTCCTCACGCTATGCATGAGGACCACCAGTGTTGCCGGAATCCCCATAGGAAAGCATTGAATAATGCTTTCCTATGGGGAGCTTTAATGCGCGCGCTCAGCCAATGCCGTGCATGCGCATTAGGTCTCCTCCGCAGACAGAGCCTGACCAAGCGCCGAGAACATCGGTGTTTGTTTTCCTGGCACTAGAGAATCTCTTTAACGAAGATTAGGGTTAGGTAGAGATAGAATTAGCGCTATATTATATGCGTCAGCATCCCAAGCTGAATTTAGCACCTCCTAGTGGTTTTGTTACAGATACTCACGCCACCAAAAAATGTCTGTATGTTCAGTCTGTTTAGTTGAGAAGTCAGTTAAAGCAGGGGCATACCTAGAGCATTTGGCACCCGGGGCAGATCCTGTTTTTAACACCCTCCTTTAAAAAGTAAAAAAAAAACACCCACAATTTGTAAAAAGGTTTTCAAGATTATTAATTGCACAAATTTAGAAGGGGGCCAGAGCAGGAGTTTTGTAGAAAGGGTCCGGTGCAAGGATTTTTTGCTAAATAGACAAAGATGGCATTTTGTACTCCCCAGCCCTCCCTAATAATAGCGCCTTCACCTGTGTGTCTTGTAGCCCCCCTTTTGAATTTCTTACCCTCTTTAGTGTATTTTATCCATCCTTTACTATCAGAGGCGGTAGTGGTAGGGAGGGTGATGAGGCTGAGGGTGGTGGGGAGGATGGTGAGGCTGAGGGTGGTGGGGAGGGTGGTGAGGCTGGCTGAGGGTGGTAGGGAGGGTGATGAGGCTGAGTGTTGTGGGGGGTGAGAGAGCCTACCTTTAGTCCCTGGTGGTCCAGTGGGCTCCCTAATTATTATGTAATCTCGCGAGACCATCAGAGCGTTGCCGTGGTAACCCGCGGCAACGCTCTGATTGGCCGGTTTTCGCGAGACACATGGTCTGCAGCTCTGCTCACTGCGGAGCTGCAGACCGGTGTCTGCGGTGGCTGGCCGGGCAGCCAGGAGGGGCCTCGCACCCGGCGGCATACCGGGCAAGCCTCCGGGCCCCCTCCTGGTGTCAGGTCCTCAGTCAGTGACCGAGGACCTGACACAGTCTGCCCACAGGCGGTTTAGGCGGCCGTGAGGCCTCAGCCAGCGCGAGGCCTTAGGCGGCCGCCTAAACCGCCTAATTAGAGAGCCGCCTCTGTTTACTATGTCTTCACCTATGTGTCTCTTACAAACCCCCCTGTGTATCGTACTTTCCTGAGCACCTTTGTGTGTCTCATTCTCCCCTCCCCCATTCCCTTTGTGTGTCTCTTACTGTCCCCCAGCCCTTTGTGTGTCTCTTTCTTTCCCCCCCCAGCCCTGTTCTGTGGCTCTCTCCCCTCGGCCAGTTTTGTGTGTCCCTACCCCCCAGGGCCCATTGTGTGTCTTTTTGCTCCCATGCCACATAGACATAAATATATAGCAACACTCAACCATACAGGTATACAGAATTATTCAGGCACACAGTCACAAAGATTTGCAGGCACACAATCAAACAGTCATAAAGGCCCTCTCCTTCCCCCTTCTAAAAAACCCTTGCACCTCCCCCATTCTATAAAACCCCTGTCCTGCCCCCTTATACAAAACCCCTGTCCTGACCCCATCTACAAAGCTCCGGTCCTTTCCCCCTTCTTACAAATTCCTGCACCCTCTTTCCATAACACTCCTGCACCTTCCTTCCATAAAACTCCTGCTCCCCAGTTAAAGGAACACTATAGCGTTAGGAATACAAATATGTACTATAGAGTAGGTGACTAGGGCCCTTTCCGCGGCGAATGTTAATTAACCATTTATTTGCTTACCTAATCCAGCGCCGGGCTCCCTCGGCACTGGTGACCTCTACTCCTCCATAGACGTCAGCTACCGAGTGAAGCCGAATGCGCATGCACAGCCAGAGGCGTGCATGCATTCAAACCCGGGGATCTTTTTTGACACTGGAGGTCCGTGAGGACGCCAGCATCAAATAAGTACGATTTACTCCATGTAAATTGCGGAAGCGCCTCTAGTGGTTGTCAGGGAGACAGCCACTAGAGGCTGGATTAACCCTGCAGTGTAAACATAGCCGTTTCTCTAGGTACCTGGCACCCAGACCACTTCATTGAGCTGAAGTGGTCTGGGTGCCTATAGTGGTCCTTTAACAAACTACCCTGCCATTTCCCCATTATATAAAGCCTCTCTTTCCCCCTTCTACAAAACTCCTGTCCTGCCCCCCTTATACAAAACTCATGCACTCCATTCCACAAATCCACTGCCACCTTCATAAAACTCCTGCACACCCTTCACAAAAAAACCTGCCACCCCTCATACAATCCCCTGCCCTTACCCTATTCTACAAAAACCCTATCCCGCCCCCCTTATACAAAACCTCTGCCCTTCACCAAAATCCTACACACCCTGCTAAAAAAATCCATGCACCCCCCTTCACAAAAAAACCTGTACCCTTCCCTTCACATAAATGCAATGCACCCCTCTCTTCACATAAATACCCTGCACCCCCCTCTTCACATAAATACCCTGCACCCCTATTGATGATCAATCAAACAAAATGCTGATCTGCTTGCTTGGGCCTCACAGCACTACTGCCGCCGTGTAGCCGACCATCACATCTGAGTGGATCTTTTAGCTACTGGAGACCTGTGAAGGTGGACAGGCCGCACACGTTGACGTCACGTCAGCGTCATGTTGTGTGTTTCCGCACGCCTCAGCACTCCTCCCCCTGTTCCTTCATATTACTGAAATAGTATAGTGCCGGCCGTGGTGGTAATTTTGTGCTCTCCCCACTGCTTAACCAACACGTGGAAAAATAGTCTGTCTTACTGCGCTATTTAATATAACAGACGAGCCAACAAAATCAGGAGAGATTATGGTTGGTGTACGGTATAACCCTAGTGAGTGGAACTGAATACAATTCAAGTGTGTTAATGAAATGAAAAATAAAAAGTATAAATAAGTTGTGCCACCGCCTAAAATTTAGATGCTATTCCTATATCCTGTAAATGAGGAGCACTCAATGGAAAGGGTATAGGTGTCCTACGTGAACTGAGTAGAAAACACCACAATCTCCTCTATAGTGTAAGACCTTGGGGAGATAACGCAGCTAAGCGGACAAGGGCACATGTAGGAGTGTGGGGATAGATGCATGGGATTGGTTGGGAAAAAGTGTGTGGGTGGGATTATGTTCTGTGTAAGTTAGTGTGGGGGAGGTCTTACCTCAGTGCCACTTGTGTATGTGTATGGTGAACTAGTAATTCCCTTCAAGGAGGGGACCAATAGTTAACTCTAATGTTAAAGTACAGATATGCATATGCATGTGTTGTTTCACATAAAGAATGTCATAGTTAAGTAAAAACAAAGAGTATCATTAGGGACCATGCCACTAAACAGTACTTCCAGCCGTTAGTGTAAAGATTAGGTAGTCGCTATGATACAAGAAACCCAAATAGAATACCCTCTTATAATTGCCTCTGGTGAATACCAGAGCGTAATTTGTCCAAGATTGAATTATCCATTGTTAATTGCTCTATTTATTGCTTGTGGTCGGAGAATAAGTAAAGGGACACTATAAATACCAAAACAACTACAGCTTAATGTAATTGTTCTGATGTCTACTGCTTCTCCCTGCAAGTTTTTCAATGTAAACACCACCTTCTCAGAGAAAAGTCAGTGTTTATATTACTGCCTAGGAACACCTCCAGTGGCAGTCAGATGGTGTCATGCCTTAACTATAATATCCCCTTACTTCCTGGTTCCACGGAGCTTAGCCACACCTCTTCATGACTCGGTCTCCCTATTTAATCTGACCGCACCAGCTGATCGAGGCTGGATTAATGAACTACGTTCTGTACACACGAACTGGCTGCAACTTAGTTGTGAAATCCTGCTGTTACCGGACCGGAATAGAAGACTTCAAGTTCCCTTCGCCTCTCCTCATCCACGGCTAAAGCTGAACTCTATCCATGCAGGATAATCTGCCTCTGAGGAATCTCGGGAACCAGTGTTCTATAAGCCGGAAGCTAAGTAAAACTTCTCTGATAAACGTTGCATCTAAAGCTGTTATTTCCTGTCTCCAAAGTCCTTCGTTAAAGCCTACCGTTACAGCTAACTTCAACACATACTTGTCTCAGTTAGCTGCATCTATCTTTCTTCAGTTAAAGTCAATGGAACAGCTATTGTAACTTCTTATCATCTAATTAACTAATACTACTAAAGGACTCTTGCTGCTTCAGTTCCGTTTACTCCTTAAAGCTACAGTGCATGTAACTGTGGACTTCATTTATCGTTTATTGCTTAATGCTACAGTACCTGTATATTGGAATAAAAGTCAATACCAATTACTTCTAATAAATATTCGAACTATAAGAAATCTGCAGTTGTGTTCCTTCATATGAAATGTTTAAACGTGACAGATTAATCCAGCCTTTGTAATGGATCCAGCAGATTTCGATTCTACTATAGCTACGCTGCATCAAAGAGTTGATACACTAGTCCAAGGTATGCAAGAACTGCAAGTTACTCACGAAAGACTTTTCACCTATGTCAGAGATTTACAAACTCGTACTCCTCATACTACTCTGCTCTCGGCTAGTGATCCTGCTGTATGTAACCCTGAAAAATTCTATGGTGATCGTTCCAAATATAAGGAGTTTTTTTATTCCTGCAAACTATTGCTTGCTTTAAAACCTAGAGCTTATCCCACAGAAAGATCTAAGGTTTTTTCAGTTATTTCCTTTCTAAGAGGTGAACCTATGTTCTGGGCCCATACCTTTTTGGACAATGATGACCCCATCTTAGGCTCACTGGATGAATTTTTTGAAGCCATGTCTCTTCTCTATGAAGATCCTAATAAACAAGCTACAGCTGATTTAACAATCAGAACACTACAGCAAAGAAATAGACCCGTTGAAGATTATATTGCTGAATTCAAAAGATGGGCTGTTGAAACGCAATGGAATGACATCACATTGCGCAACCAGTTTCGAATTGGTTTATCTGAAGCTGTAAAAGATGAACTCTCTAGAACAGAACTCCCTACTACTTTGAACGCTCTAATTCACTTATCAATCAGCATTGACAGAAGATTAAGAGAAAGAAAGGCAGAAAAAGCCCTTTTACATTCTAAAGACCGTAAGCCTTTCACTCCCTCAAAAGCTCCAGAAAAGACTTCCTTACCAAGTGAATCTATGGAAATAGGGGTAATACGAAGTCCTCTTACTCCTGCAGAGAAGAACCGAAGACGTCAATTAAACCTATGCATGTATTGTGCCTCTCAAGATCATCTGGTTGCTGTTTGTCCCTTATTAAAACGGACAAAGGCCGGTAGACAAGCTTATACCTCTGCTATCTTCAGTGCACTCCCTTCAACATCAACCAATCCGTTCTTAACTGTATCCCTTGTCTTACAGTGGGATAAGGTGAGAATTGTGACTGAAGCTCTCATCGATTCTGGTGCACATGGAGTATTCATCGATTCAACCTTCGTAACAAAGAATAGAATTCCTTGTGTTCAAAAAGCTAACTCTGTTCCTATTAAAGTGATTGATGGCTCCTTTATATCCTCGGGACCGATTCTTCATGAAACCATCCCTCTAAAGGTAACCACAAATCACATACATACTGAATTTCTAGTATTTGATGTTATTCCGTCACCTCTCTATCCCGTTATAATAGGGATCAACTGGTTAAGGAACCACAACCCTCAAATTTCTTGGTCTCCTTTCTCCATCACCTTTAACTCACATTATTGTAAAGAAACATGTTTACAACAAATTCCTATTCTTCAAATCTCTAAAGAACCAACCATACCCTCTTGTTATTCAGAATTTTCAGATGTCTTCAGTAAAAAAGAAGCTGAAACGCTCCCGCCTCATCGTGCTTACGATTGTCCTATAGACCTCATACCTGGTGCCCCAGTACCATTTGGGCACATCTACCCTCTCTCTGAGGCTGAATTACAAATTCTCAAAGAATATCTAGATGAAAATCTACGGAAAGGGTTTATTAGACCCTCTAGTTCACCTGCTGCCTCAAGTATGTTTTTTGTAAGAAACAAAGACCAGACTATTCGTCCTATCATTGACTACAGAGCCTTAAATAAAATAACAGTTAAAAATCGTTATCCTCTTCCTCTCATCAATGAACTGGTTGAACGATTGAAAACTGCTACCATCTACACTAAGCTTGACCTTCGCGGGGCATATAATCTCGTCAGGATAAAGGCTAATGATGAATGGAAGACTGCTTTCCGAACAAGGTATGGCCTCTTTGAATATCTGGTAATGCCTTTTGGCCTTTGCAACGCCCCTGCAACTTTTCAACACTTCATAAATGATATCTTTAGAGACCTATTGGACGTCTGTGTCATCATTTATTTAGATGATATTCTCATATACTCCAACACTCCTGAGGAACATAGAAAACATGTCAGATGGGTGTTATCAAGACTCAGAACTCACAAATTATTCGCTAAACCTGAAAAATGTCTTTTCCATGTCAAAGAAATTACCTTCTTAGGTTATGTCATCTCCCCTCATTCAATAGGTATGGACAATGCAAAAGTCGATTGTATCATCAACTGGCCTGTTCCCTCTACAGTTAAAGAATTACAGCGATTTCTAGGATTCGCCAATTTCTACAGAAAATTTATTAAAAACTACTCTGAGATAGTTCACCCACTCAATCAACTTAACAGAAAAAATTATCCCTTCAATTGGAACGAGAAGGCTCAAACTGCCTTCACCGAATTAAAGAGAAAGTTTACAACAGCTCCTATTCTTCAACTTCCAAATCCTTCATATCTTTATGTCCTTGAAACGGATGCTTCGGAATTTGCAATTGGAGCTGTCCTCTCTCAACACAAAACTCCTCAAGACCCTCTTCATCCTGTTGCCTTCTTCTCACGATCATTATCTCCTGCTGAAAAGAATTATCCTACAGGAGAAAAAGAATTATTAAGTATCAAAGTGGCTTTAGAAACCTGGAGACACCTTCTTGAAGGCGCTCGGAACTCTTTAATCATTTATACTGACCATAAAAATCTCGAATATCTTCACTCCAATAAAACACTGTCTGCTCGACAAGTAAGATGGAATCTCTTTTTTTCCCAGTTCAACTTCCAAATCGTCTTTAGACCTGGGTCTAGAAACAAAAAGGCTGATGCCCTTTCCAGGATCCATAAGGACACTGAGATTGAACCTCCTTCGCCTAAAGTCATTGGAATCTTATCTTCTCTTATTGACGACATTAAAGATCTCAGTGAAGATGCTCTCGAACTTCCTAAATCAATTAAATTATCTAAGAAAAACGGTCTCTACTATTTCAAAGACCGGATTTACGTGCCTCCATCCTTCAGAATTAAAGTACTCGAATTTATTCATGATTCTCCTCTGGCAGGTCATCCAGGTATAAAGAAGACCCTTGAATTGTCCAAAAGATACTATTGGTGGCCTCGTCAAGACCAAACTATTGAATCTTATGTTAAATCTTGTTCTGTATGCCAAAGATCAAAACATGTCCATCATCAACCATTTGGTCAATTATTGAATTTACCAATTCCTGAACGACCTTGGCAATCCATCTCTATGGATTTCTTGGTAGAATTACCTCCTTCTCATCATCACACTACCATTTTAGTGGTAGTAGACCGCTTCACAAAAATGTCTCATTTTATTCCTTTAAAGAAGTTACCTTCGTCCTCTGAACTTTCGAAAACATTTCTTGACAACATAGTTAAACTTCACGGACTGCCAGACGAAATCATTTCAGACCGAGGAACTCAATTTACCTCCAAATTCTGGACTGCCTTATGTGCCACTCTTCATATCCAACGTAAACTATCATCTGCATATCATCCTCAAACAGATGGACAAACTGAAAGAGTCAACCAATGCTTAGAACAATATCTACGATGTTATTGCTCTCACTTACAAGACGATTGGATAACTTGGTTACCTATGGCAGAATTCGCATACAATAACTCTTTTCATACCAGCAGTAAAATGACTCCATTTCTATCCAATTATGGATTTCATCCTTCCTCATTTCCTGCTCAGACAAGTTCTTCATCTAATCTCTCCGATTCGAATCAAATCTCTCATATGTCCTCTTTATTCAAAAAATTGCATGACAATCTTGAATTGGCCTCCTCCACTCAAAAGAAGTTTTTTGATACAAAACGACAACCTTCACCTTCTTATCAAATCGGTGATCTTGTCTGGCTTTCCTCAAAGAACATTTCTACAAACCGTCCATCAAAGAAGTTAAGTTCTCTTTTCCTTGGTCCTTTTCCAATACTATCGATTATCAACCGTAATGTTGTTAAATTGAAACTTCCACCTACTTTAAAGCTACATCCTGTTTTTCATGTGTCATTACTGAAGCCTCATCATCCTGACCCTTTCCAAAGGAATGTCACTACTTCTCCTGACCCTATACTGGTCCAGGGTGAAGAAGAATACGAGATTCAAAGTATACTGGATTCAAGGTTCCATCGTGGCTCCTTACAATATCTCATCAGATGGAAAGGATATGGAGTTGATGAAGATACATGGGAAAACTCCTCTGACGTTCATGCTGACAAATTAGTTTCCCAGTTTCACAAACGCTACCCTTCTAAACCAAGTCAATAGCACCCAGAGGTTGCTCATTAAGGAGGGGATACTGTCATGCCTTAACTATAATATCCCCTTACTTCCTGGTTCCACGGAGCTTAGCCACACCTCTTCATGACTCGGTCTCCCTATTTAATCTGACCGCACCAGCTGATCGAGGCTGGATTAATGAACTACGTTCTGTACACACGAACTGGCTGCAACTTAGTTGTGAAATCCTGCTGTTACCGGACCGGAATAGAAGACTTCAAGTTCCCTTCGCCTCTCCTCATCCACGGCTAAAGCTGAACTCTATCCATGCAGGATAATCTGCCTCTGAGGAATCTCGGGAACCAGTGTTCTATAAGCCGGAAGCTAAGTAAAACTTCTCTGATAAACGTTGCATCTAAAGCTGTTATTTCCTGTCTCCAAAGTCCTTCGTTAAAGCCTACCGTTACAGCTAACTTCAACACATACTTGTCTCAGTTAGCTGCATCTATCTTTCTTCAGTTAAAGTCAATGGAACAGCTATTGTAACTTCTTATCATCTAATTAACTAATACTACTAAAGGACTCTTGCTGCTTCAGTTCCGTTTACTCCTTAAAGCTACAGTGCATGTAACTGTGGACTTCATTTATCGTTTATTGCTTAATGCTACAGTACCTGTATATTGGAATAAAAGTCAATACCAATTACTTCTAATAAATATTCGAACTATAAGAAATCTGCAGTTGTGTTCCTTCATATGAAATGTTTAAACGTGACAGATGGCCATTAGAGGTGCTTCCTGGGTCTGACGTACAGTATCTCCATATAGAGATGCATTGAGGCCGGGGCATCAAACAGCTATTTAGCAACTTTATGTGTTCTTTGAATACCTGCCTATGCTGCTGAATAAATATTATTAAAACCATATAAACCCCAGATTTACACTATGGAGCAGAATTTCTTACCTAGAAGTTGGTAGAAAGCTTCCCTTTGCTCTCTTCCTTTGATGTCCAGGTGCCGGTTGTCTTCCTGTCCTGGGACAATGTCAGCATCTTTTGTCCTTCGTTTGGAAGCTGGTGAAGACCTGTTGTGGGAGAAAGCCAGATGGTCCATAAGGTGTGTCTTTTATTGCTTAAAACCACTTTTTAAAAAATCCATTGTATCAGTGCAGCTACTGTATGCATATGTACTCTATGCAAATATGGGATTTTAGCAATGACTCTTTTTCTATGAGGAAACACTGAGGAGTGATATAATTAATATGGTGTGGTGGGATATGACAGGCCTTAAAGAAACACTATATTGTTAGGAAAGATTGTTAGTGGCCTAGTCCCTCGTTACATATAGATTTCCTCACGTTTGCAATAAAAATATATAAAGGTTTTATTTATCTTTTTCCAGTGTCCAATTTCCCTTGTGCTGTTCACCTCTTTTAATCCCTCATTGTCTTTGATGAAACATGGCCTCCTCTGTATAGATCTCATACGCTGTTGGTGCTTCGCGTGCATCAAAGCTTCCCCATAGGAAAGCATTGTATTTATGCTTTCTTATGGGTTTCCATGTCATGTGACCGAGTTTTATTCAGACAGTATCTCTAGTGACTGTTAGTACAATGCAATGTAAACCGTGCAATAAAAAAAAAAAAAAAAAGTTAAAAGAACAGGGCCATTGCACCCAGATTACTATAGTGTTCCTTTAAGTGAAATATGTTCCTTCCTTTAGTGTTACTTATTTTTCTTGCTCTCTGTCTCCCAAGAACTAACGTCCAGCAAAATCAGAATGTATTTTATATAATCAAAAGCGTTCAATGTTGAAAATCACATCCTTAAATGCTGACTATAGCATTAGGAACACTGTATTACTAATGCTGTGTTGTCCTTGTCTCAAACGTAATAGTTCCCCCACCCCTTACGGTCCAGTGAATAAAGGGTTAAAACACAATTTTTGCCCACTTACCTCTTTCCAGCACCATGGTCTCCTCCAGCTACATCACGGCATTGGTGGAACCTAATGCACAGCAAGCACCTCATGCACATTTAATATATCAAAGAAAGCATTGAATCAAAGCGTGAGGACGTCCAATGTCCTTTCACAGAGTAAAACTATGTTAGGGATCAGGAAGCAGCTCTACTGACTGTCTAGAAGAACTCTGTAGTGTTTTACATTGCAGAGTTAAATCGACACGGGCAATGCACCCAGACCACTTCAATGAGATGAAGTAGTCTGAGTGCCTATAGTGTCCCTTTAATGTAAGAGGAATAGACATGTGTCATATTTTACTTACTGCTTCCCATTGGAAGTGGATCCCGTTAATTCCCCTTCTGGGCGCTTCCTCTTCTGCAGGCAAGAATCCTTCTTCTGCCGCATGTTAGGGAATTGTCTGAAAGATAAACTGGATTTTACATGTTTGTAAAATGTAATGGAATAATATGAGGCATGGCCTTAATTCACCAAACAGATAATTCATGTGAATAATGGCCATTTTAGAAAAACATTGAAAGCTTTGCTATGTTAGCAATATTTTGCACTTGATTTTCATTTTGTGACAATGAATTGTTTAGAAACAAATCCTAATAATGTTAATGCATGTGCCATATCTTATTTAAATTTGTTCTTCAGTCTATAAATGCTGGTTAGAAATATGGGGTGACCGGATTATATTGAATGAAAATCCAGCTGCAAATGTAGGCTGAACTAGCCACACTGTCTCTATATCTGAGTACATTTTTTCCCCAAATCAGCTATTGATAAATAATTATTTTCAATACAATGTTCAGTTCTTTACAGGTCACTATGTGTATGTAGTAAATAAACAACCTGTGTATGTGTAATGCTGCTCTTTTACGGCCGGCTATGATTTTATATGAAACAATCAGACAGTTGTGGTTCTGATATAACAGGGACATGTTAAGTATTATTCACCAAACTGGGAATTGCCAGAAGCTCACTAGAGCAGTTTAGTAGCAAAGTTTATATTTTACACCAAAACAGTCAAATTGGGAAAAGGAAAACAGCCACTCATTTATGTTTCCACTTCAGCCAATTTAGTTACATTTGCAATTCCTTGTTGAAATAATGACAATTATTATTATTGATCTGTGAATAACCATCAAGGATCTTTACTAAAGTGTGAATTGTCATGAATTTAAAGTGAACTTAAACTGTGAGCACAAAATAGCCAAAGCTGAAACATAGCTGGGTAGGAGATGAACATGTAGGCCTGACATTTGAAATTCACTAAAACTTTCTGATAATTAAATCCTGCATGAGTGTGGCTTCTGCCAATAATGAAATATCTATATTGAAATTTACCATTTCATCATTGAGAATGCAGGAACCCTTATTTGTTTCATTACCAATATTAAGCATCTACTAAGGATTCGCTAATCTAACTTTATTTCATAAAATAAATATTCATTAAGATCTGTGTTCACTTACCCAAGGGACATGCCTGTAGCTCCCACTCACACTCAGGCAGTGTAGGAAAAAGGTGAAATACAACACAAGTAAATAATTAATTAGTTCCCAATAATATAATAAAATATGTAGTAAGGTAATAGTCAGAAATGCTATCTAATATGTAATCTGTATATTTTAAATATTTTACTAAATACAACAACTAAATCAAATTAGATTAAATTAAAATTCTATTTCTAGACAATATAAATGTATATAATATAATATAATATATCACGGAGCAGCCAGTGAATCAGCCAACAAGTCTTTCTCCAGCGCTGTCAGCAGTTGAGGATCCTCGTGGTTTGAATGAATACAACTGACATCACCATGGCATCCCTGCACTGATTGGCTGGATTTATGTGATGTCACCATTCTGAGATAGTTAGAGCTGCTTTATAAGCACAGTGTCTGCTGTTTTAAAGCAGGAATCACTAAATATAGGAATTGTTCCCCCAATACAGAGTATCACACATTAACATGTTCCATCAATGTTTCTAAAGGATTATTGAATAAGCTTTAAATGAGCTGATATCACCTGCAGGTCTGCTTATTTCAGGGGAGTCATAATCTTTCCCTGTCAATCCTTGTGTTGGCAGAAGCTGATGGATGGGAAAATAAGATTCATTTTGTATGGGTGCTGGAATAATATATAAAAAGTTACAGTTATTCACTAAAGTAAGAATTCCTGGGAATTAAAGTGAATTACAATTTTCTGCCAAAATATCCAAATGAGAAATCTTCCCATCTCAATTCTGTTTTCAGTTTGGTTATTTTGGTCTTAAATTTGACATTGACTTTGATCTCCATTCTCACTTTAGATGGGTCGTCTTAATCAGGTATTGCTGTTTGATTATAAACAAAGGTGCAGATTTTGAGTATTTTTTTTTTATCATTTTTGTTATGTAACTTTGGGTTGTATTATTTAAATCTGTGTACAACCAGTCTGGTGGAAGGATTTTTGGGTACAGAGGCAAAGATGCATTTTGTCAACCCCCAGTAAAAAATGATTTCTTTACCTTTGTGTCTCTTAACCTCCTTTTAAATGTATAACCCCATTTCTATTTTACTTTTCCCTTCTTTTGAATGTCTTACCTCTTTGGTGTATCTTATCTCTCTTTTGTGTCTTACACCTCCTTTTGCTTATCTTTCTTCCCGGAGCCCCAGAACATTTAGATAGGGGCACCTCTATCTTAGAATTGTTGCAGCGACCATCCGGCATGGGTACCTGGGGTGTGTCATGGTGCTGCCTGTGTTCTCTCAATGGGCGCAACATGCGTCTGTCTCCGGGGCGGCTGCACCTGCCAACTGGGTCCTTGCAAATACCCGTCACTACACGAGGAGCCTTTTAAAGGCTCTGCCTCTGCTGTCATAGTTAATAATGCAAACTTGCGTGCAAAATGACCAATGGCTGCCCTCTTAAAGTTATATAACTTCTTCTTTGGTTTTGTACTGTGCTCTCTTGTCATTTGCATTGTATGGTTGTCAGAGAGTCATTGATTGTATCATTGGATTTTCTGCCCTTGGATTGTTTATGACTATGCTTCTTCCTGTATCCCTTGATCCTTGGCTTGTGTTATCGCACGTTCTCTCATTCTGTGTCCCTGATCTCAGTTTGTCTTATACTATTCTAAATAGCATTATGTCCGGCCACTTTAAGGCCCGGTAATATGCTTTTATTATCAGTAGGTCTTGTTTAGGCTAACTGTTAACATAACTACTGCGTGTTTGGTCTTAGTACATCCTGACAATAATCTTACTTAATACAGGTTAGTCACCTCCCATTTAGTTTATTACCGTTCGGGAAAACTATCTTGGAAAATCGTTTTTGGAGAAGCAGTGGGAGGTAATGTTTATGTTTGCGCACCAGTCTTCTCTAGACTCAAAGATCCATGAGAGAAATTAGAAATTCTTGAGGTGTATAAAACCCCTGAGCTCCAACTGTCCCTAATAATTGCTGTCAGTGCCGGTACGGGGTTGGTATCCTTTTGCACATATGGTGGAGTTGCCCGCTTATTGCTTTCTTTTGGAATTTTTGCCTAGCTGCTACTGCCAGTGCCTCTTACACAATTTGATTTGCTGATTTAGAATTGTTTTACTGATTTTTGATTTTAGTGGTGCTAGGGGTTATAATTAATAGTCTCCTGCTGCTCCCCCTTTTCACAAATGTCTTGCAGTGTCTGCTACCTCTGCAGGCGCAATTGGGAGAAGGTGATAGGGTACTGTTTTTCCCCCAACACTGAAGGCCAGTCACTGGTGCTACATACTGGATGTGTAAGAAAGCTACGCTGGAAGTGGGGAGTGGGTGGTCAGTTGCTTGCTGACTGTTTACTTTCATTTTTATAAAAATCCCTTTTTTCATTAAAATAACTACCAGTCTAATTTTGGCAACTCAGAATTGACATTGGCAGAAATGTCTGATATTGCCCAGGCATGTACCCATTTTACTACTCCAAACAGACACAGGCACCTTTTTCCTCCTGTTTTGGCTTTCTAAATGACTTTCCAGATTTTTTTGTTTTTTTTTGTACCAAAATTTGGCCGTGCTGAATCGTGACATGAACTAAATTCTGCTGTCCTTGGGGGAAAAATATGCCAAATTCTTTTGGAATAACCGAATGTATTGCCATGCTAATGAGGGACCCTGGAAATTTTGCGTAATTGCTGGATAATTGCCTTTTCTAGCCTTACCGATATGTGTTTGTGTTAGTGCCGATGTTATATCCTGAATAAATGCCACAACTTTCACAATCTCACAACCTTTACTTTTCGAAATGGATGTAAAGAACCTTTTTACAAATATTCCTCATCAAGAGGACACGATACTGCCTGAATGTCCGTTGTGTGAGGGCCGTCCAATTGAATTCATCCTCAAATCACTACAGTTGACATTAACATTGAATCTTTCAAATTTAAATATAGGTTTTATATAAAAAATGCCCATGGGTGCATCCTTATCAAAGAAGTCACATTATTAATTGAATATTTAGGCGAATATAATCATGTATTATAGGTTGTGTTTGTAATGTATCTGTGAATATATTCAGAGTTATTCCCTAATGTGAGAATTGCCAGGAATTCAAAGTTAACGTCAAATTTAAGGTTAAAACAATAAAACAGAAAAAAATAAACTAGTTTTGTCTTCTAATTAAAATTTTCACATTATTTAATATCCATGTTAATTCCTCTTTTGTTTTATCTCTCTCTTTCACTCGTTCTTTATCTTCTCTTCTTGCCAATCCCTCGTAGCCTTTCAGTTATATTTTGTTTCTGGTTGGTCATGGCTCGTGCATAATTGTATAGCCTTTTTTTTCTTCCAAATTTTGTATTAATGCCAGTTTGATGATTAAATAAATATTACAAGCACCATAACCACTACAACACACTGCAATTCTTAGCTCAGGAGAGCCATCAACCCCAGGTAAAAAACAAAACAAAAACAGGCTACTTACAATGAGAGGGCCCCAAAGCATTCCTGATACCATATTTGCTGTAGTGGTTATGGTGCTTGGAGAGTTCCTTTAAAGGAAACCATGTCATAAATCGTTATGTAGCCCACTGTAAAGAGCTCTCATATGATCAAAAAGCATTTGTGCACTAATAGTTTGAGAATTCATATCAGTAATATGTATGATTTTTTTAATTTAACCTCCTTGTAAGGTTTACCAGAACTGTATTGTTTTCTAACTTAGGGAGATATTCGCTGCCACTCCATCAATTCTCTTAAACGGACACTTCAGAATAGATTTAGCACTTTTTATTTTCTAAAGTATGTTACATTGATAATGCATTAAATATATGTGTAGACGTGGAGGGGAGACGATACTGTTGGGGATTAACATCAGCTATATACGAAACTCTCTTAGTTAGATGGATATTTTGCTAGAGCCACACCCTCTGTGATAGACAGGATCCCGGGAATCAGTCAAGAAGACAAGAGATGTGTTCTATAACCAATTCAAAGTTTATTTAAACGTTAGTAAGATATATACCCCATTTCCATGTTGGTGGGGGTCATGAGCGTTTATTACATAATATGTTGGTCACAAGTTATAAACAGCTGTTTCTAATTATAATCTTTCGCAATATAACGCAATACATATTTGATTAAAACCAGATATTTACAAAATACCGATATCTTGGACAATTAACAAGAACATTTCGAAATCAGTATTTTTCCAGCAAAAAGGATTTTATACAAATCCTTTTTCCGAGAAATAAAGATGAAATGCCAAATTCATTCTTTGTTCAAATTAACTCTTATATGGACAGCTAGGATAGATATCAAAATGGATATTTGCATCTACAGTTCCCCTCTTAGATCATATCATGATCTATCTTACGGTAAATATCCATGGGAGGCCTGCGGCAGAGAAACAAGAGGAGGTATATTCAGACGTGCTAATCATGTCTGCGGGACTTTTATTATTTCTTCACCTCGATTTCCCCCATTTGCTCTGTGCCATAGGTTTTCCCTTTAAGAGGAGTTCGAGCTGTTGATTTCAGCTTTTTCAATTATCTGTTGAACACATCTTGTAAGTGGGTCAATATAGGCAAAGTGTATTTGTGAAGGCAAAGTGTTATTCCCAACAACGGGAATATTATTATTATTATAATTCAAAATGTAAGCTCGTATAGTCAAAACGGGAATAAGATCCATCCCCTCTTTGGACCAGGGTCTTGGATTACCATTCCACCCGGTGATCTGGGGCCAGGTCAAAAAAACCCAGTGGCAAAAACTCATATTTGAGGAAAAAAGCACACCTGGGGAAACTCTGAGTGAGGGCCATCGCCTCACGTTGACAGCATTAGTGACTTATAAAACCCTGCATTTGTAAGTAAATAGCTCGGGTATCGGGATTGGGAAACATTTCTTGATTAGTTTCAAAAGGCCCATTTACATATTAAATCATGAGATAACTTATAATCAGTTTGTAATTCTAACAATAATCCCAATCATGACCTTGCATCCTATGTCTCCTAATTACATCCCTATTTCGATGGTCCAGTCATATCCACACTTAATAAATGGGAATCCATCCTTGGTACACTCAACATACATCAATGACACACATAGTACATCCATGCCTGAGTAAGTTAACACTTCCTCTCTCTCCGGCTAACTCTACAAAAATAAAAATAACAAAATAGTTCAATAGTCCAGCATAGTCCAGCATAGTCCTAAAAAATAGAATAAGTCTTTCAAGGAGAATAAAGAATGTTAGACACCATAAACTTTGTTCCATAATCTTAGACACCATAACATAGCTAAGGGTAGCAATATGGCTGACAACAAGACAATGTCAGCTTCCACATAGTTCTTAATTCTTCTGTTTGCTGGATGTTCACCACAATGCTCTTTGCAACACCCCAATTGTTGAAAGGGTTAATACAGACATAGCGGCATTAGACAGCACTGCACCTTCAGGACTTTCCAAGTCAGTCTATGTACTCATAAGTAAGCATCTTAGTTTCTTCGGCCAGCATGGATTTTGACCAAACAGATTTAATTGCAAAAAGGTAGGTAGGTAGGCAGGTAGGTCAGCCAGAGAGATTGGTGTGTAGTCCCAAATATCAGGCGGCACAAATACTCCAGTATGGTCTCTATAATCATACAAACACAAGGACCAGTACGACATCAATAAATTAATTATCTAGGCTAAACTCAAATTAGAGACTAATGTTAAATCCTTAACTTGTGTAACATGTACTTCTCTCAGTGTTGCTTATATTTCATTGCATTGTCCTTTATACAATTTTAATACATAATTTCCCTTTAGAGATGAGAGAAGCACTCATTCTATATAAATGCTTGTTGAGTACTAAAACACTAACATATACATATTAGAATAATTCCTAATAAAATACTGTTCTTAAACTTAAACCTTAATTTGATAATCCCAATTAATTACTTTAATAGAATTGGAATGCTGAATTCTGTCAAAAATGTTGTGGACCCAGGTAACATTTTTTTTTTTTTAAACCAAAACCTTTTATAGATCCCGATGTCCAAAAAGCCACCAGTTCTGTATGTGTGTGATCATGCTTAATACATGGTGGAACCTCCATACAGTTATCCCACTTAAACAATATTTTTTTTTCAGAACAACTAGGAATGAAATAGGAGAAACAAAATGAATTACTGTTGTTGCAAAGTGCTTTGTTTAATACAGAGTTGTCTTGCTTTGCTAAAATTGCAAGTGGCCTCTGATAAGGAAGGGGCACTCACTTGTCAGGTCTTGTAAACTCACTTATTTTATTGCAGATGCCTCACGTTACAAATTGACTAAGCATACTTATTATTATCCTATTTTATTTTAGTTATTTCACATTGCGCAGCCTATGCAAACAATGTCTACATCTCAACTTCAGCTTGTACTTTCCCTAAGAGCCAGCATTATTACTGTTTTATCTATATATAAAACATTAAGAACATGAACCATCTGTGTATTAGGCTGAGGTCCAGGAGCACCACAGGCACCAGGGAAGCCAGAGGCACCAGCAATACCAGGAGTACCAGTGGGGCCAGCTTGACCGGGTTCACCACGAGCACCTTGGGGTGAACCCCTGCTCTCCACAATTAAAACAATTAAAACAGTGCTGAAGTTGCCACCTCTACAAAAGTTAGACCCTTTGATCAAATTCTCTACCTCTGTCTCTAAAACATTTCTGATTCAATCTCCTATCACCTCACAAATGTCCTTGTCTCGTCTGCTTAAGATCACAATCCTTTGTGACCGATACAACATACTTTTCCCTCTTTCTTTATATCAAAACAACCTGCCGTATCTTTCTCATGAAGCATATTCCATATGCAGGTCGAGATTACCTAACTCACACCCCCTCTTTGTGTACACTTCTTTGTGTACCACACACATTGTGTACTTTTCCATTGTCAGAATACATTGAAAACACTAATCATATTGCAAATATTAAAATCATATTGCAGCTATTTTCCTACACCTATAAAATATGGTTGTAATACTTCAATTGAGTTCAAATTGAGTATCAAATTCCCTAACCACAAAAACTAAACGTTATATGCTTATCAAAAATGAGTTTAACCCCTTAGAGAGTTAATAGGGTGACCTCTTCCCATAGTATGGTTCCTTTTAGAATTATTATATTATTTATTCTCTTCTGGGACTGCAAAATGCTTTCAATATACCAATACAAATATAATACAGTAGTTTAGAATTGCCTCAAAATAAATTGTCTGATCTCTATTAAAAATACCATTTCATCATTTTGCTATAATCAATGAGGCATATAAGATTAATCTTAATCTGGGAAAAAACTTATCCTATATATCCATTAATTTTTTTTTTTCTTGTTAAATACCCATATAACATAACAATTGTTTATGTTAAAGATAACGCTAAATACTCCCCTAATAATATGAAGAATGAGAGATCCACAATTTTGAGAAGCAGATTTTTTTCCAGGGGCCCCTTTTTCGTGAGCTGATCAGCATTTAATCTGTTGTAAAAAGACACTAAAAGCTTGCATTAATGACATGCAAATATTCTTTAAATAGTCTTCATACTCATTGTAATATCACACATGTCCTCTTATAACACAGAACACAACGAATGTAGCAGATATCCAGCAGACATCCCAACACAAAAACCCATTAATGGACAGGCAATTAACTCAATCCAAAATAAATTATTAAATGTCACACCCAAAAGAAACACAGACATGATGTAGGTTTCCCTTGTTTGTGCATTCTGCAACTATGCAAGCAGTACTGCTTTAAGATCAGAAAACCTGGCAGCTGGACTAGACAGTCGAATTTTGGCAAGAAGTCCATTATTACAACAGAATTTTGGAAAACAGCTAAAACTTAGCGTGTTTTTTTTTTCTTTTGCTTTAAGGATTACAACTCATATTGCTCTTGAACTAGTATTCAATAATAAATCAGTTATTTAATAGATTATTACGCTGCCACTTCCATCTGTGTCAATACTGAGACAAACATAGTTTAAATATAATTTAAAATAGCACAGCAAATTACCCATTGACATACATGACAATCAAACTGCATACTTTAAAATGAGTAACACATTTATCACAATCAACATTTACACAGAATAAACTTTTAACAGCTGTATTCAGAACATATTATTGTATATATTTTTTTATTTTTATTTGATTTTATTATTTAGGAGTTCTGGTACCAATGGTTTTCTTATTAAAGAAGGGATCCCGTATGGCCATATAACGCGTTTAACTTAAACATTTGTATAACACTTGCATTAACTGCATTAACCAGTTGCAACATATGTACCCTGTCAATAGAATTTCTCTCCTATACGCTTATAGAACATTTGGACCAGATTACACAGACATGGTATCACCTGCATTTGTCAGAACTCTCAAAAACTCAAAATATTTATACTACTCCATGTTAAAGGCATGGCAAAATTTTGACCGGTCAATTTGAGTTCCCAAAAGTCATTAAAAACACAGGTAAAAACCTTTGTCCATGGTTTCTGATCCTACATTCCATGACCAAAATTTCAAACCCACTTCTGCACAGGGGGTCCACCATTTGGGTCACAATCAATAAAATCTCTGCATCCCCAGACAACAATTTACAGATTTGCACAATGCTACAGAATACATACAATTTAAAGCATTTACAACATGTCAGGTACCTGTAGCAAGCAAGTTAGTTTACAGCACGAAATGAAGCATGTGCTGAAAATATAAATTTCATATTAATTTATAATCATCTACATTTACAACATGAATTTGTAGACCCCCTTTAATTAACCTCTATTTTTTCTTTTATTTATCATCACCTTCTCATGTACCTTTGACATTCCCTCAATTATTTTATTCCCTTAATTCTTATACCTGGTTTGGACACCCTCAGGGCTTTAGAGGAGCTGCCCAATCCTTTCTTCCTGGGGAGGGGGTAAAAGGGAACTCTATGGAGCAGTGGGTACTAACTACCACAGCAAGGATAGCACCCAATCATCATTATCTTTAGGTAATCAGGTGGGGGCAGTGATTTGCAGGTATCAACAACAGTCTCTCCTCTTGGGAAACAGGGTATCAGTGAGGTGCAATCTTAAGCCAATTCTCACCCCCCTGTATCATGTATTCCTTATCCCATCCTGGATCTCCCTCATATCAAGGAAAACATATCTTATCTCTCAAACATAATCCCTTAACCATACTCAGAAAATCATCATTAGCCCCTTCTTTAGGGAAGGGACTTACACTACCCTGTCTTTGTGTCCACCCTGACATATTATCCACCCAAGGATCCTCTGAATAATCCCCCAGCTCACCAACTCTAGCAACATACTGTTTGCAAGTCTCCCCTGGATTAGGGCGAGGGTCTTTTTTAGACTGGGAAGTACCCATTTCAAACTCAATGAGAATTGGATTTGGAATAGCTGATTATTCAGTGGATAAAGAACAGCTGTACGGAATCAAATGTTCCAACAAAACTGCTACTTCTCCACGAGCTGTATCGCTTAAAATCAGAAATTCCAATCCCTTGCAAAAAAGCAGAAAAGCCAACAGATATATTGCAAGCAAGCAAAACAGAGGTTGCAGCCAAAATAACCATCAGAGTACGGAGTTTAAAAAAATTCCCTTTTTAATTTTGTTTTATTTTTTTTACTTTCCTTTGCTAAAACATTACAGTTTGCAAAAGTTTTACCTGTACATAACTTTACCGCAGTCTGCTAAGAGACTGAATTATACACCGCAGTCTGTCTAACAGACTGAATTATACCACAGTCTGTCTAACAGACTGAATTATACCGCAGTCTGTCTAACAGACTGAATACCTTTTTTTACAACCTTAACAAAGGCAACCTCTTTTCTTTCAAAGAAAGAGGGGTCCTGGGACGTCTCCCACAGTTATGTACAACCTCATCTCCTACCTAAGGAGTGAAAAAAATCTCAAAAGTGAAATTCCCCTTTAAATAAAATCATAATCTAATGTGCAATGTGTAAAGGTTGGGAAAAGACAGGTAAAAGAATAAAGGTCAAAAAAGACACCAAATCCTCCTACCTGATTTCCTCCTTTAATTGACCCCACTTCTGGTACCAAGTTGTTGGGGATTAACATCAGCTATATACGAAACTCTCTTAGTTAGATGGATATTTTGCTAGAGCCACACCCTCTGTGATAGACAGGATCCCAGGAATCAGTCAAGAAGACAAGAGATGTGTTCTATAACCAATTCAAAGTTTATTTAAACGTTAGTAAGATATATACCCCATTTCCATGTTGGTGGGGGTCATGAGCGTTTATTACATAATATGTTGGTCACAAGTTATAAACAGCTGTTTCTAATTATAATCTTTCGCAATATAACGCAATACATATTTGATTAAAACCAGATATTTACAAAATACCGATATCTTGGACAATTAACAAGAACATTTCGAAATCAGTATTTTTCCAGCAAAAAGGATTTTATACAAATCCTTTTTCCGAGAAATAAAGATGAAATGCCAAATTCATTCTTTGTTCAAATTAACTCTTATATGGACAGCTAGGATAGATATCAAAATGGATATTTGCATCTACAGATACCTTAATTATACCATAATGGCCCTCTCTCCATTTTATAATATATTAGGTCATCGACTCGTTGTATCTTCTACAAACTTCTGTTCTATGTTTACTTGTTTGTAATGTATAACTGATTAATCATGGTCCTTATTACCATGCATTATATAAATATATGGACACAACAGAGCAAAGGGTCAACACAAACACACCACAAAAACAAGCAGGAAAAAAGGCAGCACACCTAAAGGAATAGGGTTCCCTCACAAACCCTAAACGTTATTAGAAAACAAAAAGGAAAAAGAGGAAGGTAGCGCCAGTAATCTTGTATGTATTAAACTATATATATATATAAAATACAGTGGGACCTCGGTTTACGAATGTAATGCGTTCTCCGGGACGTTTCTTATTGCGAAACATTTGTAAACCGAAACGCGGTTTCCCATAGGAATGCATTGAAAACCAATTAATCCGTTCTGGAGGTCAGAAAAAAGTCAAAATGAGCTGGCATGGAAACCAACCCACAATGTAGAACACACAGTAAAAGGCATGCAAACGATGAAGCTCAGCTCCCTACCTTTCCACAGCTTGAGAAATGCGCCAAAAAGTCCCAAAACTGCAAACAATTTCCAGAATGGCTCCAAAACTCGATGCAAAAGCCGCTCCAACACCTCCAAACTCGACGCCACGTGATACCCACAGACTCCAGCATGCAGGGGGCGGCCCTATAAACCTCCCAAGTGCAATGCGTCCTGGGGAAACTTGCTTTGTATTGCGAAACAAATTTGTAAACCGAGGCATTATTTTCAATGGATTTTCATTTGTAAACCGAAAATTTTGTTAACCGAGGCGTTTGTAAACCGAGGTCCCACTGTATATAAAAAACTAAAAGTATTTATAAAATATAAAATAGAATGGAAAAGTCAAATCCGAATAAAATACCACTAGTAAGGGAACAGCCACGTCTTGATAGAGGTAGTTTCCTTATGGGGAATTCCAGGTCAGGCAAGGCTTGAAATCCGTTTGTGCATATAAGAGAACAAAAGAAAGGCCCCAATGGTACAGTACGTTTCAGTAATAATGAGTAAATAATAATTTAAGTCCTACTAACATTTACCAGAGCTTAGGCCAGCTCTGGATTTCGCAGCTTAGAGTGGTATTATCCCTACTTCTAGGATATATAGATGAGTGCATTTCTCAGATCTCTCAGCATAATAGTGCCAAAGGGACCCAGGGAAATAAAGAAACAAAATATAATAAAAAATAATGTTCTTTGTGTCTTTAAAAGTAGTAAAAGTACCGCATATACTCGAGTATAAGTCGAGGTTTTCAGCACATTTTTTGTGTTGAAAAACCCCCACTCGACTTATACTCGAGTCAATGTCTGTATAATGGCAAATTACATTGCCATTATGCAGACCAGGACCGCCGGGCTCATTACAAGCCCGGCGGTCCTGTTTGGGGGCTGGCAGGAAGCGTTTACTTACCTTTCCTGCAGCTCCTGTCAGCTCCCTTCTCTCTTCTCCGGTCAGCTCCCTCTGCAAGTCTCGCGATAGCCGCGTGGTCAGAGCGTTGCCACGGGTTAGGGGTCTCGACTTATATTTGGGTCAACTTATACTCGAGTATATATGGTATATATATATGAAATGTACTCACATTTGATCGAGCAGACTAACTGCTTAATGTATTGGGCGCATGTGGTATGATCCCTCACTAGAAGTCCTCACTAGAGTGGATAGACAGGATGCCAGGCAGTTGTTAAAATAAATACATTTATTACATACGGTAGTTACATGAAAGGAGATGCCCATCAAGGTCAGCCTTCCTCACATATGTTTTTTGCTGTTGATCCAAACAAAGAATAAAAAAAACCCAGTTTTAAGCACTTCCAATTTTGCAACAAACTAGGAAAAAAAATTCACTCTTGACCCCAGAATGGCAGTCAGATTTCTCCTTGGACCAAGAAGCTATTACCCAGTCTAAATGCATGACCTCGTGTCCTATGTATAGCCCTGGTTGTGAATAGATTTCCAGACAATTGTTTGTATTGGCCCCAAATCAATTTGTATAATGTTATCATATTGCCTCTGAGGCGCCGTTTTTAAAACTAAAGAGATTTTAATTTTATAACCTTTCTTCGTAATTAAAATGCTGTATTCCTTTTATCAATTTTGTAGCCTGTCTCTGCACTTTGTGCGTATTTATCCACAAACACACTGGCTCTTACACACACCGAAAGCAGGATAGTTGGGAATCATGGCAATGGCTGGCTGTAATTGGCTGAGAGCGTCAGGGTCAGATTTCCAACAAGGCCGCTAAGACCATAGCCCTGGGGTGGGAGGCAAAAGGATGTGGTACAGCTAGTTTGGCCCTCAATGGCCAGCCCCTGTTTTAATATATTTACTGCTGTGTAGGTCGGCCATGAGGAGACATAGTAAGGCTGCCCTTTAATAAGAATGGTTAGAACTCACAGTGAGGGAGGGGGTGTGGCTACCTCTGCTGACAGACAGCAGTTACTGGGGGTTAATGCCCTGGTCCTACATGATGCAGACAGTGTGATGGAATCTGCTTCCAGGGAAGTAACAAGGCTGATCTGCAGCAGCCATGGGGAGAGAGGCAGCATGTGGGGAGCCATCTTGGAAAGACACAGCAGCAATAAATAGATCAGTGGACACTGGGCCAGGAGAGTAACAGAGAGAACATAAAACTAATAGCATGTAGAAAGACAGTAATAAGAGACAAAGTAAGGACACCGTCTAGCAGTAATAAACACTATCTAGTAGGGGACAGCAATAAAGGACAACCTAGGAACAGATAGCTTAGCCATAGAGAGACTGATAAGACACAGTAAGGGGAAGAGACAGCATGGACAGTGAGATGGGGAGGAACAGCATTACGAGGAAAGTAGAAAGGCATTGTGAGGAGAGACATTCTAAGAAGAGGAGAGCGGTGATACTATGGGGAGAGACTGCAGGAAGACTGTATATGAAGGGGGATTAAATTGGTTGCTATAAACTAAATGAAAAACCAAAAACTAAAAATCACAGGAAATTGACAAAAAAAGAATTAGGAATAAAGTGTGGATCAAAAAACAAAACAAACAAAAAAAGACAGTATGAGAACAAAAAAATAAAATAGGGAACAAATTAGGTATTATGTATTTGTGACATATTTTCATGGCTGAACATTTAATTTAGGGCAAAAATAACTTTAGTAGCAGGGTACTGTTCAATATTGGTTGTGGTGTACATTTCATGAGGAAATGTTTTTGAGGACATATCCTATGATTTTTTTGCCCATAGTTTGGGTGGCTGAGTGGTGTGGTTAGTTGTTCACAAGGTTAATAGATCATGATGACAACATTATAGATGTTTGTGGACTACACTTCCTATGATGTTCAGCTAGATACTGCGCACAGAATTACTAACAGCCCCATCCCTCAACAGCCTCCCTTCCACACACTCACAAGCAGCTTCCCATTCACCTATTCAGTAGCATGCACCACAGTGTTTGTATGTGTGTGTATAGGAAAGGATAGGGGAGGGTGTGCAGAGTGCATTGAGGAAACTGGCCTTGGGGCAGCAAGGAGGATAAACCCGGCTCTGTGAGAGGTTTCAGCCTATGACAGTGCCCATTGCTGGTATGAGATGGTCAGACTGGAAGGAAGGGTATACTCTATGCCTTATTTATTCCAAATAACTATACCTGCACTCCTATGGTCACTGCTGCTTTATGACAGCAGTTTTATAACAAATACATGATTATATTGTATTTTTTTAGGCTTGTGGAAGGGTTATCAAACTTTGGACCCCTTCACAATACCATCCATTCCCCACTCTACAACATAGCAACCTGCTGCCAAAGCCATGGACTGACAGCGAGAGTAATTATTCTGATATCTTCAGCTCCCCTATCGTTTTTGGCCTTGCAGCATTTTAGATTCAGATGATATTCTACTGATTATAATGCAAACTGAACCCAGGCTCATTCTGCACTTGGCATGCTGTGTCCTGCTACGATTATACAGAATGGTTTAAACTAACCCTAGCTGCAACTGTTTACAAATCAGCCGTCCAAGTATGTTTATGATCAGAATTCATTTCATTTTGAACTGCGCCTATAGGAAGGTACATCACGTAAGTTGTACAACCCCTGTTAACATGTTTATGAACGCATTATACATGTGATCTGGTTAATGTATATATGCTGTCATGCTATAATTTCTAACAAACACATGGTTCAGCCAGTAAGTCCTGGATAAGTTAAAATCAGACTGATTGCTGACAGAGCCAGGCTCACCAGGTTTCGAGTGACATCACTTGTATTTATGTGCTGTCCCAGCATGATGAAGATGTCACAGACATATAACTGGCAGACAAGGCACTTACAGGGCTTTTTAGGCTGCTTTCCCAAACGTTTCCGAGACACATATAGATCTCTCACAAATGTAATTGAACTTTTCTGTTTTCTGGCCCTTTATTTTTTAACCATGTTCTTATAACCTTTATATAAATTCCATGTATATAACCTCTGATGTGATGCTTATGAAGGTCTATTACAATTCATGGTGTATAGGTGACATGTCTGTTATAATTCACCAGTCCAGGAATCCAAATTATTTATTAAATGATTACTAAAGTCACTCAGGCATATTCATTTTAACAAAGTGATCTGGGTGCAGTGGCTCTTTAGTTCTAACCCTGCAATGTAGAAGATTGCTGTTTTTTAGAAACTGTATTGTTTTTGATGTAGTCTAAATTAATCTACATCATTTTCATTGCTGGGTAGTAGTGATGTCCCGAACGGTTCGCTGGCGAATAGTTCCTGGCGAACATAGCTTGTTCGCATTCGCCACTGACGGCGAACATATGCGATTCGGTCCGCCCCCTATTCGTCATCATTGAGGAAACTTTGACCCTGTACCTCACAGTCAGCAGACACATTCCAGCCAATCAGCAGCAGACCCTCCCTCCCAGACTCTCCCACCTCCTGGACAGCATCCATTTTAGATTCATTCTGAAGCTGCATTCTTAGTGAGAGGAGGGACAGTGTAGCTGCTGCTGATTTAATAGGGAAATCGATAGCTAGGCTAGTGTATTCAGTGTCCACTACAGTCCTGAAGGACTCATCTGATCTCTGCTGTAAGGACAGCACCCCAAAAAGCCCTTTTTAGGGCTAGAACATCAGTCTGCTTTTTTTTTTCCTGTGTAATCTAATTGCAGTTGCCTGCCTGCCAGCGTGTGTGTCAGGCTCACAGAGTATACTGTGCCCACTTGCTCAGTGCCACCACTCACTCACTGGTGTCACAATAGCTTGCATTAAAAAAAAAAAAAACTTTTTTGACTCTAATATAATAGCAGTCAGTTTTTCTGACCATCACTATTGTGGCCAGAAAGAGTCCCTGTGGGTTTTAAAAGGACTCATCTGATCTCTTGCCCATTGAAGTCTATGGCAGTTCGCCTGGTTCGCCCGTTCGCGAACATTTGCGGAAGTTCGCGTTCGGCGTTCGCGAACCGAAAATTTTATGTTCGCGACATCACTACTGGGTAGTTCATCTTTAGTAGCGGTAATACTGACGAAATAGGTGTTGTACAAACTGAGTTTTCTTACGTTGAAACAAGTTGTTGAATGGTGTGCACTGCTATGGTACATTACACCAATAGTTACTGGTAACCCCTTCCTGTGTGCTAGATGTATGCGTATGTTCAAACCATTTTAATGCAATACAGTATTCTGTTAAAACTCATTTTGTGTTCTCTGCAGATAACCCCCCACCCTTCTTGCTTTCTGTATCTCTTAAAAATTTCAGTAAAAGAGAATTATAAAATAAAGTAGGTGTTGCAGTTAGCATGTACATCTCCCATGTTTAAATTAGTGTAGACCCACCGATATTGGGGTACTATGACATACTAGTTAGTTTAACCCCTTAAGGACACATGACGTGTGACATGTCATGATTCCCTTTTATTCCAGAAGTTTGGTCCTTAAGGGGTTGAAGTGATATGGCTATATGGTGTAAATTAATGCATATATTTTTTTCTAAGATAAGTGATTTTAACTAGCCTCGTAAGATAGGGCTCGACAAACTGGCTCCTAGATTTAAAAGCAAGTTTTTAAGCTCTGGTGTAAGAGTTAAAACTGTACTTTTCTTGTGTGTGTGATGTTCCCTTAATCTGTATTTTGTGTATATTTTGGTCTTGACAGCAGCAGCAATGTTCTGGGTGTGCCCCCCAACCCCCCTTTTTTAAACTGATGGCCACTATAGAGGGTACTTCTGTGGCACTGACCGAATAAGACTTGGTCACATGACACGGAAGCCTCCATAAGAAACATAAGATTTATTGTTTGAAAAGATAAATAATTAAAATGGAAAATATAATTACTTGATCCGGGATCAATTAAGAATTAGAAATTAAGATTATGAAATTTGTTTGAATGTTTATCAATGTCTGTTTCACATTCTGAGGGTTTTATAACTGTATACGTGTGACAGGTTTGGTTCCCTTTGCATTCCTGACAATTCTCAGTTTAGTAAATAACCCTGCAAGTACTGTACGTGTAACACATTGATGTGTTTTATGTAAAAAAAAACTGTTACAATTCACTGTATTGTATCCACCAATCAAAAGACTTTCCTAGAATGCATATGCTTATGTTTATCCATAATTAGCAGAACTAACTGATACTAAATAAACTTAGCAATTAAAATGTTAGAGAATGAAAAGCAAAAGACATCAGTAAATGTATAAAAAATAGTTTATATTGGTGTTTTGGTTGTTGTTTTTGAGGGTGTTTTTTAATTCTTTTTTTTTTTTTAAATAGAACATAGTTTCCATATTGCATATCAATAACAATAGACATTGGTATTTATACACAAAGAAAAGTTTTACAGAGTATTATGGGAAATTTTAGATTATAATATAAATATAACGGATAAATGTGTTTCACTATATGATATTTTTTAAATATTTGTTTATACAGCAGCGCTCAGGACAGGAAAAACCCCCAGTGGAGGAAACCTGTGAGGAACCATGGCCGCTGTACTGCCCTCCCTCAAGGCATACTATTAATTTAGGGGTAATTCATTAGGTTTAGTCTTTAAATTATTAAGTGGGTGACTGAGTGAGTGTGGGGGACTGAGTGATATTGAGTGTGTGTGGGTTAGTTAATGAGTGAGTGTGGGTGAGTAAGTGAGTGGGGTGTGGGTGAGTGAGTGTGGGTGAGATTGAGAGAGAGTGTGAGAGAGTGAGAGAATGAGTGAAATTGAGTGGGTGTGAGAGTGGGTGTAAGTGAGAAATAGAGAGAGTGATAGATAAAGATAGATAGATATAGATAGAAATATAGACAGCGAGTTGAGCGGTCAGGCAGCTCAGATCACAAAGGTGCATACCGCACACATGCACAGTGGAGCGCTCAGTTCTTTCATAGAGCGGCATTCAATGCCGCTTTATGAAGAACCTGATTGGCGCATGCCCGCCTGAGAGCGATGACGCTTCTCAAAGAGAAGATTGATTGGGCCCCGCTATTTAATCATTTTGACTAAAAAGGGTGTGTTTGATCTGGGGAGGAGCTCGGCGCTGGAACGGAGGTAAGTTTTAATGATAAAAAAGGCTCGAATTTAAAAAAATATATATTTTTAATTGGAAGTTCATATAAAAGCAAAAAAGAAGGCTAGGGGACCTGTCTTTCTTGCTTTTCTATGTTGACTAAAGCGATCCTTTAATATTTCATTTAAAGGAATACTATAGTCACCAGAACAACTACAGCTTATTGTAGTTGTTCTGGTTATTATAGCTTGTCCCTGCCAGCTTTTTTCTGTAAATACCACCTTTTCAGAGAAAAGGCAGTGTTTACATTACAGCCAACGAACACTTCTAGTGGCCACCACTCAGATGGCCACCAGAGGTGCTTTCCCCACAGAGATGCATTAAATCAATCTATGAGGAGATGCTGATTGGTGCAGCACAGTGTTTTGCCACCAATGCACAATAGACTTACAATGCTTTCCTGTGGGAAAGCATTGGTTATTCTAAAATCATCAAATCTGATGTCAGCATAGGAGGCAGATCGGGGTGGGGCCAGACGTGAGAAACCCCGCACGGCACTGGATAAAGGTGAGTAAATCACCTTTATAACCCGAGGTAAGGGGAGCTGACCGACTAAACGATGATTTTAGAACTATAGTGTCAGGAATACATGTTTGTGTTCCTAACACTATAGTGCCCATTTAAGTTTAAGAACCCAAATTAGATAGAAGAAGAGGAGCCGTACAATCTAGTCTGGGATTCTGGAGGAAACTGGGCACACCACGCTCAGTAGTATGATGACATTACTGGAGGCATAGATGTTGAACTGGGTTGTTTTGCTTCATAACCAAGCCAGATGTATGAAAAGCGTGAGAGACCACTGCAGATGTTGGCAAAATGAGCAGATTTCAGAGACAGTTGGAGATGCTGATGGCTATACAGGTGCTGGATACATGTGCAGTTGTTGGTGATGAACAGAAATGTTGGAGAAACGTCCAGATGTTAAATAGTTTCCTCCTTGTTGTTCTTCCATTTCTGTAAACAGGATTGACAGACATAAAGTGATGTATTATTATTATTTTGATTTTGTCTGTTGACATTAAACAGTTTAAAGTAACACTATATTGTCAGAAATAAAAATATGTATAGTTGGCACTTTACTTGTAAAAACACAGTTTAGGTGCCGGTCCCCCTCGCCTGCCTTTAAAAAGGTAATTTACTCACCTTTTTTTCTACACCGCACCGGTCTTGTTGCAGCTAGCGCCACCCTGCTCCGCCTCCTTTGCCGAGATCATCAAATTTACCGTATATACTTGTGTATAAGTCGATCTCATGTATAAGTCGAGGGCAGTTTTGTGACCAACAATTGTGAAATATGCTATGCCTCGTGGATAAGTCGAGGGTAAAACTTGGGGCTATGAAATTCTGTGATTTTTAGAATTATATACACACTCATACAAACACACTCTGCATTATACACACACACACTCATACAAACAATCTGCATTCTACACACACACTTATACAAACACACACACTCTGCATTATATACGCACACACTGTGTGTATATAATGCAGTGTGTGTGTGTGTTTGTATGAGTGTGTGTAGAATGCAGATTGTTTGTATGAGTGTGTGTGTATATAATGCAGAGTGTGTGTGTTTGTACGAGTGTGTGTGTATATAATACAGTGTGTGTGTGTTTGTATGAGTGTGTGTAGAATGCAGATTGTTTGTACGAGTGTGTGTGTATATAATGCAGAGTGTGTGTGTTTGTATAAGTGTGTGTGTAGAATGCAGATTGTTTGTATGAGTGTGTGTGTATATAATGCAGAGTGTGTTTGTATGAGTGTGTGTAGAATGCAGATTGTGTGTGTGTGTGTGTGTGTGTGTGTGTGTGTGTGTGTGTGAGAGAACTGGGTGGGAGGAGGGCATTTTTATTATACATTTTTTATTTTATTATATATATATTTTTTTTATATATATATTTTTTTTTTTTATGTTTGATTTAATTTTCGTCCCCCCTCCCTGCTTGTTAGCTTGCCAGGGAGGGGGGCTCTCACTCCCTGGTGGTCCAGTGTATGGGCTCTCGCGAGACTTACAGTGGGAGCTGACAGAGGAGCTGCACGGAGGAGAAGGGAGCTGACAGGAGCTGCAGGAAGGTAAGTTAATGCTCTCTGCCAGCCCCCCAACAGGACCGCCGGGCTTGTAATGAGCCCGGCGGTCCTTGTCTGTATTATGGCAATGTAAGTTGCCATAATACAGACATTAACTCGAGTATAAGTCGAGTGAGGGTTTTTCAGCACAAAAAATGTGCTGAAAAACTCGACTTATACTCGAGTATATACGGTAACTATCTCAGCCAATCAAATGCTTTCCCATGGGAAAACATTCAGAGGCTATTGCATAGAATCAATGCATCTCTATGGGTAGCGTTCAGCATCTCCGTGCAGAACTTGGAGACGCTGAATCCCAGTGCTGCACACTGAGTGACTGCCACTAGAGGTTTCCTAGGTTTCCTACAACTACATTAAAGAACAACTATAGCTTAATGTCCCTGCAGGCTTTTTATACATTACTCAAACAGTGGCAATAGATCTTTCCATGTTGTAAATTCCTTAGTGAGTTAATGAAAAATATCAACATAAATGAGAACATTTAGGCCAATCTTGCTGAAATAGAAACATTGCCTACTTTTGCCTAGATTTGTCTCTCAGATGTCAACCACCGCTACTTACCATTTATTGAATAAACTCCAAAGTTTGCTGGAGTATTCTGCAACATAATGCTTTAGGCAGCAACCTGTAATATAATAGAATGTCAGTAATATTTCGCTTCACAATGTATAAAAGGTAATATATATAGTACTTTCTGAACAGTCAGTACTTAGTTTAAGTGCAATCTCCACAATGTTTAGTATTTTACCTGTTTGGTTGATGACAATTTTAGCCACTTCCCACTGCGCAGGTTTGGTGACCCGAGAGTTGCTGGTGGTGTAGTTGGCATTTCTCTGACAGGGGCAGGATAACAGATGCCACGGTAATGGAACTCGGACAACAAACTCATTCGGCTTTCGCCGAAAATGTCGGATCGCCCCTCCATGATGGTTTATCCGAGTTCTTGTCCATGCCCAGTGGGAAGCATTTGCAGCCATGATCTAGGTGGAAAAAAGAACAGGAGCATAAAAAATGACCAATGTTCAACTTAAATGTCAACTTTTAAAACAACAAAGAAATGAAATGCTGACATCAAATGTGCAATCCTTGGCTGGTAGCTTTGCATAGTTATACTAATATTTGTTTTATTTTTATTTTAGAGAAATCTGCATAATTTGAAAGGATTAAAGTTGTATTACATTTTATAAATACATTTCAATTCCTGAATAGAAATTACAGTCATTCATAAATCAAAAAGCCTTCTGGATTCTGTAAGTTACATTTCTATGTACTATTTTTACAATTAAAGTTGCACGTTAGGTTGTTTTGTTGGGTACCTTTCCCATTGTGTAAACCTTCAAAGCACAATTAGTGATGCCATCCGTGTATTTTTCATCCTAATGTATGATTTGGATGGCACTCACATAAACTATGAGGACCCCATAACGTATGGTTGCACTGAGGATGACATATAATAGTCTTCTAAAATCCTTGCACCGGCCCTGCTCACAACAACATGTTCTCATCATTAAAGATTATAGATTCAGTTGTGTGTGGGGAAAAAAATATTTTGATTTGAATAACTAGAAGAAAGGATCTAGATTCCGTCTCTTAGAAATTGTTCATTAATGCCGAAGGAAGGCTTTCTGAATGATAATCTTGGGTAAAATTTCCAGACACAAGTTTAAAAAAAACCTGACTGCATCTGAAAACTAGTTTTCAATTCAATTCAAATCCTAAAGCATTTACTTAATCGAATGTCTTTTGTCTTTATTTCCAATGGATTGCGATTACAAACCTGCTCACATGTCTCTCTGCTCACTAGGGCTTGGAATCCCATTCGCGACCATAACTGGTCGCGTGCCTTGCAGAAGTGGTGCAGATGAAGACGCCAGTTTCCTCCGAGAGCCCAGGGATATATCTGGTTATAAAATGGCTCCTCTTCTTCTATGCAATTTGCCAGATATCTTAAGATAGAAAAGAATTGCAAGTAAGTTACCAAAGTACATAAATGCAGCTCATGCCGTCTAGATATCTCAAGTTGTAATGATTTTGCTACAAAAATTGCACATTTGACCCTTATTTTCTGTTTGTTATTTAAACGCTTAATAAAATACAGTGTAATATGACAAGAGAAGAGTTGTTAGCGTCTTAGATTAAAACCCTTAGGGAAGGTTAAAAACACTTACAAAGCTGTAAAAAAGTTGTCCCTATTACATTCTTCTTTCTTCAGTCCTGCTCTCTGGAAGTACGTCATCACCATTGCCAGCAGGTACTAGGAGAATATCAGAATTAGAGTAAGGCTTGTAATAAAGATTAGGAGAGAGAAAATCCTACTAATACAGCACAGGAATCAACATACCTCCCAACTTCTGCATCTATTAAAGAAGGATATCGATGGGAGGGGATAAAGGGGGAGCACCCAGACAGAAATGACTGGCAGTTTCAACATGATGGAATGTAGTCTTTTTTCAATCTAGACAACTATGTAAAGTCAGTCTGGCAGACCCAACCAAAAATTCACTGGATTGCGACACAGGTTGCATCCGGTAAATAGTTCCACAGCGAATTATGGTAACTTCCGGTTAGGCGCGTGGTGTGCAGAATAGATCCAGCCGATCCACAGAGTCCACCATATCCTCCTGAGGGATAGTATAGGCACCCAGGGCAACCATACCCATACAGTAACAATATACTTTTACTTTTTTTTTCTTCATTATTTAGTGCATTCTGGGCCTGGGTCTATATAGCTGGCCACCAAGTCAATCAACAAGCCAGGGGATTCAATCACAGACCATATAAAAAAAAAATAGACATATAACAGTAGACGTGAGATTTAATTCACTAAACAGTGAATAAGGACTTGGAAATGATAGTCCAAGTTAGCAGCACTGGAGAAATTGTCCAGTTCCGATATTTATTCTTCGTGGCAAATTTGGCCTCAAATCTGCAACAGTTTATTTTAAATAATGTCATTTTATAAGTTATTAAGAAAAAAGGAGGGTTGCACTCGATCATATAATTTAACACGGTGCACTGAGCATGGGTCAGCAAATCCCATATATTCTATATAAACCTGTAACCAGGTTGAAACGTTGCAGATCCAATAAAACTGCCTTGAAGATATCACAGTGAGTGCCTGATATTTTTTTCATTTATATTTTATAAGTTATTGACTGTGGATCTAAATATCTTTGGCAGAAATGTCTTGTTAGAATTATTTAGTAGAGAAAACAACGTTTTCTGATAATATGGACATTTGGTAATAATGAGACCATCTGTTAACAATAATGATTAGAATATTATATTAGTAACAATACCTTGTCAGAAGACTTGAAATGTTCATCAGTATATAGAAATGCTTGGACAATGGCGTCATCTGTAATAAATAGGACAAGTAATAGCTATTATGAGACTAGAAATGTTTACTTAAAATTAACTTTTCCTTACCCCCCTTCATGATGGCTGATGCACCCTGTGTGTCCTCATCACTTATGCAGTTAGTTTTAATTGATAGTGAGACCTTGATAATGTTATTAACCTGTAATTGTTACTGGTTAGGCTGCATATCAGCAATAGCCCTCCTGGGGCATCCAACCAGAATAGCAGTGGATAACAGTGTGTCTCAAGCATGTGATATCTAGCAATAGGATTTCATAGCTTAACCTGGTAAGAGAATGCTATGACAACTGGAGGCAATCTCTCCAACCAGTACCCACCATGATCAGAAAGCACTGGACTATTACTGGCTCCCTCACCAATAAATGGCTCTGACCGCAATTGATTAGCAGAACAGGACATTGGAGTGTTAGCTAGGGTTAGTTAGGATAAGTTGAGGCTGTTACTTGTTAAGGGAACACTGTAGGCACCCAGACCACTTCAGCTCATTAAAATGGTCTGGGTGCAAACTTCCATCACCCTTAACCCTGCAAGTGTAATGTTTGCAGGTTTTATAAACTGCAATAATTACCTTGCAGGGTTAAGTCCTCTTCTAGTGGCTGTCTGCCAGACAGCCACTAGAGGGACTTCCGGCTTCTTAGACGACTTTTGGTCGTCTAAATGATGCTAGAAGTCCTCACGCTATGCATGAGGACCACCAGTGTTGCCGGAATCCCCATAGGAAAGCATTGAATAATGCTTTCCTATGGGGAGCTTTAATGCGCGCGCTCAGCCAATGCCGTGCATGCGCATTAGGTCTCCTCCGCAGACAGAGCCTGACCAAGCGCCGAGAACATCGGTGTTTGTTTTCCTGGCACTAGAGAATCTCTTTAACGAAGATTAGGGTTAGGTAGAGATAGAATTAGCGCTATATTATATGCGTCAGCATCCCAAGCTGAATTTAGCACCTCCTAGTGGTTTTGTTACAGATACTCACGCCACCAAAAAATGTCTGTATGTTCAGTCTGTTTAGTTGAGAAGTCAGTTAAAGCAGGGGCATACCTAGAGCATTTGGCACCCGGGGCAGATCCTGTTTTTAACACCCTCCTTTAAAAAGTAAAAAAAAAACACCCACAATTTGTAAAAAGGTTTTCAAGATTATTAATTGCACAAATTTAGAAGGGGGCCAGAGCAGGAGTTTTGTAGAAAGGGTCCGGTGCAAGGATTTTTTGCTAAATAGACAAAGATGGCATTTTGTACTCCCCAGCCCTCCCTAATAATAGCGCCTTCACCTGTGTGTCTTGTAGCCCCCCTTTTGAATTTCTTACCCTCTTTAGTGTATTTTATCCATCCTTTACTATCAGAGGCGGTAGTGGTAGGGAGGGTGATGAGGCTGAGGGTGGTGGGGAGGATGGTGAGGCTGAGGGTGGTGGGGAGGGTGGTGAGGCTGGCTGAGGGTGGTAGGGAGGGTGATGAGGCTGAGTGTTGTGGGGGGTGAGAGAGCCTACCTTTAGTCCCTGGTGGTCCAGTGGGCTCCCTAATTATTATGTAATCTCGCGAGACCATCAGAGCGTTGCCGTGGTAACCCGCGGCAACGCTCTGATTGGCCGGTTTTCGCGAGACACATGGTCTGCAGCTCTGCTCACTGCGGAGCTGCAGACCGGTGTCTGCGGTGGCTGGCCGGGCAGCCAGGAGGGGCCTCGCACCCGGCGGCATACCGGGCAAGCCTCCGGGCCCCCTCCTGGTGTCAGGTCCTCAGTCAGTGACCGAGGACCTGACACAGTCTGCCCACAGGCGGTTTAGGCGGCCGTGAGGCCTCAGCCAGCGCGAGGCCTTAGGCGGCCGCCTAAACCGCCTAATTAGAGAGCCGCCTCTGTTTACTATGTCTTCACCTATGTGTCTCTTACAAACCCCCCTGTGTATCGTACTTTCCTGAGCACCTTTGTGTGTCTCATTCTCCCCTCCCCCATTCCCTTTGTGTGTCTCTTACTGTCCCCCAGCCCTTTGTGTGTCTCTTTCTTTCCCCCCCCCAGCCCTGTTCTGTGGCTCTCTCCCCTCGGCCAGTTTTGTGTGTCCCTACCCCCCAGGGCCCATTGTGTGTCTTTTTGCTCCCATGCCACATAGACATAAATATATAGCAACACTCAACCATACAGGTATACAGAATTATTCAGGCACACAGTCACAAAGATTTGCAGGCACACAATCAAACAGTCATAAAGGCCCTCTCCTTCCCCCTTCTAAAAAACCCTTGCACCTCCCCCATTCTATAAAACCCCTGTCCTGCCCCCTTATACAAAACCCCTGTCCTGACCCCATCTACAAACCTCCGGTCCTTTCCCCCTTCTTACAAATTCCTGCACCCTCTTTCCATAACACTCCTGCACCTTCCTTCCATAAAACTCCTGCTCCCCAGTTAAAGGAACACTATAGCGTTAGGAATACAAATATGTACTATAGAGTAGGTGACTAGGGCCCTTTCCGCGGCGAATGTTAATTAACCATTTATTTGCTTACCTAATCCAGCGCCGGGCTCCCTCGGCACTGGTGACCTCTACTCCTCCATAGACGTCAGCTACCGAGTGAAGCCGAATGCGCATGCACAGCCAGAGTCGTGCATGCATTCAAACCCGGGGATCTTTTTTGACACTGGAGGTCCGTGAGGACGCCAGCATCAAATAAGTACGATTTACTCCATGTAAATTGCGGAAGCGCCTCTAGTGGTTGTCAGGGAGACAGCCACTAGAGGCTGGATTAACCCTGCAGTGTAAACATAGCCGTTTCTCTAGGTACCTGGCACCCAGACCACTTCATTGAGCTGAAGTGGTCTGGGTGCCTATAGTGGTCCTTTAACAAACTACCCTGCCATTTCCCCATTATATAAAGCCTCTCTTTCCCCCTTCTACAAAACTCCTGTCCTGCCCCCCTTATACAAAACCCATGCACTCCATTCCACAAATCCACTGCCACCTTCATAAAACTCCTGCACACCCTTCACAAAAAAACCTGCCACCCCTCATACAATCCCCTGCCCTTACCCTATTCTACAAAAACCCTATCCTGCCCCCCTTATACAAAACCTCTGCCCTTCACCAAAATCCTACACACCCTGCTAAAAAAATCCATGCACCCCCCTTCACAAAAAAACCTGTACCCTTCCCTTCACATAAATGCAATGCACCCCTCTCTTCACATAAATACCCTGCACCCCCCTCTTCACATAAATACCCTGCACCCCTATTGATGATCAATCAAACAAAATGCTGATCTGCTTGCTTGGGCCTCACAGCACTACTGCCGCCGTGTAGCCGACCATCACATCTGAGTGGATCTTTTAGCTACTGGAGACCTGTGAAGGTGGACAGGCCGCACACGTTGACGTCACGTCAGCGTCATGTTGTGTGTTTCCGCACGCCTCAGCACTCCTCCCCCTGTTCCTTCATATTACTGAAATAGTATAGTGCCGGCCGCGGTGGTAATTTTGTGCTCTCCCCACTGCTTAACCAACACGTGGAAAAATAGTCTGTCTTACTGCGCTATTTAATATAACAGACGAGCCAACAAAATCAGGAGAGATTATGGTTGGTGTACGGTATAACCCTAGTGAGTGGAACTGAATACAATTCAAGTGTGTTAATGAAATGAAAAATAAAAAGTATAAATAAGTTGTGCCACCGCCTAAAATTTAGATGCTATTCCTATATCCTGTAAATGAGGAGCACTCAATGGAAAGGGTATAGGTGTCCTACGTGAACTGAGTAGAAAACACCACAATCTCCTCTATAGTGTAAGACCTTGGGGAGATAACGCAGCTAAGCGGACAAGGGCACATGTAGGAGTGTGGGGATAGATGCATGGGATTGGTTGGGAAAAAGTGTGTGGGTGGGATTATGTTCTGTGTAAGTTAGTGTGGGGGAGGTCTTACCTCAGTGCCACTTGTGTATGTGTATGGTGAACTAGTAATTCCCTTCAAGGAGGGGACCAATAGTTAACTCTAATGTTAAAGTACAGATATGCATATGCATGTGTTGTTTCACATAAAGAATGCCATAGTTAAGTAAAAACAAAGAGTATCATTAGGGACCATGCCACTAAACAGTACTTCCAGCCGTTAGTGTAAAGATTAGGTAGTCGCTATGATACAAGAAACCCAAATAGAATACCCTCTTATAATTGCCTCTGGTGAATACCAGAGCGTAATTTGTCCAAGATTGAATTATCCATTGTTAATTGCTCTATTTATTGCTTGTGGTCGGAGAATAAGTAAAGGGACACTATAAATACCAAAACAACTACAGCTTAATGTAATTGTTCTGATGTCTACTGCTTCTCCCTGCAAGTTTTTCAATGTAAACACCACCTTCTCAGAGAAAAGTCAGTGTTTATATTACTGCCTAGGAACACCTCCAGTGGCAGTCAGATGGCCATTAGAGGTGCTTCCTGGGTCTGACGTACAGTATCTCCATATAGAGATGCATTGAGGCCGGGGCATCAAACAGCTATTTAGCAACTTTATGTGTTCTTTGAATACCTGCCTATTCTGCTGAATAAATATTATTAAAACCATATAAACCCCAGATTTACACTATGGAGCAGAATTTCTTACCTAGAAGTTGGTAGAAAGCTTCCCTTTGCTCTCTTCCTTTGATGTCCAGGTGCCGGTTGTCTTCCTGTCCTGGGACAATGTCAGCATCTTTTGTCCTTCGTTTGGAAGCTGGTGAAGACCTGTTGTGGGAGAAAGCCAGATGGTCCATAAGGTGTGTCTTTTATTGCTTAAAACCACTTTTTAAAAAATCCATTGTATCAGTGCAGCTACTGTATGCATATGTACTCTATGCAAATATGGGATTTTAGCAATGACTCTTTTTCTATGAGGAAACACTGAGGAGTGATATAATTAATATGGTGTGGTGGGATATGACAGGCCTTAAAGAAACACTATATTGTTAGGAAAGATTGTTAGTGGCCTAGTCCCTCGTTACATATAGATTTCCTCACGTTTGCAATAAAAATATATAAAGGTTTTATTTATCTTTTTCCAGTGTCCAATTTCCCTTGTGCTGTTCACCTCTTTTAATCCCTCATTGTCTTTGATGAAACATGGCCTCCTCTGTATAGATCTCATACGCTGTTGGTGCTTCGCGTGCATCAAGCTTCCCCATAGGAAAGCATTGTATTTATGCTTTCTTATGGGTTTCCATGTCATGTGACCGAGTTTTATTCAGACAGTATCTCTAGTGACTGTTAGTACAATGCAATGTAAACCGTGCAATAAAAAAAAAAAAAAAAAGTTAAAAGAACAGGGCCATTGCACCCAGATTACTATAGTGTTCCTTTAAGTGAAATATGTTCCTTCCTTTAGTGTTACTTATTTTTCTTGCTCTCTGTCTCCCAAGAGCTAACGTCCAGCAAAATCAGAATGTATTTTATATAATCAAAAGCGTTCAATGTTGAAAATCACATCCTTAAATGCTGACTATAGCATTAGGAACACTGTATTACTAATGCTGTGTTGTCCTTGTCTCAAACGTAATAGTTCCCCCACCCCTTACGGTCCAGTGAATAAAGGGTTAAAACACAATTTTTGCCCACTTACCTCTTTCCAGCACCATGGTCTCCTCCAGCTACATCACGGCATTGGTGGAACCTAATGCACAGCAAGCACCTCATACACATTTAATATATCAAAGAAAGCATTGAATCAAAGCGTGAGGACGTCCAATGTCCTTTCACAGAGTAAAACTATGTTAGGGATCAGGAAGCAGCTCTACTGACTGTCTAGAAGAACTCTGTAGTGTTTTACATTGCAGAGTTAAACCGACAGGGGCAATGCACCCAGACCACTTCAATGAGATGAAGTAGTCTGAGTGCCTATAGTGTCCCTTTAATGTAAGAGGAATAGACATGTGTCATATTTTACTTACTGCTTCCCATTGGAAGTGGATCCCGTTAATTCCCCTTCTGGGCGCTTCCTCTTCTGCAGGCAAGAATCCTTCTTCTGCCGCATGTTAGGGAATTGTCTGAAAGATAAACTGGATTTTACATGTTTGTAAAATGTAATGGAATAATATGAGGCATGGCCTTAATTCACCAAACAGATAATTCATGTGAATAATGGCCATTTTAGAAAAACATTGAAAGCTTTGCTATGTTAGCAATATTTTGCACTTGATTTTCATTTTGTGACAATGAATTGTTTAGAAACAAATCCTAATAATGTTAATGCATGTGCCATATCTTATTTAAATTTGTTCTTCAGTCTATAAATGCTGGTTAGAAATATGGGGTGACCGGATTATATTGAATGAAAATCCAGCTGCAAATGTAGGCTGAAATAGCCACACTGTCTCTATATCTGAGTACATTTTTTCCCCAAATCAGCTATTGATAAATAATTATTTTCAATACAATGTTCAGTTCTTTACAGGTCACTATGTGTATGTAGTAAATAAACAACCTGTGTATGTGTAATGCTGCTCTTTTACGGCCGGCTATGATTTTATATGAAACAATCAGACAGTTGTGGTTCTGATATAACAGGGACATGTTAAGTATTATTCACCAAACTGGGAATTGCCAGAAGCTCACTAGAGCAGTTTAGTAGCAAAGTTTATATTTTACACCAAAACAGTCAAATTAGGAAAAGGAAAACAGCCTCTCATCTATGTTTCCACTTCAGCTAATTTAGTTACATTTGCAATTCCTTGTTGAAATAATGACAATTATTATTATTGATCTGTGAATAACCATCAAGGATCTTTACTAAAGTGTGAATTGTCATGAATTTAAAGTGAACTTAAACTGTGAGCACAAAATAGCCAAAGCTGAAACATAGCTGGGTGGGAGATGAACATGTAGGCCTGACATTTGAAATTCACTAAAACTTTCTGATAATTAAATCCTGCATGAGTGTGGCTTCTGCCAATAATGAAATATCTATATTGAAATTTACCATTTCATCATTGAGAATGCAGGAACCCTTATTTGTTTCATTACCAATATTAAGCATCTACTAAGGATTCCCTAATCTAACTTTATTTCATAAAATAAATATTCATTAAGATCTGTGTTCACTTACCCAAGGGACATGCCTGTAGCTCCCACTCACACTCAGGCAGTGTAGGAAAAAGGTGAAACACAATACAAGTAAATAATTAATTAGTTCCCAATAATATAATAAAATATGTAGTAAGATAATATTCAGAAATGCTATCTAATATGTAATCTGTATATTTTAAATATTTTACTAAATACAACAACTAAATCAAATTAGATTAAATTAAAATTCTATTTCTAGACAATATAAATGTATATAATATAATATAATATATCACGGAGCAGACAGTGAATCAGCCAACAAGTCTTTCTCCAGCGCTGTCAGCAGTTGAGGATCCTCGTGGTTTGAATGAATACAACTGACATCACCATGGCATCCCTGCACTGATTGGTTGGCTTTATGTGATGTCACCATTCTGAGATAGTTAGAGCTGCTTTATAAGCACAGTGTCTGCTGTTTTAAAGCAGGAATCACTAAATATAGGAATTGTTCCCCCAATACAGAGTATCACACATTAACATGTTCCATCAATGTTTCTAAAGGATTATTGAATAAGCTTTAAATGAGCTGATATCACCTGCAGGTCTGCTTATTTCAGGGGAGTCATAATCTTTCCCTGTCAATCCTTGTGTTGGCAGAAGCTGATGGATGGGAAAATAAGATTCATTTTGTATGGGTGCTGGAATAATATATAAAAAGTTACAGTTATTCACTAAAGTAAGAATTCCTGGGAATTAAAGTGAATTACAATTTTCTGCCAAAATATCCAAATGAGAAATCTTCCCATCTCAATTCTGTTTTCAGTTTGGTTATTTTGGTCTTAAATTTGACATTGACTTTGATCTCCATTCTCACTTTAGATGGGTCGTCTTAATCAGGTATTGCTGTTTGATTATAAACAAAGGTGCAGATTTTGAGTATTTTTTTTTATCATTTTTGTTATGTAACTTTGGGTTGTATTATTTAAATCTGTGTACAACCAGTCTGGTGGAAGGATTTTTGGGTACAGAGGCAAAGATGCATTTTGTCAACCCCCAGTAAAAAATGATTTCTTTACCTTTGTGTCTCTTAACCTCCTTTTAAATGTATAACCCCATTTCTATTTTACTTTTCCCTTCTTTTGAATGTCTTACCTCTTTGGTGTATCTTATCTCTCTTTTGTGTCTTACACCTCCTTTTGCTTATCTTTCTTCCCGGAGCCCCAGAACATTTAGATAGGGGCACCTCTATCTTAGAATTGTTGCAGCGACCATCCGGCATGGGTACCTGTGGTGTGTCATGGTGCTGCCTGTGTTCTCTCAATGGGCGCAACATGCGTCTGTCTCCGGGGCGGCTGCACCTGCCAACTGGGTCCTTGCAAATACCCGTCACTACACGAGGAGCCTTTTAAAGGCTCTGCCTCTGCTGTCATAGTTAATAATGCAAACTTGCGTGCAAAATGACCAATGGCTGCCCTCTTAAAGTTATATAACTTCTTCTTTGGTTTTGTACTGTGCTCTCTTGTCATTTGCATTTCATGGTTGTCAGAGAGTCATTGATTGTATAATTGGATTTTCTGCCCTTGGATTGTTTATGACTATTCTTCTTCCTGTATCCCTTGATCCTTGGCTTGTGTTATCGCACGTTCTCTCATTCTGTGTCCCTGATCTCAGTTTGTCTTATACTATTCTATATAGCATTATGTCCGGCCACTTTAAGGCCCGGTAATATGCTTTATTATCAGTAGGTCTTGTTTAGGCTAACTGTTAACTTAACTACTGCGTGTTTGGTCTTAGTACATCCTGACAATAATCTTACTTAATACAGGTTAGTCACCTCCCATTTAGTTTATTACCGTTCGGGAAAACTATCTTGGAAAATCGTTTTTGGAGAAGCAGTGGGAGGTAATGTTTATGTTTGCACACCAGTCTTCTCTAGACTCAAAGATCCATGAGAGAAATTAGAAATTCTTGAGGTGTATAAAACCCCTGAGCTCCAACTGTCCCTAATAATTGCTGTCAGTGCCGGTACGGGGTTGGTATCCTTTTGCACATATGGTGGAGTTGCCCGCTTATTGCTTTCTTTTGGAATTTTTGCCTAGCTGCTACTGCCAGTGCCTCTTACACAATTTGATTTGCTGATTTAGAATTGTTTTACTGATTTTTGATTTTAGTGGTGCTAGGGGTTATAATTAATAGTCTCCTGCTGCTCCCCCTTTTCACAAATGGCTTGCAGTGTCTGCTACCTCTGCAGGCGCAATTGGGAGAAGGTGATAGGGTACTGTTTTTCCCCCAACACTGAAGGCCAGTCACTGGTGCTACATACTGGATGTGTAAGAAAGCTACGGTATGTTCTTCTCAGGCTGGAAGTGGGTAGTGGGTGGCCAGTTGCTTGCTGACTGTTTACTTTCATTTTTATAAAAATCCCTTTTTTCATTAAAATAACTACCAGTCTAATTTTGGCAACTCAGAATTGACATTGGCAGAAATGTCTGATATTGCCCAGGCATGTACCCATTTTACTACTCCAAACAGACACAGGCACCTTTTTCCTCCTGTTTTGGCTTTCTAAATGACTTTCCAGATTTTTTTTTTGTACCAAAATTTGGCCGTGCTGAATCGTGACATGAACTAAATTCTGCTGTCCTTGGGGGAAAAATATGGCAAATTCTTTTGGAATAACCGAATGTATTGCCATGCTAATGAGGGACCCTGGAAATTTTGCGTAATTGCTGGATAATTGCCTTTTCTAGCCTTACCGATATGTGTTTGTGTTAGTGCCGATGTTATATCCTGAATAAATGCCACAACTTTCACAATCTCACAACCTTTACTTTTCAAAATGGATGTAAAGAACCTTTTTACAAATATTCCTCATCAAGAGGACACAAACTGCCTGAATGTCCGTTGTGTGAGGGCCGTCCAATTGAATTCATCCTCAAATCACTACAGTTGACATTAACATTGAATCTTTCAAATTTAAATATAGGTTTTATATAAAAAATGCCCATGGGTGCATCCTTATCAAAGAAGTCACATTATTAATTGAATATTTAGGCGAATATAATCATGTATTATAGGTTGTGTTTGTAATGTATCTGTGAATATATTCAGAGTTATTCCCTAATGTGAGAATTGCCAGGAATTCAAAGTTAACGTCAAATTTAAGGTTAAAACAATAAAACAGAAAAAAATAAACTAGTTTTGTCTTCTAATTAAAATTTTCACATTATTTAATATCCATGTTAATTCCTCTTTTGTTTTATCTCTCTCTTTCACTCGTTCTTTATCTTCTCTTCTTTCCAATCCCTCGTAAAAAACAGAAAATAAGAGTAAGCGCTAAGTACCCAAAAGGCAGCAACCCTATAAGGGGATCTCTCAGAAAACCCTTAAATAAATGACAGATACAAAAAATGGGGGGAAGAGCTGCGCCACAAAACGTCAGTGTGTAAAATAGTCCAAGTAAAAGAAGAGAGGGAAAGTCTTATCTGGGACGAATCCACTAGGGGATGTAGGGTCTATGGACGTTGGTCCGGAGCGGATGTCCTCTTTCTCCTCTTTATCCTCCTTCTTAGGGATTCACTCAGATATAGGAGAAAAATGAAGAGAAAAAATAGTGCAATACGTCTGATAAAAAATATACAACAGTCTAAAAGCTGGTATAAAACTCACATGTGGAGGAGCTATAACTTGCTCTAGTATGAAGGGCGTGCAGCGGTATAATCCCCGCTTATGGGATATATGGAAGGTTCCTCCGTTAGTGGTCAAATATATAAAAAAAAAAGAAAAGGAGACAACAAATAGTGCTCACTGGGTAAAATCCACGGTAAAAACAGAAAGTAAAAATAATACTCACAAGGATGGAGCAGACCAACTGCTCTTTGATGATAGCGTTGGTGGTATTATCCCCACCTAAGGATTGCTTGTGGTCCAAAATGATGCCAGGTAGTAAACAGGTATAAAAACGGTGCTCAGTGTATTAAATAGATAGATGGTACTAGTAAAAAAAGTGACCAAATATTCTTTAATATAATAAAATACACAGTAAAAGTCCACATACGCGTTTCGCCAATACGGCTTTATCAATATGGAAAAGAACCTGGTACCTGGCAAGGTAAAGTTTAAATAGCAGTACAGATAATTAAAATTGGCGCCAAAAATTAGGGATAGCCAATCAAAATTAGAATAATAAGCAGTAATGATATAACATATTAAAATAGACCAGTGTTATGTAATATACATTACAATAGGCTCTATGAGCCTTATAAAATATCAATGTTAGGAAAACGAAGTGTAAATAGAATAAAAATACATTTGTTAATACAGTCATGTGACCGGCAAGCGGCCGCAGGGGATTCTGGGGCTTGGAGTTTATGGACGTCGGCAAGCACTGCGCAGCTGCCGGCGTCCTAATTGGGAAGTAGGAATTAGACGTCGGCTCGCATGTGATTGCGGCCGGCGTCTGACGAATGGGTTCGCACTGTGATGTGACGACGGCTCGCGTGTAGCTGCGGCCGTCGTCATGGAAACCCAAGACGCATAATGAAACCGGCGGCTGGCACAAGGCTGCAGCCGTCGTATGGATGACCAGCTGAACTACACGATCATAGGGGGAAATGATCGGTGTAACAGGGATAAGGCTAGTTATCTGATATACTGAAAAGTATCATCAGGTACTAGCCTAACATAATGAGACAATAAAATTAGTTTAAAAATGACCACATAACGAATTTATAATGGGTAGATGCACCACAGGAATAACCAATTAAATGTACAGTAAAAAATATTAATACAATATGATAAAACCTGCAAAGCTATATAAGCAAAAGTAATAAAAGGCTGAATAAAAGGCATAAGATTACAGGAAATTATATAAATCGAAATCAACATTTAAACCATGAGGTGTGAGAGTTTGGAGTGTGTACACCCACTCCATTTCAGTTTTTCCTAGAATGTTTTTAATATTCCCCCCTCTCCATGGAACAACACATTTTTTTATTCCAATACACTTTAATAATCTAGGGTCTCTATTATGTTTAATGAAGTGTTTGGATACTGAATGATTTAAGTATCCATTTTTAATGTTTCTGCAATGTTCGCTTAATCGCGTTTTCAGGCACCTTGTGGTCATTCCAACATATTGGAGGCCACAAGGGCACTCAAGCAGATAGATAACATTTTTAGTTGCACAATTGATAAAATCATTAATTTTGTAAACATGATTTGTCATTTTGGAAGTGAATTGAGTGACTTTGTTAGGAACTGTGGGGTCCGTGCTTCTACACACTATACACATTTTGCATTTGCAAAAACCCTTAATCTGTGGAAAAAAAGAGGGTGCATGTGATGTTTCTTTTGTAAAATTCTTAGTTAATATTGATTTAAAATTCGGGGCTCCCCTAAAAACTATATTCGGACGTTCTGGTAAAATCTTTTGAAGAGTTTCATCCTGTTTTAAAATATGCCAGTGTTTCTTAATGATTTTTTTTATATTATTACTTTTGTTGTTATAATTAAAAATGATGGGCAGGGGCATAGGGTTATCTGTATTTTTTAACTTATATTGTAAAAGTTCATTTCTATCTTTATTCTGGATGTTTTCAATGGTATCCATGAGCTCTGTTTTGGAGTAATTTTTCTCGATGAATTTGTCTTTTAAAAGATTTGCTTGCATATTAAAATCACTTATTTCAGAGCAGTTCCTCCGGAGTCTTAATATTTGGCTCTTGGGGGCGCTATCGAGCCAGGGTTGATAATGGCAACTTGTTTTGTCTATGGCATTATAGACACAGACTTTTTAAAAAAATGTTTTCGTATTTATTTTACCATTTTTTATAAAAATATTCAAATCTAAAAAGTTAATATGTTCCCTGCTATACTCATAGGTTAAAATAATACCTCTGTTATTAATATTAAGATTATCCATAAAAGAGTTAAGATCATCCTCAGAGCCATCCCAAATAAAAAAAAGGTCATCAATATATCTAAAAAATTAGACCAGGTTCGCTCTCCAGGCATGATCACTAAAAATAGCTTCTGACTCCCAGTTGGCCATAAATAAGTTGGCATAGCTGGGAGCGAACCTAGTACCCATTGCAGTGCCTCTTTTTTGTAAATAAAAGGAGTTTAAAAACCAGAAATAATTATTTTTTAAAATGATGTTAATACCTTCTAATATAAAATCAATTTGTGTGCCGGCAATTTTACCTTCTTTTGTTAGTATGTCTTTTATAGCTTCACAGCCTATCTCATGAGGTATAATAGTATACAATGACTGCACATCACAAGTAACTAATATAAAACTGGGTTTCCATATAAAATTATTTAAGAACTTTAAAAGAGCCATAGAGTCTTGAAGATAAGATCTCATAAGTTTAACGGATGGTTGTAAAAGGGTGTCTATATATTGTGACAGATTACATAAAAGGGAGCCTATGCCCGACACAATAGGTCTCCCTGGGGGTGAGGTTTCGTTTTTGTGAATTTTGGGGAGAAAATATATAACAGGTATTACCGGGAATTTTTTGTTTAAAAAATTAAATTCGTGTTTATTTAAAATCCCTAAATTTAAGCCTTTGTTTAAAAATTGAGTTAAAATGATTTGTGTTTGAGCAGTTGGGTCTGACAAAAGTTTTTCGTACACATTAGTATCATTCAATTGTCTGTGTGCCTCTTCAATATACATTTGACTGGATAATATGACAATCCCACCTCCTTTGTCAGCTGGCTTGATCACGATATCTTTATCTTCCTGAAGTTCCCTTATTGCCAGTTTTTCAGAATGAGTGAGATTTTGAGGATCATATTTATTGTTCTTAATTTTTTCTAAGTCCTTTACCACTAATTTCTCAAACATGGTGAGGGGAGCAGATTTAAAATGGGCAGGATAGAAGGTGGATTTTTCTCTAAGTTGTGTATTGATTATTGAATTGGGCTGTGGTGGTGTGGAGGGGGATGGGGTCGGGTTTAAAATGGAATTCTCTTCGTTTTTTTCTATAAAAAATCTTTTAAGGGTCGCTTTCCGGACAAATTTATTAACGTCAAGAAAGGCTTCAAAAGGTTTAAAAGCATTGGTTGGGGCAAATTTAAAACCTTTAGTTAAAACTGATATCTGTGCACTAGTTAAAATTTTTTGTGAAAGGTTACAAATGCCAGTATTCGTATTGGTATTGTCATGAGTGGTTATGGTCTTTCTAGTCTTTCTTTTTTGTTCGCGCCTACCACTTCTTCTTCCTCTAAATTTAAGGTCCGTTTTTGTGACCGTAAGGGGTATGGTGTCTGGGTTAGTGAGGTGGGGTGGGTTCTGATTTCTAAAAAATGATCTTCATTTTCAAATTCTGAATCCAATGATAGTAATTGGTATCTGTTTTGGTGACTGGGGATCGTGGGTGATTTGTAGTAATTAGAGTACTCTTTGTGATCATTGATATATCTAGATCACAAATCATGTTTACAAAATTAATGATTTTATCAATTGTGCAACTAAAAATGTTATCTATCTGCTTGAGTGCCCTTGTGGCCTCCAATATGTTGGAATGACCACAAGGTGCCTGAAAACGCGATTAAGCGAACATTGCAGAAACATTAAAAATGGATACTTAAATCATTCAGTATCCAAACACTTCATTAAACATAATAGAGACCCTAGATTATTAAAGTGTATTGGAATAAAAAAATGTGTTGTTCCATGGAGAGGGGGGAATATTAAAAACATTCTAGGAAAAACTGAAATGGAGTGGGTGTACACACTCCAAACTCTCACACCTCATGGTTTAAATGTTGATTTCGATTTATATAATTTCCTGTAATCTTGTGCCTTTTATTCAGCCTTTTATTACTTTTGCTTATATAGCTTTGCAGGTTTTATCATATTGTATTAATATTTTTTACTGTACATTTAATTGGTTATTCCTGTGGTGCATCTACCCATTATAAATTCATTATGTGGTCATTTTTAAACTAATTTAATTGTCTCATTATGTTAGGCTAGTACCTGATGATACTTTTCAGTATATCAGATAACTAGCCTTATCCCTGTTACACCGATCATTTCCCCCTATGATCGTGTAGTTCAGCTGGTCATCCATACGACGGCTGCAGCCTTGTGCCAGCCGCCGGTTTCATTATGCGTCTTGGGTTTCCATGACGACGGCCGCAGCTACACGCGAGCCGTCGTCACATCACAGTGCGAACCCATTCGTCAGACGCCGGCCGCAATCACATGCGAGCCGACGTCTAATTCCTACTTCCCAATTAGGACGCCGGCAGCTGCGCAGTGCTTGCCGACGTCCATAAACTCCAAGCCCCAGAATCCCCTGCGGCCACTTGCCGGTCACATGACTGTATTAACAAATGTATTTTTATTCTATTTACACTTCGTTTTCCTAACATTGATATTTTATAAGGCTCATAGAGCCTATTGTAATGTATATTACATAACACTGGTCTATTTTAATATGTTATATCATTACTGCTTATTATTCTAATTTTGATTGGCTATCCCTAATTTTTGGCGCCAATTTTAATTATCTGTACTGCTATTTAAACTTTACCTTGCCAGGTACCAGGTTCTTTTCCATATTGATAAAGCCGTATTGGCGAAACGCGTATGTGGACTTTTACTGTGTATTTTATTATATTAAAGAATATTTGGTCACTTTTTTTACTAGTACCATCTATCTATTTAATACACTGAGCACCGTTTTTATACCTGTTTACTACCTGGCATCATTTTGGACCACAAGCAATCCTTAGGTGGGGATAATACCACCAACGCTATCATCAAAGAGCAGTTGGTCTGCTCCATCCTTGTGAGTATTATTTTTACTTTCTGTTTTTACCGTGGATTTTACCCAGTGAGCACTATTTGTTGTCTCCTTTTCTTTTTTTTTTATATATTTGACCACTAACGGAGGAACCTTCCATATATCCCATAAGCGGGGATTATACCGCTGCACGCCCTTCATACTAGAGCAAGTTATAGCTCCTCCACATGTGAGTTTTATACCAGCTTTTAGACTGTTGTATATTTTTTATCAGACGTATTGCACTATTTTTTCTCTTCATTTTTCTCCTATATCTGAGTCAATCCCTCGTAGCCTTTCAGTTATATTTTGTTTCTGGTTGGTCATGGCTCGTGCATAATTGTATAGCCTTTTTTTTCTTCCAAATTTTGTATTAATGCCAGTTTGATGATTAAATAAATATTACAAGCACCATAACCACTACAACACACTGCAATTCTTAGCTCAGGAGAGCCATCAACCCCAGGTAAAAAAAAAAACAAAAAACAGGCTACTTACAATGAGAGGGCACCAAAGCATTCCTGATACCATATTTGCTGTAGTGGTTATGGTGCTTGGAGAGTTCCTTTAAAGGAAACCATGTCATAAATCGTTATGTAGCCCACTGTAAAGAGCTCTCATATAATCAAAAAGCATTTGTGCACTAATAGTTTGAGAATTCATATCAGTAATATGTATGATTTTTTTAATTTAACCTCCTTGTAAGGTTTACCAGAACTGTATTGTTTTCTAACTTAGGGAGATATTCGCTGCCACTCCATCAATTCTCTTAAACGGACACTTCAGAATAGATTTAGCACTTTTTATTTTCTAAAGTATGTTACATTGATAATGCATTAAATATATGTGTAGACGTGGAGGGGAGACGATACCTTAATTATACCATAATGGCCCTCTCTCCATTTTATAATATATTGGGTCATCGACTCGTTGTATCTTCTACAAACTTCTGTTCTATGTTTACTTGTTTGTAATGTATAACTGATTAATCATGGTCCTTATTACCATGCATTATGTAAATATATGGACACAACAGAGCAAAGGGTCAACACAAACACACCACAAAAACAAGCAGGAAAAAAGGCAGCACACCTAAAGGAATAGGGTTCCCTCACAAACCCTAAACGTTATTAGAAAACAAAAAGGAAAAGGAGGAAGGTAGCGCCAGTAATCTTGTATGTATTAAACTATATATATATATAAAATACAGTGGGACCTCGGTTTACGAATGTAATGCGTTCTCCGGGACGTTTCTTATTGCGAAACATTTGTAAACCGAAACGCGGTTTCCCATAGGAATGCATTGAAAACCAATTAATCCGTTCTGGAGGTCAGAAAAAAGTCAAAATGAGCTGGCATGGAAACCAACCCACAATGTAGAACACACAGTAAAAGGCATGCAAACGATGAAGCTCAGCTCCCTACCTTTCCACAGCTTGAGAAATGCGCCAAAAAGTCCCAAAACTGCAAACAATTTCCAGAATGGCTCCAAAACTCGATGCAAAAGCCGCTCCAACACCTCCAAACTCGACGCCACGTGATACCCACAGACTCCAGCATGCAGGGGGCGGCCCTATAAACCTCCCAAGTGCAATGCGTCCTGGGGAAACTTGCTTTGTATTGCGAAACAAATTTGTAAACCGAGGCATTATTTTCAATGGATTTTCATTTGTAAACCGAAAATTTTGTTAACCGAGGCGTTTGTAAACCGAGGTCCCACTGTATATAAAAAACTAAAAGTATTTATAAAATATAAAATAGAATGGAAAAGTCAAATCCGAATAAAATACCACTAGTAAGGGAACAGCCACGTCTTGATAGAGGTAGTTTCCTTATGGGGAATTCCAGGTCAGGCAAGGCTTGAAATCCGTTTGTGCATATAAGAGAACAAAAGAAAGGCCCCAATGGTACAGTACGTTTCATTAATAATGAGTAAATAATAATTTAAGTCCTACTAACATTTACCAGAGCTTAGGCCAGCTCTGGATTTCGCAGCTTAGAGTGGTATTATCCCTACTTCTAGGATATATAGATGAGTGCATTTCTCAGATCTCTCAGCATAATAGTGCCAAAGGGACCCAGGGAAATAAAGAAACAAAATATAATAAAAAATAATGTTCTTTGTGTCCTTAAAAGTAGTAAAAGTACCGCATATACTCGAGTATAAGTCGAGTTTTTCAGCACATTTTTTGTGTTGAAAAACCCCCACTCGACTTATACTCGAGTCAATGTCTGTATAATGGCAAATTACATTGCAATTATGCAGACCAGGACCGCCGGGCTCATTACAAGCCCGGCGGTCCTGTTTGGGGGCTGTCAGGAAGCGTTTACTTACCTTTCCTGCATCTCCTGTCTGCTCCCTTCTCTCTTCTCCGGTCAGCTCCCTCTGCAAGTCTCGCGATAGCCGCGTGGTCAGAGCGTTGCCACGGGTTAGGGGTCTCGACTTATATTTGGGTCAACTTATACTCGAGTATATATGGTATATATATATGAAATGTACTCACATTTGATCGAGCAGACTAACTGCTTAATGTATTGGGCGCATGTGGTATGATCCCTCACTAGAAGTCCTCACTAGAGTGGATAGACAGGATGCCAGGCAGTTGTTAAAATAAATACATTTATTACATACGGTAGTTACATGAAAGGAGATGCCCATCAAGGTCAGCCTTCCTCACATATGTTTTTTGCTGTTGATCCAAACAAAGAATAAAAAAAAAACCCAGTTTTAAGCACTTCCAATTTTGCAACAAACTAGGAAAAAAAATTCACTCTTGACCCCAGAATGGCAGTCAGATTTCTCCTTGGACCAAGAAGCTATTACCCAGTCTAAATGCATGACCTCGTGTCCTATGTATAGCCCTGGTTGTGAATAGATTTCCAGACAATTGTTTGTATTGGCCCCAAATCAATTTGTATAATGTTATCATATTGCCTCTGAGGCGCCGTTTTTAAAACTAAAGAGATTTTAATTTTATAACCTTTCTTCGTAATTAAAATGCTGTATTCCTTTTATCAATTTTGTAGCCTGTCTCTGCACTTTGTGCGTATTTATCCACAAACACACTGGCTCTTACACACACCGAAAGCAGGATAGTTGGGAATCATGGCAATGGCTGGCTGTAATTGGCTGAGAGCGTCAGGGTCAGATTTCCAAAAAGGCCGCTAAGACCATAGCCCTGGGGGGGGAGGCAAAAGGATGTGGTACAGCTAGTTTGGCCCTCAATGGCCAGCCCCTGTTTTAATATATTTACTGCTGTGTAGGTCGGCCATGAGGAGACATAGTAAGGCTGCCCTTTAATAAGAATGGTTAGAACTCACAGTGAGGGAGGGGGTGTGGCTACCTCTGCTGACAGACAGCAGTTACTGGGGGTTAATGCCCTGGTCCTACATGATGCAGACAGTGTGATGGAATCTGCTTCCAGAGAAGTAACAAGGCTGATCTGCAGCAGCCATGGGGAGAGAGGCAGCATGTGGGGAGCCATCTTGGAAAGACACAGCAGCAATAAATAGATCAGTGGACACTGGGCCAGGAGAGTAACAGAGAGAACATAAAACTAATAGCATGTAGAAAGACAGTAATAAGAGACAAAGTAAGGACACTGTCTAGCAGTAATAAACACTATCTAGGAGGGGACAGCAATAAAGGACAACCTAGGAACAGATAGCTTAGCCATAGAGAGACTGATAAGACACAGTAAGGGGAAGAGACAGCATGGACAGTGAGATGGGGAGGAACAGCATTACGAGGAAAGTAGAAAGGCATTGTGAGGAGAGACATTCTAAGAAGAGGAGAGCGGTGATACTATGGGGAGAGACTGCACAAAGACTGTATATGAAGGGGGAATAAATTGGTTGCTATAAACTAAATGAAAAACCAAAAACTAAAAATCACAGGAAATTGACAAAAAAAGAATTAGGAATAAAGTGTGGATCAAAAAACAAAACAAAAAAAAAAAAGACAGTATGAGAACAAAAAAATAAAATAGGGAAGCAATTAGGTATTATGTATTTGTGACATATTTTCATGGCTGAACATTTAATTTAGGGCAAAAATAACTTTAGTAGCAGGGTACTGTTCAATATTGGTTGTGGTGTACATTTCATGAGGAAATGTTTTTGAGGACATATCCTATGATTTTTTTGCCCATAGTTTGGGTGGCTGAGTGGTGTGGTTAGTTGTTCACAAGGTTAATAGATCATGATGACAACATTATAGATGTTTGTGGACTACACTTCCTATGATGTTCAGCTAGATACTGCGCACAGAATTACTAACAGCCCCATCCCTCAACAGCCTCCCTTCCACACACTCACAAGCAGCTTCCCATTCACCTATTCAGTAGCATGCACCACAGTGTTTGTATGTGTGTGTATAGGAAAGGATAGGGGAGGGTGTGCAGAGTGCATTGAGGAAACTGGCCTTGGGGCAGCAAGGAGGATAAACCCGGCTCTGTGAGAGGTTTCAGCCTATGACAGTGCCCATTGCTGGTATGAGATGGTCAGACTGGAAGGAAGGGTATACTCTATGCCTTATTTATTCCAAATAACTATACCTGCACTCCTATGGTCACTGCTGCTTCATGACAGCAGTTTTATAACAAATACATGATTATATTGTATTTTTTTAGGCTTGTGGAAGGGTTATCAAACTTTGGACCCCTTCACAATACCATCCATTCCCCACTCTACAACATAGCAACCTGCTGCCAAAGCCATGGACTGACAGCGAGAGTAATTATTCTGATATCTTCAGCTCCCCTATCGTTTTTGGCCTTGCAGCATTTTAGATTCAGATGATATTCTACTGATTATAATGCAAACTGAACCCAGGCTCATTCTGCACTTGGCATGCTGTGTCCTGCTACGATTATACAGAATGGTTTAAACTAACCCTAGCTGCAACTGTTTACAAATCAGCCGTCCAAGTATGTTTATGATCAGAATTCATTTAATTTTGAACTGCGCCTATAGGAAGGTACATCACGTAAGTTGTACAACCCCTGTTAACATGTTTATGAACGCATTATACATGTGATCTGGTTAATGTATATATGCTGTCATGCTATAATTTCTAACAAACACATGGTTCAGCCAGTAAGTCCTGGATAAGTTAAAATCAGACTGATTGCTGACAGAGCCAGGCTCACCAGGTTTCGAGTGACATCACTTGTATTTATGTGCTGTCCCAGCATGATGAAGATGTCACAGACATATAACTGGCAGACAAGGCACTTACAGGGCTTTTTAGGCTGCTTTCCCAAAAGTTTCCGAGACACATATAGATCTCTCACAAATGTAATTGAACTTTTCTGTTTTCTGGCCCTTTATTTTTTAACCATGTTCTTATAACCTTTATATAAATTCCATGTATATAACCTCTGATGTGATGCTTATGAAGGTCTATTACAATTCATGGTGTATAGGTGACATGTCTGTTATAATTCACCAGTCCAGGAATCCAAATTATTTATTAAATGATTACTAAAGTCACTCAGGCATATTCATTTTAACAAAGTGATCTGGGTGCAGTGGCTCTTTAGTTCTAACCCTGCAATGTAGAAGATTGCTGTTTTTTAGAAACTGTATTGTTTTTGATGTAGTCTAAATTAATCTACATCATTTTCATTGCTGGGTAGTAGTGATGTCCCGAACGGTTCGCTGGCGAATAGTTCCTGGCGAACATAGCTTGTTCGCATTCGCCACTGACGGCGAACATATGCGATGTTCGGTCCGCCCCCTATTCGTCATCATTGAGGAAACTTTGACCCTGTACCTCACAGTCAGCAGACACATTCCAGCCAATCAGCAGCAGACCCTCCCTCCCAGACTCTCCCACCTCCTGGACAGCATCCATTTTAGATTCATTCTGAAGCTGCATTCTTAGTGAGAGGAGGGACAGTGTAGCTGCTGCTGATTTAATAGGGAAATCGATAGCTAGGCTAGTGTATTCAGTGTCCACTACAGTCCTGAAGGACTCATCTGATCTCTGCTGTAAGGACAGCACCCCAAAAAGCCCTTTTTAGGGCTAGAACATCAGTCTGCTTTTTTTTTTCCTGTGTAATCTAATTGCAGTTGCCTGCCTGCCAGCGTGTGTGTCAGGCTCACAGAGTATACTGTGCCCACTTGCTCAGTGCCACCACTCACTCACTGGTGTCACAATAGCTTGCATTTAAAAAAACCAAACCTTTTTTTGACTGTAATATAATAGCAGTCAGTTTCCTTCACACGTGTGCGTTTCAGGGCCTGCCCAGTGCCACCAATCACTCACTGGTGTCACAATAGCTTGCATTTAAAAAACAAAAAAACCAAAAACAATTTTGACTGTAATATAATAGCAGTCAGTTTCCTTCACACGTGTGTGTTTCAGGGCCTGCCCAAAGCCACCACGCACTCACCGGTGTCACAATAGCTTGCATTTAAAAAAAACAAAACTTTTTTGACTCTAATATAATAGCAGTCAGTTTTTCTGACCATCACTATTGTGGCCAGAAAGAGTCCCTGTGGGTTTTAAAAGGACTCATCTGATCTCTTGCCCATTGAAGTCTATGGCGGTTCGCCTGGATCGCCCGTTCGCGAACATTTGTGGAAGTTCGCGTTCGGCGTTCGCGAACCGAAAATTTTATGTTCGCGACATCACTACTGGGTAGTTCATCTTTAGTAGCGGTAATACTGACGAAATAGGTGTTGTACAAACTGAGTTTTCTTACGTTGAAACAAGTTGTTGAATGGTGTGCACTGCTATGGTACATTACACCAATAGTTACTGGTAACCCCTTCCTGTGTGCTAGATGTATGCGTATGTTCAAACCATTTTAATGCAATACAGTATTCTGTTAAAACTCATTTTGTGTTCTCTGCAGATAACCCCCCACCCTTCTTGCTTTCTGTATCTCTTAAAAATTTCAGTAAAAGAGAATTATAAAATAAAGTAGGTGTTGCAGTTAGCATGTACATCTCCCATGTTTAAATTAGTGTAGACCCACCGATATTGGGGTACTATGACATACTAGTTAGTTTAACCCCTTAAGGACACATGACGTGTGACATGTCATGATTCCCTTTTATTCCAGAAGTTTGGTCCTTAAGGGGTTGAAGTGATATGGCTATATGGTGTAAATTAATGCATATATTTTTTTCTAAGATAAGTGATTTTAACTAGCCTCGTAAGATAGGGCTCGACAAACTGGCTCCTAGATTTAAAAGCAAGTTTTTAAGCTCTGGTGTAAGAGTTAAAACTGTACTTTTCTTGTGTGTGTGATGTTCCCTTAATCTGTATTTTGTGTATATTTTGGTCTTGACAGCAGCAGCAATGTTCTGGGTGTGCCTCCCAACCCCCCTTTTTTAAACTGATGGCCACTATAGAGGGTACTTCTGTGGCACTGACCGAATAAGACTTGGTCACATGACACGGAAGCCTCCATAAGAAACATAAGATTTATTGTTTGAAAAGATAAATAATTAAAATGGAAAATATAATTACTTGATCCGGGATCAATTAAGAATTAGAAATTAAGATTATGAAATTTGTTTGAATGTTTATCAATGTCTGTTTCACATTCTGAGGGTTTTATAACTGTATACGTGTGACAGGTTTGGTTCCCTTTACATTCCTGACAATTCTCAGTTTATTAAATAACCCTGCAAGTACTGTCCGTGTAACACATTGATGTGTTTTATGTAAAAAAAAACTGTTGCAATTCACTGTATTGTATCCACCAATCAAAAGACTTTCCTAGCATGCATATGCTTATGTTTATCCATAATTAGCAGAACTAACTGATACTAAATAAACTTAGCAATTAAAATGTTAGAGAATGAAAAGCAAAAGACATCAGTAAATGTATAAAAAATAGTTTATATTGGTGTTTCGGTTGTTGTTTTTGAGGGTGTTTTTTAATTCTTTTTTTTTTTTTTTAAATAGAACATAGTTTCCATATTGCATATCAATAACAATATACATTGGTATTTATACACAAAGAAAAGTTTTACAGAGTATTATGGGAAATTTTAGATTATAATATAAATATAACGGATAAATGTGTTTCACTATATGATATTTTTTAAATATTTGTTTATACAGCAGCGCTCAGGACAGGAAAAACCCCCAGTGGAGGAAACCTGTGAGGAACCATGGCCGCTGTACTGCCCTCCCTCAAGGCATACTATTAATTTAGGGGTAATTCATTAGGTTTAGTCTTTAAATTATTAAGTGGGTGACTGAGTGAGTGTGGGTGACTGAGTGATATTGAGTGTGTGTGGGTTAGTTAATGAGTGAGTGTGGGTGAGTAAGTGAGTGGGTGTGGGTGAGTGAGTGTGGGTGAGAGAGAGTGTGAGAGAGCGTGATTGTGAGAGAGTGAGAGAATGAGTGAAATTGAGTGGGTGTGAGAGTGGGTGTAAGTGAGAAATAGAGAGAGTGATAGATAAAGATAGATAGATATAGATAGAAATATAGACAGCGAGTTGAGCGGTCAGGCAGCTCAGATCACAAAGGTGCATACCGCGCACATGCACAGTGGAGCGCTCAGTTCTTTCATAGAGCGGCATTCAATGCCGCTTTATGAAGAACCTGATTGGCGCATGCCCGCCTGAGAGCGATGACGCTTCTCAAAGAGAAGATTGATTGGGCCCCGCTATTTAATCATTTCGACTAAAAAGGGTGTATTTGACCTGAGGAGGAGCTTGGCGCTGGAACGGAGGTAAGTTTTAATGATAAAAAGGGCTCGAATTTAAAAAAATATATATATTTTTTTTTTTTTTTTTAATTCTTTATTTTTGTTGCGCAGGTGGTTACAGAAATATTGACGAACGCCACAACAGCGTATACGTGCAAATCAACGATTTAAAACAGTGGCAGCGCTACATGCGCATTTTTAGATTTTTAGGTACAGGCTTATCTATACGCCATAGATGCGTTCCTAGATGCGTATACATGCTTAGTAATGGCGTGAGTGTATGTATAGTTTAAAACATAACTGGTTAGACCTTTTCGCTTTAAACAAAACTAGTGGGGTGTTACGTTGCTACATATTACGATCATATAGTAGTAATAACAGTAGTATGGTTATCATATCATGAGGAAAAACAAGTGAACAAGACATTATGCTAGCAGAGCTGTACTGTATATAAAGAGTAAACTTGGGAGCAAATCGAGCATACACAAAATAGTGATACTGTATAAAACTGGCATTATAATTATGGGTATTGGAGTCACTAGCTTAGTAGGGACTTTACTGATCAATGATCTGCGTCCAGTCAGCCAATACCCAAGTCTGGGAAACAGAGACCTGGAACATGGGGGTTCAGTAAGGCGATCTTGACTGCACTGGGTGTGAGTCCCTCTCCGGTTTGTTTTCTCCCCATGTTCTTTGGTGCTGTGGCGTGGTGTGCCGATGGGGTCTGTTTCCAGGCGTACCAGGGGTGCAGCCCGCGGGAGAGTCGTGCGGATGAGTGCCCTTTAGTGGAGAGCGCTTGTGTGACTGTCCCTGTAGTGGATACTTGGTTTAGGTTAGGTCGAGGTTGGTACATTTTGCCTTTTGGGTGCTTTTTTCTTCCCCCTCCCTGGGCATATTTGTGCTGCTTATACAGGGTTTTTCCATGGTGTGCTTTGTACGCCCTGAGGGAGTATGGCGGTTTCTGCAGCTTGCCAGGTTTGGCCGCTCTCGTGGGACCTAGTGGTCTTTTCGGCAGGGCGCACATGGTAGCGCTGCTGTGCCCAGCCTCGTGTTCAGTGCTTGCTGCTTGCTGCAACCTGTGGGGTTCCCCCTGTTGTTGTCTGCCCCCGGGAGGTGAGTATCCCTGCTGTACCTGCTTCATTTGTTGTGCTTTGTGTCGGAGCTTTCGCCAGAATCTTTTGAACAGGTCGTCCAGACGCTGTTCCAGCGTTGTGTGCTGCTCGTCTGCCTCCGCCTCATGGTCAGCTGCCGCCATCTTGGTCTCTGTGGCTCGACCGAGTGTGCAGCGCTGGCCGACCAGTAGCGAGGTGTGGATGCTTGCGGTTGCTGTTCGGTGACCGGGATAACCCCCACCGGTCGGGGGGGGGGGGGGGGGAAAGTACTTCGCTGTGGTCCCTGTTACTGTTGATATGCCCGGAGAGCGGCCGTCTCTCCGTGGCTCAGTCCCATGAAGGCCGCAAGCCTCGTCGTGTCAGGTCGGCTGTGCAGGGAATTACAAGAGGTACCATACGATTCGGTAGCCTACCCTGATTACGGGTACCGAGGTCTGCAGTCTGTGGGAGTCAGTGTGCAGGCGCTGTGCCCCGTTTTTTGTCCCCAGACGTGGGAGCTCTTGCTGGGCACGTCTGGGCTGCTTGCCTGCTTGGCTCCGCCCCCCAAAAATATATATTTTTAATTGGAAGTTCATATAAAAGCAAAAAAGAAGGCTAGGGGACCTGTCTTTCTTGCTTTTCTATGTTGACTAAAGCGATCCTTTAATATTTCATTTAAAGGAATACTATAGTCACCAGAACAACTACAGCTTATTGTAGTTGTTCTGGTTATTATAGCTTGTCCCTGCCAGCTTTTTTCTGTAAATACCACCTTTTCAGAGAAAAGGCAGTGTTTACATTACAGCCAACGAACACTTCTAGTGGCCACCACTCAGATGGCCACCAGAGGTGCTTTCCCCACAGAGATGCATTAAATCAATCTATGAGGAGATGCTGATTGGTGCAGCACAGTGTTTTGCCACCAATGCACAATAGCCTTACAATGCTTTCCTGTGGGAAAGCATTGGTTATTCTAAAATCATCAAATCTGATGTCAGCATAGGAGGCAGATCGGGGTGGGGCCAGACGTGAGAAACCCCGCACGGCACTGGATAAAGGTGAGTAAATCACCTTTATAACCCGAGGTAAGGGGAGCTGACCAACTAAACGATGATTTTAGAACTATAGTGTCAGGAATACATGTTTGTGTTCCTAACACTATAGTGCCCATTTAAGTTTTTAGTAGAACCCAAATTAGATAGAAGAAGAGGAGCCGTACAATCTAGTCTGGGATTTTGGAGGAAACTGGGCACACCACGCTCAGTAGTATGATGACATTACTGGAGGCATAGATGTTGAACTGGGTTGTTTTGCTTCATAACCAAGCCAGATGTATGAAAAGCGTGAGAGACCACTGCAGATGTTGGCAAAATGAGCAGATTTCAGAGACAGTTGGAGATGCTGATGGCTATACAGGTGCTGGATACATGTGCAGTTGTTGCTGATGAACAGAAATGTTGGAGAAACGTCCAGATGTTAAATAGTTTCCTCCTTGTTGTTCTCCCATTTCTGTAAACAGGATTGACAGACATAAAGTGATGTATTATTATTATTTAGATTTTGTCTGTTGACATTAAACAGTTTAAAGTAACACTATATTGTCAGAAATAAAAATATTTATATTTGGCACTTTACTTGTAAAAACACAGTTTAGGTTGCTGGTCCCCCTCGCCTGCCTTTAAAAAGGTAATTTACTCACCTTTTTTTCTACACCGCACCGGTCTTGTTGCAGCTAGCGCCACCCTGCTCTGCCTCCTTTGCCGAGATCATCAAATTTAACTATCTCAGCCAATCAAATGCTTTCCCATGGGAAAACATTCAGAGGCTATTGCATAGAATCAATGCATCTCTATGGGTAGCGTTCAGCATCTCCGTGCAGAACTTGGAGACGCTGAATCCCAGTGCTGCACACTGAGTGACTGCCACTAGAGGTTTCCTAGGTTTCCTACAACTACATTAAAGAACAACTATAGCTTAATGTCACTGCAGGCTTTTTATACATTACTAAAACAGTGGCAATAGATCTTTCCAAGTTGTAAATTCCTTAGTGAGTTAATGAAAAGTATCAACATAAATGAGAACATTTAGGCCAATCTTGCTGAAATAGAAACATTGCCTACTTTTGCCTAGATTTGTCTCTCAGATGTCAACCACCGCTACTTACCATTTATTGAATAAACTCCAAAGTTTGCTGGAGTATTCTGCAACATAATGCTTTAGGCAGCAACCTGTAATATAATAGAATGTCAGTAACATTTCCCTTCACAATGTATAAAAGGTAATATATATAGTACTTTCTGAACAGTCAGTACTTAGTTTAAGTGCAATCTCCACAATGTTTAGTATTTTACCTGTTTGTTTGATGACAATTTTAGCCACTTCCCACTGCGCAGGTTTGGTGACCCGAGAGTTGCTGGTGGTGTAGTTGGCATTTCTCTGACAGGGGCAGGATAACAGATGCCACGGTAATGGAACTCGGACAACAAACTCATTCGGCTTTCGCCGAAAATGTCGGATCGCCCCTCCATGATGGTTTATCCGAGTTCTTGTCCATGCCCAGTGGGAAGCATTTGCAGCCATGATCTAGGTGGAAAAAAGAACAGGAGCATAAAAAATGACCAATGTTCAACTTAAATGTTAACTTTTAAAACAACAAAGAAATGAAATGCTGACATCAAATGTGCAATCCTTGGCTGGTAGCTTTGCATAGTTATACTAATATTTGTTTTATTTTTATTTTAGAGAAATCTGCATAATTTGAAAGGATTAAAGTTGTATTACATTTTATAAATACATTTCAATTCCTGAATAGAAATTACAGTCATTCATAAATCAAAAAGCCTTCTGGATTCTGTAAGTTACATTTCTATGTACTATTTTTACAATTAAAGTTGCACGTTAGGTTGTTTAGTTGGGTACCTTTCCCATTGTGTAAACCTTCAAAGCACAATTAGTGATGCCATCCGTGTATTTTTCATCCTAATGTATGATTTGGATGGCACTCGCATAAAGTATGAGGACCCCATAACTTATGGTTGCACTGAGGATGACATATAATAGTCTTCTAAAATCCTTGCACCGGCCCTGCTCACAACAACATGTTCTCATCATTAAAGATTATAGATTCAGTTGTGTGTGGGGAAAAAAATATTTTGATTTGAATAACTAGAAGAAAGGATCTAGATACCGTCTCTTAGAAATTGTTCATTAATGCCGAAGGAAGGCTTTCTGAATGATAATCTTGGGTAAAATTTCCAGACACAAGTTTTAAAAAACCTGACTGCATCTGAAAACTAGTTTTCAATTCAATTCAAATCCTAAAGCATTTACTTAATCGAATGTCTTTTGTCTTTATTTCCAATGGATTGCGATTACAAACCTGCTCACATGTCTCTCTGCTCACTAGGGCTTGGAATCCCATTCGCGACCATAACTGGTCGCGTGCCTTGCAGAAGTGGTGCAGATGAAGACGCCAGTTTCCTCCGAGAGCCCAGGGATATATCTGGTTATAAAATGGCTCCTCTTCTTCTATACAATTTGCCAGATATCTTAAGATAGAAAAGAATTGCAAGTAAGTTACCAAAGTACATAAATGCAGCTCATGCCGTCTATATATCTCAAGTTGCAATGATTTTGCTACAAAAATTGCACATTTGACCCTTATTTTCTGTTTGTTATTTAAACGCTTCATAAAATACAGTGAGTATGACAAGAGAAGAGTTGTTAGCGTCTTAGATTAAAACCCTTAGGGAAGGTTAAAAACACTTACAAAGCTGTAAAAAAGTTGTCCCTATTACATTCTTCTTTCTTCAGTCCTGCTCTCTGGAAGTACGTCATCACCATTGCCAGCAGGTACTAGGAGAATATCAGAATTAGAGTAAGTCTTGCAATAAATGTTAGGAGAGAGAAAGTCCTACTAATACAGCACAGGAATCAACATACCTCCTACCTCCTGCATCTATTAAAGAAGGATACTGATGGGGGGGGGGGGGGCTAAAGGGGGAGCACCCAGACAGAAATTACTGGCAGTTTTAACATGATGGAATGTAGTCTATTTTCAATCTAGACAACTATGTAAAGTCAGTCTGGCATGAATGAATGCCTGCCAACCACGTAAGGCCAGGCCACTGAGGGCAAGTTGTACAGAAAGCATTGCTTTAGTGCTCTATGCAGGGTCCTAGTGATCTTAACATAGCACAAGCACATCTAATGATGTGTTTGTAATCTTGTTAGGGAAAGTTCCCTGATCAGCACCCCCACACATTGTATGTCTCATAAAAGCTATTCCTGGAGCTCTGGGGAGAGGAGAACCCTTCCCCTGGTTTTCACTTGGCTCTAAACTTCGCCAACATTGTCTCCAAACAGTGCTGTGATTGGTGGTCAGGGTACTGAGCGACACCCAATCAAAGATTCACTGGATTGCCGCACAGGTTGCATCCGGTGAATAGTTCCACAGCGAATTATGGTAACCTCCGGTCAGGCGCGTGGTGTGCAGAATAGATCCAGCCGATCCACAGAGTCCCCCATATCCTCCTGAGGGATAGCGTAAGCACTCGGGGCAACCATACCCATACAGTAACAATAGACTTAATTTTTTTCATTATTTAGAGCCTTCTGGGCCTGGGTCTATATAGCTGGCCACCAAGTCCCTCAACAAGCCTGGGGATTCAATCACAGACCATATATAAACAAAAAAATAGACATATAGCAGTAGACATAAGACTTAATTCACTAAACAGTGAATAAGGACTTTGAAACGATAGTCCAAGTTAGCAGCATTGGAGAAATTGTCTAGTTCCGATATTTATCCTTCGTGGCAAATTTGGCCTCAAATCTGCAACAATTTATTGTTTAGTACATACATCTCTTGAAAGCTAATAGGCAGCAAATAATTACCATATTAATACACTGCCATTGTATTGTAAAATTTCAATGAATTTATTTTAAATAATGTAATTTTATAAGTTATTGACTGTGGATCTAAATATCTTTGGCAGAAAAGTCTTGTTAGAATTATTAAGTAGAGAAAACAATGTTTTCTGATAATATTGACATTTGGTAAAAATGAGACCATATGTTAACAACAATATTGATAATAATAATATATTAGTAACAATACCTTGTCAGAAGACTTGAAATATTCATCAGTATATAGAAATGCTTGGACAATGGCATCATCTGTAATAAATAGGACAAGTAATAGCTATAATGAGACTAGAAATGCTTACTTTAAAATTAACTTTTCCTTACCCCCCTTCATGATGGCTGATGCACCCTGTGTGTCCTCATCACTTATGCAGTTAGTTTTAATCGATAGTGAGACTTTGATATTGCTGTAATTGTAATTAGTTAAGCTGTATGTCAGCAATTGCCCTCCTCGGACATCCAATCAGAATAGCAGTGGAGAACAGTGTGTCTCAATTGTGAGATATCCAGCAATATGATTTCATAGCTTAACCTGGTAACAGAATGCTATGACAACTGGAGGCAATCTCTCCAACCAGTACCCACCATGATCCGAAAGCACTGGGCTATTGCTGGCTCCCTCACCAATAAATGGCTCTGACCGCAATTGATTAGCAGAACAGGACATTGGAGTGTTAGCTAGGGTTAGTTAGGATAAGTTGAGGCTGTTACTTGTTAAGGGAACACTGTAGGCACCCAGACCACTTCAGCTCATTAAAATGGTCCGGGTGCAAACTTCCATCACCCTTAACCCTGCAAGTGCAATTTTTTTCAGTTTTTATAAACTGCAATAATTACCTTGCTGGGTTAAGTCCTCCTCTAGTGACTGTCTACCAGACTGCCACTAGAGGGACTTCCGGCTTCTTAGACGACTTTTGGTCGTCTAAACGACGCTAGAAGTCCTTATGCTATGCATGAGGACCTCCAGTGTTGCCAGAATCCCCATAGGAAAGCATTGAAAGCATTTTAACCCCTTCAACTCCGGGGGAGGGGGCACTCCAGGACTCTCTAGTGCCAGGAAAACTGGTTTGTTTTCCTGGCACTAGAGAATCCCTTTAACTAAGATTAGGGTTAGGTAGAGATAGACTTAGCGCTATATTATATGCTTCAGCATCCCAAGCTGAATTTAGCACCTCCTAGTGGTTTTGTTATAGATACTCCCGCCAACAAAAAATGTCTGTATGTTCATTCTGTTTAGTTGAGAAGTCAGTTAAAGCAGGGGCATACCTAGAGCATTTGGCACCCGGGGCGGATCCTGTTTTTAACACCCCCCCTTTAAAAAGTAAAAAAAAACCACCCACAATTTGTAAAAATGTTTTCAAGATTATTAATTGCACACATTTAGAAGGGGGCCAGAGCAGGAGTTTTGTATAAAGGGGCCAGTGCAAGGATTTTTTGCTAAATTGACAAAGATGGCATTTTGTACTCCCCACCCCTCCCTAATAATAGCACCTTCACCTGTGTGTCTTGTAGCCCACCTTTTGAATTTCTTACCCTCTTTAGTGTATTTTATCCATCCTTTACTATGTCTTCAATGCATCTTCACCTATGTGTCTCTTACAAACTCCCCTGTGTATCGTACTTTCCTGAGCACCTTTGTGTGTCTCATTCTCCCCTCCCCCATTCCCTTTGTCTGTCTCTTACTTTCCCCCAGCCCTTTGTGTGTCTCTTTCTTTCCCCCCAGCCCTGTTCTATGGCTCTCTCCCCTCAGCCAGTTTTGTGTGTCCCTACCCCCCAGGGCCCATTGTGTGTCTTTTTCCTCCCATGCCACAGAGACATAAATATATAGCAACACTCAACCATACAGGTGTACAGAATTATTCAGGCACACAGTCACAAAGATTTGCAGGCACACAATCAAATAGTCATACAAGCACACATTCATACAATCTACACATACAGGTACAATGCCTTACAAACACAGACATTCAGACACTGTCATACTGAGACATTCACATACTACGCGCTGCCATATACACATACAGACACAGGCATACAAAGACATATATATCCAGTCATATAGTCATACAGAGTAGGGTCGGATCCAGAACCTAATCTCTGGAAGGGCACTGGTAGTGGCTGTAGTTAGTTGAAAAGTTAGGGGACGTAATAGAGACTGTAGTGGGGTGACAGGGGCTGTAGAGGGTGGCTCATGAGCTTTAGAGAGGGGACAGGGGCTGTGGTGGGGGGCAGGCATGAGCTGTTGAGGGTGACAGGGACTGCTTTAAAAAGAGTAGATCATAAAAAAACAACAAAGTGTATTCTTTACCTTGGGCCAGGTAGGAGTGGAACAGGAGCTGGAGGATCCACACAGCAGCCTAGGAAGTCGGCCAGCTTCTTCTGATGATGTCAGTAGGAGGTGGTGTGGCTTCCACTGCTCTTCTGCCAGACTCCCCAGCGGTCTGGGAGAAGAGCTGTGGAAGCCACACCTCTTCCTCCTGACATCATCAGGAGAGGCCGGCCGAATTCCCTGTCCTGTGCTAGCTGCAGGGAGACAGTTAAGTTGAAAAATCAGAGTCCCCGGCCAGGGGCAGATGATTCGGATTTTTGCTCCCCCAGCTCTTGCGCCCTAAGGGGGCCACCGACCTGGATGCATGGGTTTTATAGAAGTGGCAAGACCAGGGGTTTTGTTGAAATCCCTCTCCTTCCCCCTTCTAAAAAATCCTTGCACCTACCTTCACAAAAAACCCATGCCCTCCCCCAATTCTATAAAACCCCTGTCCTGCCCCCCTTATACAAAACTCCTGTCCTGACCCCTTCTACAAAGCTCCGGTCCTTTCCCCCTTCTTACAAATTCCTGCACCCTCTTTCCATAACACTCCTGCACCTTTCTTCCATAAAACTCCTGCACCCCCGTTAAAGGAACACTATAGCGTTAGGAATACAAATATGTATTCCTAACACTATAGAGTAGGTGACTAGGGCCCCCTTCCGTGGTGAATAAATTGTTAATTAACCATTTATTTGCTTACCTTAATCCAGCGCCGGGCTCCCTCGGCACTGGTGACCTCTACTCCTCCATAGACGTCAGCTACCGAGTGGAGACGAATGCGCATGCACAGCCAGAGGCGTGCATGCATTCAAACCCGCCCATAGGAAAGCATTATTTAATGCTTTCCTATGGGGATCTTTTTTGACACTGGAGGTCCGTGAGGACGCCAGCATCAAATAAGTACGATTTACTCCATATTAATTGCGGAAGCGCCTCTAGTGGTTGTCAGGGAGACAGCCACTAGAGGCTGGATTAACCCTGCAGTGTAAACATAGCAGTTTCTCTAGGGACCTGGCACCCAGACCACTTCATTGAGCTGAAGTGGTCTGGGTGCCTATAGTGGTCCTTTAACAAACTACCCTGCCCTTTCCCCATTATATAAGTCCCCTGTCTTTCCTCCTTCTCCAAAACTCCTGTCCTGCCTCCTTATACAAAACCCCTGCTCTCCATTCCACCTATCCACTGCCACCTTCATACAACTCCTGCACACCCTTCACAAAAAAACCTGACACCCTCATACAATCCCCTGCCCTTACCCTATTCTACAAAAACCCTATCCTGCCCCCCTTATACAAAACCTCTGCCCTTCCCCCTTCACAAAAATCCAACACACCCTGCTATAAAATCCATGCACCCCCTTCACAAAAAACCCTGTTTCCTTCCCTTCACATAAATGCAATGCACCCCTCTCTTCACATAAATACCCTGCACCCCCATTGATGATCAATCAAACAAAATGCTCACATCTGAGTGAATCTTTTAGCTACTGGAGACCTGTGAAGGTGGACAGGCCGAGCACGTTGACGTCACGTCAGCATCATGTTGTGTGTCTCCGCACGCCTCAGCACTCCTCCACCTGTTCCTTCATATTACTGAAATAGTATAATGCTGGCCGGCCGCGGTGGTAATTTAGTGCTCTCCCCACTGCTTAACCAATACGTGAAAAATAGTCTATCCTACTGCGCTATTTAATACAACAGACGATCAAACAAAATCAGGAGTGATTATGTTTGGTGTACGGTATAACCCTAGTGCGTGGTACTGAATACAATTCAAGTGTGTTAATGAAATGAAAAATAAAAAGTATAAATAAGTTGTGCCACTGCCTAAAATTAAGATCCTATATCCTGTAAATGAGGAGCACTCAATGGAAAGGGTATAGGTGTCCTACGTGAACTGAGTAGAAAACACCACAATCTCCTCTATAGTGTAAGACCCTGGGGAGATAGCACAGCTAAGCGGACAAGGGCACATGTAGGAGTGTGGGGATAGATGCATGGGATTGGTTGGGAAAGAGTGTGTGGGTGGGATTATGTTCTGTGTAAGTTAGTGTGGGGGAGGTCTTACCTCAGTGCCACTTGGGATTCGGGCCAGCAAACAGCTTCCCTCCCGCCCGCCCTATTGGTATATTTAGTCACAGCTAACCGGGGGTATGTCCTTGCCAATTTTTTTTCGAGAGTTTGAGGGGTTACGTTTAAGTATATGGAATGAGATGAACAAGTTTTTAAGGTCTCAACCTCCCCTGCTTCAAACGGTTAACATTAGGTTGCCTGAGGTGTCGTGCCCATCGTGCGTGGATAAGGTCGGCTGATGGCGGGCATTGGAAAGATATGATTTTTATGACAAGGGGGGAGGTGAGAGGAAGTGGTGATTAGGAACCACTGTATGTTTATTGGCAAGGACGGTTGGGTCACTGTATAACACTGTGTGGAGTTATATATGTATATATGTTAATTTATGCTTATTTATGTCTAACGTTTTGGTTACAGAAAAACAGGAGATTTAATAAATAAAGTTATGGATGTGTTATGCAGTAATTTAGTTTGTGATAATAAATGATGTGGCCTGTTTCATCCATACTAAGTGGTCTGTCGTCATTGGGGGTTGAATGGGGTTAGTGTTCTAGGCTGCATCTCGATTCCCCACTACGTACATACATGGAGAACTAGTAATTCCCTTCAAGGAGGGGACCAATAGTTAACTCTAATGTTAAAGTACAGATATGTATGTACTGTTTCACATAAAGAATGACATAGTTAAGTAAAAACAAAGAGTATCATTAGGGACCATGCCACTAAACCGTACTTTCAGCCATTAGTGTAAAGATTAGGTAGTCGCTATGATACAAGAAACCCAAATAGAATACCCTCTTATAATTGCCTCTAGTGAATACCAGAGAGTAATTTGTCCGAGATTGAATTATTCACTGTTAATTGCTCTATTTAGTGCTTGTGGTCGGAGAATAAGTAAAGGGACACTATAAACACCAAAACAACTACAGCTTAATGTAATTGTTCTGGTGTCTACTACTTCTCCCTGCAAGTTTTTTAATGTAAACACCACCTTCTCATAGAAAAGTCAGTGTATACATTACTGCCTAGGGACACCTCCAGTGGCAGTCAGATGGCCACTAGAGGTGCTTCCTGGGTCTGTGCTGCACAGTGTGCAGCACTGGCGTACAGTATCTCAAAGCTCTGCATGGAGACACTGACCGCTCCCCATAGAGATGCATTGAGGCTGGGGCATCAAACAGCTATTTAGCCACTATATGTGTTCTTTGAATAACTGCCTATTCTGCTGAATAAATATTATTAAAACCATATAAACCCCAGATTTACACTATGGAGCAGAATTTCTTACCTAGAAGTTGGTAGAAAGCTTCCCTTTGCTCTCTTCCTTTGATGTCCAGGTGCCGGTCGTCTTCCTGTCCTGGGACAATGTCAGAATCTTTTGTCCTTCGTTTGGAAGCTGGTGAAGACCTGTTGTGGGAGAAAACCAGATGGTCCATAAGGTTTTATTGCTTAAAACCACTTTTTAAAAAATCCATTGTGTCAGTGCAGCTACTATATGCATATGTACTCTATGCAAATATGGGATTTTAGCAATGACTATTTTTCTATAAGGAAACACGGAGGAGTGATATAATTAATATGGTGTGGTGCGATATGACAGGCCTTAAAGAAACACTATATTGTAGGGAAAGACTGTTAGTGGCTTAGTCCCTCATTACATATAGATTTCCTCCCATTTGCAATAAAAATATATACACGTGTTATTTATCTTTTTCCTGTGTCCAATCTACCTTGTGCTGTTCACCTCTTTTAATCCCTCATTGTCTTTGATGAAACATGGCCTCCTCTTTATAGGTCTCATACGCGGTTGGTACTTCGCGTGCCTCAAAGCTTCCCCATAGGAAAGCATTGTATTTATGCCCTCCTATTTGCTTCAACGTCATGTGACCGTGTTTTACTCAGACAGTATCTCTAGTGACTGTCAGTACAATGCAATGTAAACCGTGCAATAAAAAATAAAAAAAATGGTTAAAAGGACAGGGCCATTGCAGCCAGATTACTATAGTGTTCCTTTAAGTGAAATATGTTCTTTCCTTTAGTGTTACTTATTTTTCTTGCTCTCTGTCTCCCAAGAGCTAACATCCAGCAAAATCAGAATGTATTTTATATAATCAAAAGCGTTCAATGTTGAAAATCCCATCCTTAAATGCTGACTATAGCATTAGGAACACTGTATTCCTAATGCTGTGTTGTCCCTGTCTCAAACTTAATAGTTCCCCCACCACTTACGGTCCAGTGAATAAAGGGTTAAAACACAATTTTTGCCCACTTACCTCTTTGCAGCACAATGGTCTCCTCCAGCTACATCACGGCATTGGTGGAACCTAATGCACAGCGAGCACCTCGTACACATTAAATATCTCAAAGAAAGCATGGAATCAAAGCGTGAGGACGTCCAATGTCCTTTCACAGAGTAAAACTATGTTAGGGATCAGGAAGCAACTCTACTGACTGTCTAGAAGAACTCTGTAGTGTTTTACATTGCAGAGTTAAACCGACAGAGGCAATGCACCCAGACCACTTCAATGAGATGAAGTAGTCTGAGTGCCTATAGTGTCCCTTTAATGTAAGCGGAATAGAAATGTATGTCATATTTTACTTACTGCTTCCCATTGGAAGTGGATCCCGTTAATTCCCCTTCTGGGCGCTTCCTCTTCTGCAGGCAAGAATCCTTCTTCTGCCGCACGTTGGGGAATTGGCTGAAAGATAAACTGGATTTTACATGTTTGTAATGGAATAATGAGGCATGGCCTTAATTCACCAAACAGATAATTGATGTGAATAATGGCCATTTTAGAAAAACATTGAAAGCTTTGCTATGTTAGCAATATTTTGCACTTGATTTTCATTTTGTGACAATTAACTGTTTAGAAACAAATCCTAATAATGTTAATGTATGCGCCATATCTTATTTAAATTTGTTCTTCAGTCTATAAATGCTGGTTAGAAATATGGCAATTATTCACCAGAGAACGGATTATATTGAATGAAAATCCAGCTAGGGCATCAAACAGCTATTTAGCCATAGCCACTATATGTGTTCTTTGAATAACTGCCTATTTGGCTGAATAAATATTATTAAAACCATATAAACCCCAGATTTACACTATGGAGCAAATGTAGGCTGAAATAGCCACACTGTCTCTATATCTGAGTACATTTTTTCCCAAATCAGCTATTGATAAATAATTATTTTCAATACAATGTTCAGTTCTTTACATGTCACTATGTACAGGGAGTGCAGAATTATTAGGCAAGTTGTATTTTTGAGGATTAATTTTATTATTGAACAACAACCATGTTCTCAATGAACCCAAAAAACTCATTAATATCAAAGCTGAATATTTTTGGAAGTAGTTTTTAGTTTGTTTTTAGTTTTAGCTATTTTAGGGGGATATCTGTGTGTGCAGGTGACTATTACTGTGCATAATTATTAGGCAACTTAACAAAAAACAAATATATACCCATTTCAATTATTTATTTTTACCAGTGAAACCAATATAACATCTCAACATTCACAAATATACATTTCTGACATTCAAAAACATAACAAAAACAAATCAGTGACCAATATAGCCACCTTTCTTTGCAAGGACACTCAAAAGCCTGCCATCCATGGATTCTGTCAGTGTTTCGATCTGTTCACCATCAACATTGCGTGCAGCAGCAACCACAGCCTCCCAGACACTGTTCAGAGGGGTGTACTGTTTTCCCTCCTTGTAAATCTCACATTTGATGATGGACCACAGGTTCTCAATGGGGTTCAGATCAGGTGAACAAGGAGGCCATGTCATTAGATTTTCTTCTTTTATACCCTTTCTTGCCAGCCACGCTGTGGAGTACTTGGACGCGTGTGATGGAGCATTGTCCTGCATGAAAATCATGTTTTTCTTGAAGGATGCAGACTTCTTCCTGTACCACTGCTTGAAGAAGGTGTCTTCCAGAAACTGGGAGTTGAGCTTGACTCCATCCTCAACCCGAAAAGGCCCCACAAGCTCATCTTTGATGATACCAGCCCAAACCAGTACTCCACCTCCACCTTGCTGGCGTCTGAGTCAGACTGGAGCTCTCTGCCCTTTCCCAATCCATCCATCTGGCCCATCAAGACTCACTCTCATTTCATCAGTCCATAAAACCTTAGAAAAATCAGTCTTGAGATATTTCTTGGCCCAGTCTTGACGTTTCAGCTTGTGTGTCTTGTTCAGTGGTGGTCGTCTTTCAGCCTTTCTTACCTTGGCCATGTCTCTGAGTATTGCACACCTTGTGCTTTTGGGCACTCCAGTGATGTTGCAGCTCTGAAATATGGCCAAACTGGTGGCAAGTGGCATCTTGGCAGCTGCACGCTTGACTTTTCTCAGTTCATGGGCAGTTATTTTGCGTCTTGGTTTCTCCACACGCTTCTTGCGACCCTGTTGACTATTTTGAATGAAACGCTTGATTGTTCGATGATCACGCTTCAGAAGCTTTGCAATTTTAAGAGTGCTGCATCCCTCTGCAAGATATCTCACTATTTTTTTACTTTTCTGAGCCTGTCAAGTCCTTCTTTTGACCCATTTTGCCAAAGGAAAGGAGGTTGCCTAATAATTATGCACACCTGATATAGGGTGTTGATGTCATTAGACCACACCCCTTCTCATTACAGAGATGCACATCACCTAATATGCTTAATTGGTAGTAGGCTTTCGAGCCTATACAGCTTGGAGTAAGACAACATGCATAAAGAGGATGATGTGGTCAAAATACTCATTTGCCTAATAATTCTGCACGCAGTGTAGTAAATAAACAACTGTGTATGTGTAATGCTGCTCTTTTACGGCCGGCTATGATTTTTTATGAAACAATCAGACAGTTGTGATTCTTATATAACAGGGACATGTTAAGTATTATTCACCAAACTGGGAATTGCCAGAAGCTCACTAGAGCAGTTTAGTAGCAAAGTTTATATTTTACACCAAAACAGTCAAATTGGGAAAAGGAAAACAGCCACTCATTTATGTTTCCACTTCAGCCAATTTAGTTACATTTGCAATTCCTTGTTGAAATAATGACAATTATTATTATTGATCTGTGAATAACCATCAAGGATCTTTACTAAAGTGTGAATTGTCATGAATTTAAAGTGAACTTAAACTGTTAGCACAAAATAGCCAAAGCTGAAACATAGCTGGGTAGGAGATGAACATGTAGGCCTGACATTTGAAATTCACTAAAACTTTCTGATAATTAAATCCTGCATGAGTGTGGCTTCTGCCAATAATGAAATATCTATATTGAAATTTACCATTTCATCATTGAGAATGTAGGAACCCTTATTTGTTTCATTACCAATATTAAGCATCTACTAAGGATTCGCTAATCTAACTTTATTTCATAAAATAAATATTCATTAAGATCTGTGTTCACTTACCCAAGGGACATGCCTGTAGCTCCCACTCACACTCAGGCAGTGTAGGAAAAAGGTGAAACACAATACAAGTAAATAATTAATTAGTTCCCAATAATATAATAAAATATGTAGTAAGGTAATAGTCAGAAATGCTATCTAATATTTCATCTGTATATTTTAAATATTTTACTAAATACAACAACTAAATCAAATTCAATTAGATTAAATTAAAATTCTATTTCTAGACAATATAAATGTATATAATATAATATAATATATCACGGAACAGCCAGTGAATCAGCCAGCAAGTCTTCCTCCAGCGCTGTCAGCAGTTGAGGATCCTTGTGGTTTGAATGAATACAACTGACATCACCATGACATCCTTGCACTGATTGGTTGGATTTATGTGATCTCACCATTCTGAGATAGTTAGAGCTGCTTTATAAGCACAGTGTCTGCTGTTTTAAAGCAGGAATCACTAAATATAGGAATTGTTCCCCCAATACAGAGTATCACACATTAACATGTTCCATCAATGTTTCTAAAGGACTATTGAATACGCTTTAAATGAGCTGATATCACCTGCAGGTCTGCTTATTTCAGGGGAGTCAAGATCTTTCCCTGTCAATCTGATGGATGGGAAAATAAGATTCATTTTGTATGGGTGCTGGAATAATATATAAAAAGTTGCAGTTATTCACTAAAGTAAGAAATCCTGGGAATTCAAAGTGAATTACATTTTTCTGCCAAAATATCCAAATGAGAAAACTTTCCATCTCAATTCTGTTTTCAGTTTGGTTATTTTGGTCTTAAATTTGACATTGACTTTGATCTCCATTCTCACTTTAGATGGGTCGTCGTAATCAGGTATTGCTGTTTGATTATAAACGAAGATGCACATTTTGAGCATATTTATCATTTTTGTTATCTTTAACCTTGGGTTGTATTATTTAAATCTGTGTACAACCAGGCTGGTGGAAAGATTTTTGGGTACAGCGGTGAAGATGCATTTTGTTAAGCCACAGTAAAAAATTGTGTCTTTAGCCGTGTGTATCTTAACCTCCTTTTAAATGTATTACCCCGCTTCTCTTTTACTTTTCCCTTCTTTTGAATGTCTTACCTCTTTGCTGTATCTTATCCACCTTTTGTGTCTTACACCTCCTTTAGCTTATATTTCTTCCCCCAGCCCCAGAACATTTATAGAGGCATCTCTGTCTTAGAATTGTTGCAGCGCCCGTCTGGCATGGGTACCTGGGGTGTGTCATGGTGCTGCCTGTGTTCTCTCACTGGTCGCACCATGCGTCTCTCTCCGGGACAGCTGCACCTGCCACTTGGGTCCTTGCAGACACCGGTCACTGCACAAGGAGCCTTTTAAATGTTCAGCCTCCGCTGTCATAGTTAATGATGCAAACTTGCGTGCAAAATTACCAATGGCTGCGCTCTTAAATTTATATAACCTCTGTTTCAGGAGATATAAATAAAGACACAGGAAGGATGTACACACCCCAACAGGAAACACGTGAAATAGAGAATAAACCATAGAGTTAGTTGTTTGTAAACCAAACATAACATCCATAACATCTCCCTCTTTTAGTATTAATAAATCAACATTGTGAAACACTGTCCTTGTAATAACATTCTAGAGGTTAAGTCTCAGGTGGTTGTGAATGTCTGCCACTACAAGTGAAGACTGATCCAGGTTGTGCAAATAGTCTTTTAGCCCTCTCTGAGGTTACTGGACTCTTCCCACCACGTACTGGCATGCTTTGAACTTGACTGATGTCAGGTCTGGCTTGCTCAGGGCTGTCATTAGTACTAGTCTGTGGAATCACTTCTGTACACTCTTCACTGCTGACATGTTAGTGTGTCCTTGGAATACCAAATGTGTCAACTGGATATTGAGAATCAGGCTTCTCGGCCACTCGCAAATCCATACGATTGCGTCGGTAGAGAATTCCTCCGATATCCACATGATAAGAGCGTGGTGCAACCTTTTAACCCTAATAACCGAGATCGAAGATGGATCACGACGTGATAATCTAAGGTTTAAGGGAATCCCTGAAAACATTAAAAATGATAAACTAGTTGAATATGTCATAGATTTTATTTCAATATACATAGATCCTCAATATCTAGTATCTCCAACTATAGAACGATACTAGAGAACAGGGGTTCCCAATTAATTGTTCCAGTGGAACCCTTTGACACAGTAGACGCCAATAGATATTTTTATTATCATTTTTAAATATTTTGCTCATAAACTGTTTAGTCTTATGATATGCCAGAAGCTTTTGCTTAAAAAAGGCAATGTCTTTATCTTTGTACTCTGCATGGTTTTGCTCCAAATGACGACATAATTTAGCAGGTGTTAACAAACGGTTTGGCAATATTTACTTGCAAAGTAAGCATTGCGCTTGAGGAACTTTTTTATATTTGGCAGTTTTGAATCCAAATGATAAGTAGCTGTCATTATAATTTTTCTTTTCTTTGTTTGAGAAGAAGATTGGGTAGCATTGTGTGCTTGTCTTTTTAACTTTGTTCAACTATTTGGGATCTGTTTTCTTGATTTCTTGTTGTATCTTTTTTCTCAGTTTCTATAAGTGACGAACAGTTAAAAGTAGTAATAATGTTTCTCTTGCTAGTTCCTTGTTTTAACCAGATGTCCAAATTTATGGTTGTTGGTAAACTAAACAAAACACTTCTTGCGCCTTAAAACATTTCAGATTTCACTACCTGGCTACAATGGATGCTGTTTCTTATAAAGCTCTTACAAAGAACTTTATGTAAGCAGGATGTTTAGTCAGTCCTGGAACAAAAAGATTAGTGCACTTTAAAATAGATCTCTCTACCTGGCTGAAAAGGATATTTTATAAAACACTTAGAACTTAACCATAAGCAGGATTTTGAGTCAGTCTTGGAGTGTAAAAAACACTTTAGTACAGATCTCACTACCAGACTGCAAAGTATGCTGTTTTAACAGCTCTTAGAAAGAAATTCTTTTTTTGGTATATCACTGATTTCTACAGATAGTAAGCAGAAAAACGTATATGTAAATAAGTTTAACCAACAAAAACTATGAGAAGCCCAACCCAGTAACTTGTTTATAGCTGCAAATTTTTAGCACAATCTCTACAATTTTTTTTAAATAAATAAACCTATCCCCATGTTGTGGACAAAATAAATAGCTTAGTAAAAAGCCTATTTACTCCATTTAGTCATAATCAGTATTATTCAATAAATTACTAAAATGACCACTAGATGTCACTCAGGAGTACCCCACTCATCGACTAAACACTCTCATTTTCAAGATGGCGCTGGAATCCGGGGGAGAGCTTCATAACGGCAGTGATACCATATGACGTTATGCTTAGTGGGACTTGCATTGAATGGGTCACTTAACACCTGGCCATTTATTGTTGTATTTTTCTCTGTTATCTGTAATTATGCAAGTGATGTATTTGTGCTTTATAAGGAGTATTTCATCAACCGGGAAACATGTGTCTGTGTGTCTGGTGTGATTTACTTTGGAAAGAATGCATGCACCATAACCAATTTGAAAAGGGGCAGATACACAAAAATGATCAAACACTTGATTTGATCTATATCAATTGGCGCCCAACGTGGGGCACCGGTTTCACAGGTTTGGACGGGACCGGAGTGGACCTCCGGAAAGTGGGACAACCGGAGCCTGATCACCTCCTAAATACAGCGGTTTGCCTGTATTCTCCTGCTTTGTGTCGGTCTGTCTCCGTGTCCACTTCCGGCTTCCAGAAGGTTACAAGACAAGTAATCTCTTATCCGGTGCCTTTTAAAACGAACCTGTTGGTTGTCTATCTGCCTCCTGAGTGTGTGTATGTGTGTGGGATAGCTAGTGTGTGGTTTATGCTTTATTGATATTATAGCTTGACTGCCTAGCGGGCAGGGACCGCATCCGCCCAGTAAAGGGCTGGGGACCGCCTAGTAAAAGGCTGAGGATTTATCGTAGCTTGACTGCCTAGCGGGCAGGGGATGCATCCGCCCAGTGAAGGGCTGGGAACCGCCTAGAGAAAGGCTGGGAATATTGGTCGCCCGGTAAAGGGCTGGGATCCGCCTAGAGAAACGCTGGGAATTTTACTGTACTGTTCGGAGTAGAACAGGATTTTATTTGCTGTTCGGTTGTTACTATGCTCGTTGTTATACTGTTCCTTATTGTATTATGTTTTCTACTCGATTGTAGTTATATTGTGTGTGGTGTATTTGCATCTGTGCGTGTGTAGTGCAGTTTGCCTGTATTTTTAAGTGATTTCTGATTTAATTACATCTGTATATTGTGTCTTCACCTGTTTATGTGCCTCTTTGCTTGCAATAAATGTAACATATAAGTCTCTGCCCTTCTGTCTTGTTTCTTTACGGCGCTCACATGGTTAACCTTCATGCCTGCAGTTTCTTTCGTTTCTCTCTCTCCCCTTTTCACACTCTGTCTCAATTTCCCCTCCCCCTTCCTCCTCCTCCTCCGAATCTGTGCAGCTCTCTCTCTCTATCTCTTGCTCTCTGTGATGTACGGGTTTAGGGGGAGGAGTGACATGCCTGCATTCAGTGAGGAATGTGGCAAGTCTGTGTTCAGTGAAGTATCACGGTTGCTCAGCTATTCAGAGCTACTGATAAAAGTTAGAGATGGGATTTTTGCTGGAAAATATTCTAATTGTGTAATATTGTGTAAATTGTTATATACATAGAAGTTGATAGGAAGGTTACGGAGTGATGTGTCGTATAGAGTTTACTAGAGTTTGAATATATTATTATTATTATTATTATTGCCATTATATGGCGCCAACAGATTCCGTAGCGCTTTGTAAATAAATATATTGATAAGGCAGTGAGGATTGTGGGGGAGACTAGCTGACAAGAATGCATTCCACTTTTCTGAGGCGCTGTATTTTCTTTCACGGTGTAAAGTATCTCCTCCAAAATTGGTGTATAGGACAGAGAGGGGTTGATTACTGTGTTTAGGAAGGTGAAGCTGATACAATAATAGAGGAATATTTGGACATGTTAAGTGTAAAAGGCAAGTGTGATTTGTTGCAATACTAAGCAACGTGGATAGAGGGAATACGCGGAATAGCTAGGTTAGTATATTAAGAGGAAGGAGATTAATGGTTGTTGGATGATAAGGGAAATTGGTTAAATTCCGTGAGATTATTTTGCATCATGTTATTTTAAAGTACATGTTTCTATGGACAGCTTTATGGGCTGTTAAATGCATAATGTTCTCAACTGTCTTATTTAACCTGCCAGGTTTATTTCTAGTTTAGTATTAAATTTTTGCAAAGAATGTTGCTTATCTGACTTATTTTATTAGTTATAATATAGTGTAATGTTGAAAGTACGTCAGCCACCTCCCTAAAAGATGGCGCCTAGTACAGAAGGAGGTTGGCCCTGCCAGTCCCGTGACCTCCACCCAATTACCATTATCTACAGTCACGTTTGCTCCTAAAGTAACGTCACTTCTGCCCTTACCATGCCCGCACCTCCTTTCTCTTCCTTTTCCACACATATCATGGTCGTCACCCCCTCACTTCCTCCCTTGCCATCATTTCCTTCCCCGCCCCTGTCATGGCTGCCTCCATCATGAGGCCTACCCCTATTATGCTCGTCCTATTTTGAGAAATGCTGTTTTCCTTAAACTCTACATATTATGAACAGAAAAGTTATAATTACTAAAACAATCATGCTATTTGTTTCCCTGTATCAGAAATATGTCTGTGACAATAATAATTAATTTAAAAAAAAATGTAAAAAAATGTACGTGCTAATTACAAAGGTGTTTTAACTTTGTGAATATCTGTCTTTTCATTGAAAAAAACATTGCTAAAATGCCATTTGCAGCTGCGATGTGACCTACAAATGATATCTGTTGGACATGAATATAAGAGCATAACAGCTGATTATCCAGATGAATATGCATTAATGCCTGTGTCTTGCAACAAGGGAAATAGCCAAATAATGCAAGTTCTTTTACTCCTACCACAACATTTTCTGTAAGATTACATCTATGCAGTGGCCAGTTTATCTTATTTCAGCATTGTATCTTCACTTAATCGAATCTTGCTAGTTAAAGATCGTATGTTTACAGTAACATCCTTAATGTTGAATAATGTTTTAGCAATAGAAGGATTTGTGACATGTTTTATTAACCCATAGAAACATAAAAACATAGAATGTGACGGCAGATAAGAACCATTCGGCCCATCTAGTCTGCCTTAATTTCCTAAATACTTTCATTAGTCCTTGGCCTTATCTTATAGTTAGGATAGCCTTATGCCTATCCCACGCATGCTTAAACTCCTTTACTGTGTTAACCTCTACCACTTCATCTGAAAGGCTATTCCATGCATCCACTACCCTCTTAGTAAAGTAATACTTCCTGATATTATTTTTAAACCTTTGTCCCTCTAATTTAAGACTATGTCCTCTTGTTGTGGTAGTTTTTCTTCTTTGAAATGTAGTCTGCTCCTTTACTGTGTTGATTCCCTTTATGTATTTAAATGTTTCTATCATATCCCCCCTGTCTCGTCTTTCCTCCAAGCTATACATGTTAAGATCCCTTAACCTTTCCTGGTAAGTTTTATCCTGCAATCCATGAACCAGTTTAGTAGCCCTTCTCTGAACTCTCTCTAAGGTATCAATATCCTTCTGAAGATACGGTCTCCAGTACTGTGTTCAATACTCCAAGTGAGGTCTCACCAGTGTTCTGTACAATGGCATGAGCACTTCCCTCTTTCCACTGCGAATACCTCTCCCTATACAACCAAGCATTCTGCTAGCATTTCCTGCTGCTCTATTACATTGTCTGCCTACCTTTGAGTCATCAGAAATAATCACCCCTAAATCCCTTTCCTCAGATGTTGAGGTTAGGACTCTATCAAATATTCTGTACTCTGCCCTTGGGTTTTTACATCCAAGATGCATTATCTTGCACTTATCCATATTAAATGTCAGTTGCCACAACTCTGACAATTTTTCTAGTTTACCTAAATAATTTGCCATTTGGCTTATCCCTCCTGGAACATCAACCCTGTTACATATTTTAGTATCATCAGCAAAAATGCATACCTTACCATCAAGACCTTTTGCAATATCACTAATAAAAATATCAAAGAGAATGGGTCCAAGTACAGATCCCTGAGGTACCCCACTGGTGATCTGTACTCGGAACCCAGACACTACTGGTTATTCATTTAAGTTACAGGGTGGTATAATTGTTATGGTCTAATTAATATAAGTGATAGTGTTGTAGAATTATTAGGCCCCTTTAAATCTATACTCTTATATTTCCTTCTCAGGCCTCATAAGCTTAAAGTCTTACAAGAATGCTTTGTTCATAGAAATAGTGTGTCAGCAGGAAATGCTAGGATCCTGTTGAGTGAAATATTGTAGCAGATAGTATTCATAAAATGTGTAGTTACTAAAAAGGCCTTGAGATCTAACCTTGAGAGACTAAAGTGCCAAACTACTCAAAATGGCTGCTAAAGCCCCCCTCCCATCGTTAACTCCTCGTGCTAGCAAGATGGTGCTGGAATCTGGAGGAGAACTTCATGACGACAGTAATGACATAAGATGGCACACCCAGTAGGGAGGGCATTTGAACTAACCACTTAACACTTAACCAATTACTGATTTATAATTCTATGTTATCTTGAATTCTGTAGTGATGTTATAATGCCTTTATAAGGGTCTGGGCACCCATTTTCTGTGCTCATGCACAGTTTATTTGCATCATGTTATTTTAACGTACATGTTTCTAGAGACAGCTTTACGGGCTGTCAAATGCATAATGTTTTCAACTGTCTTATTTAACCTGTCATGTCTGTTCATAGTTTAGTATTTCATTTTTTTTTGCTGAACAGAATGTTGCTTCTCTGACTTATTTTATTAGTTATAATATAGTGTAATGCTGAAAGTACGTCAGCCTAGTACAAAAGGAGGTTGGCCCTAAGGTGACGTCACTTCTGCCCTTACCATGCCCTCACCTCCTGCACACACATCATGGTCGTCACTTCCACCCTGGTCATCATTTCCTTCCACGCCCCTGTCATGGCTGCCTCCATCAAGAGGCCTACCCCTATCATGCTAATCCTGTCTTATGATATGTTGTTTTCCTTGCACTCTACATATTATGAACAAGAAAGTTACAATTACTAAAATAATCCTGCTATTTGTTTCCCTATATCAGAAATGTGTCTGTGACAAGTGATGGTTAATGATGGAGAAAATATATAGATAGAAAATATATATATATCGATTCACGTGTAAGTAACAAATGTGTTTTAACTTTGTGTACAAAAATTGATAACATGCTGGAAAAAGGGTTATCTTAAAGAATATTTACTAAAATAAATTTCTAATAAACAAAGATTTCTTGAACAAATGGTAATACAGTTAAAGGATTGGTCTCAAAATGTTTTGATCTAATTGAAAAGGAACCAGAAAACATTATAAGCCTAACTATTTACAAATGGAATAAGGATTTAGGTACTAGCATAAACTATGAAGAATGGATAAGGTGGGAGTGTGCTCCAATCTGTCTTTATTGGATAATGATAGCCTCCAAGATTAAAGACTGTTTAACATAAATTTTGATGTAAGCCCAGATATTTTATTATTGCATATACATATAAGTCGAGACTTTGGGCATTATAATGTATTGATTCCAGATCTGTTACTAGCAGCAAGTGCATTAACAGCCAGAAACTGGAAACCAAGAAAGGTAAATTAATGTATAGCTATTTATAAAGCTTAACAAAATCTCCATTATCTTTTTCATTTATTTCGCAGAAAACAATGTTATTTGTCTATTTTGTATGTTTTAATACATTATCAGTGAAGAGTAGAATACGTTTTATCCCTTTTGCGAGACATAAAATTGTGATAATGTATATTTGTGATGTATGTAAGAATTATATTTTGAGATATGTTAGAAATAAATAAATAAGTAAAATAAAGAACGGAGAGTCAGGGATAGCGTCTGTCTCCACGGGCACAAGTCTGGTGTGGGAGATGTAGTGGGTTAGCCACTGCGGGATACCCACGGAGTGAAGCGTCCGAGGCCTGTTCCGACAGATGAGCATGTTAGCCTTTTATTATTTTTCTATAGGGAAAGCATAGGGTCAGTTAAAAGTTGTTGTAAATGGGCTATTTGCAGCCTCCATAGCGGAAGAGAATCCTACCTGCCTCCTCATTTCTACCTGGTATTAAATGCTGATGGATCCTTATTTCCCCCCCCATCAGTCCTATAGATCTCCTCACCCTCATCCTCTCCTTTACCACCCTCCCCCTCCAATCCATTTCTCCCGTCCGCTCTTCCTCCCTTCCGCCCATCCACCACCCTGCCCACCTCCACTGCTACATCACCTGTCTGCTCCCTTACCTGCCCACCTCCTCTTACTCCTTCCACTGATCCCTCCCCTTCGTCTGTCTCTCCTCCTACTGCACCTTCTTCTCCTCCTCCCTCATCTCCTGTCCTTCCCACTCCACCTTCTCCTCTTCCTACTCCTCCCGTCCCTCCTACTCCACCCGCTACTCATTCCTACATCTCCCCACCACCATATCTATATCCTTTATATGCTTCCTCTCTTCTTAATCCCTACCCATCTCCTCCGCCCTACCCGTGCCCCGCCCTGGCGTCTGCCCAAATGGCCTGGCCATTCTCCTACCCCGACCACGCCTACCCTGCCTCAACTTGCTCAAGTCGTGCCCACATCCAATATGGCAGCCCCCAGTGGTGTGGCACCTCTAGTGCCGGTCCTAATAATTCTTGCTCCTCATGATATTAATTCTATTCTCTATTGTATCCAGCCAAAGCACCTTACTTCTCTAAGACATTTCCGCCCACAGACAACTCTGCCTCTACCTGACATCATATTTTGAAGAAAAGTTGCTCCGGCCACTCTTCTGCCACTTCCCAGGGGGGAATACCACACTACGAAAAAATCAGACTGGTGGAGGTACACTTCATCATGAAAGACCTGTTTTGGGCACTCTCAAGGAAATAGTGCGGTCCTGATCCAGGTGCCAGAGAGTTGCCGGTTCAAATATGCTATATTTATAATAGACATTTTGTCTGGATGACCAGAGACCTAGCCGGTCATCAATGTGACAACCAAGACCATATACCCAGTAATGCATCGTGAAAGTTACAGAGATAACTCAGTGGATTCACCATTCCAGATTCAAGACTCTCTCTCTGCAACATGGGAAGTAACATTTGTTGATCTTGACAAACCTTTGATTCTAAAGGAAAAGTTGCTTAAAATGATATCAACGAGTAGGTGTTTTGATGGCCATAATAACGCCTGAGGTAACGTCTATGTTATTGGTTACTCCATCGATGGAAAGCCGAGGACCCCAAAAAGGAGACCTCGTGAAGCTAAAAAGATTCAGACGCCAAGCTTTTCTCAGGATTATCTGCCCATCTTGAGTTTGTGGTGATGATTTAATGATTTAAGTCCACCTACACTGACATAGCATGGGACAGGTTTCATACTATGATGAATAAGTAAATGTGCCCTAGCCAAGGTTATTATGCTCATACACATAATACATGACAAGGTACTCTTGACACACCACATTCATGCTTCAGAACAAAAAGGAGCACCCCTGTAAAAGACAGGTTGACCTGTACATATGTATATATTTCGATGCCATAGGTGTGCCAAGGGGGGTACCAGATGATTTCACAGTAAAAGACGAGGTCCATAACCATCACTGCTAATGATATTTTGTACTATATTTGTTACATCCGACTGCACTTTGCACTAACACCAAGTTAGCGGTCATGGGGTTTATGTGTCTTTGGGCCAACAAGTCTTCTGGTATTAACAAATAAAGTTTATCTTTTTAGTAATTAACATTTTAAGGGGGGACTGTTGTAGAATTATGAGGCCCCTTTAAATCTATACTCTTATATTTCCTTCTCAGGCCTCATAAGCTTAAAGTCTTACAAGAATGCTTTGTTCATAGAAATAGTGTGTCAGCAGGAAATGCTAGGATCCTGTTGAGTGAAATATTGTAGCAGATAGTATTCATAAAATGTGTAGTTACTAAAAAGGCCTTGAGATCTAACCTTGAGAGACTAAAGTGCCAAACTACTCAAAATGGCTGCTAAAGCCCCCCTCCCATCGAGTGAACTCCTCGTGCTAGCAAGATGGTGCTGGAATCTGGAGGAGAACTTCATGACAACAGTAATGACATAAGATGGCACACCCAGTAGGGAGGGCATTTGAACTAACCACTTAACACTTAACCAATTACTGATTTATAATTCTATGTTATCTTGAATTCTGTAGTGATGTAATAATGCCTTTATAAGGGTCTGCGCACCCATTTTCTATGCTCATGCCATTAAATTTCCTGAAGTGCTTTCATTTAACCTGAACCTCGTGTCAGTGTGAATTTACTTCTGCGTGCACGCAACTTTATTATTTCTAATTTGGACAGGAACAGATAGTCATTCAAACTTATTGGTTTGCTGAAAAGAAATCTATATCAGTAGTACCTCGATAGTTAATGATTTACTCAAAGACAGGCAGGAACTTTTCTTCACTTACTACAAAACTTTATTTATAATGATAGACATGTTCAGACTGCAAAAAGCTACGGTCAGTAAAATAGAAAGGGAGAGAGTCAGGGATAGCGTCTGTCTCTACGGGCAAAAGTCTGTCGTGGGAGATGTAGTGGGTTAGCCACTGCGGGATACCCACAGAGTGAAGCGTTCAAGGCCTGTTCAGACAGATGTGCTTGTTAGCCTTTTATTATTTTTCTATAGGGAAAGCATAGGGTCAGTAAGTAGTTGTCATAAATGGGCTATTTGCGGCCTTCATAGCGGAAGAGAATCCTACCTGACTCCTCATTTCTACCTAATATTGTTGTCGCCTGTATAGGTGTAGATGACACTCTTTGGAGTGGCCTGCTAACTAAGCCTTGCTTTGTGGTCTCCTCTTCCTGTTTAACCAATTTACTAGGTGCAGATGTCTTTCCACCGGTTGCATGCCTCTATTACCGTTACGCCAAATGGCCAGATTCAAAACTCCGCACCACTCTCTGCTGCTGTTACTCCAGCCCTCTGCTCCACATGGAAAAAACATATGCATTGCTTTTGAGATCTACAGGCACTGTTCTGGTGTCGAATGGTGCCCTGGGCCCCTGTGTTTCTCCCTGCTATACCTAGCTGTTCCCTGTCATACGGAATTCTGCAAAGATGACTCATATAATTACGAGACTGTTAATAAAGCTCCTGTCCTGGACATTCTTATTGTACTTAAGCCCACATGCTCCTGTCTCACTCTACAACCTTGCTGAATAAGGATACTACCATGGTGCTGGCCCTTAGTGGTCTTCTTAGGCTGTTGTTTTTTTCTTATGGCACCCGTCACCTCACCTAGAGCTGAGCGAGGGAATTCACAATAATTTATACAAGCCCTCCATGCCTTTGTGCTCCTCATTTCCTACTGCAGTGCCTGGTTACTTAAGGACTTTACCTGTATAATACCCTCAAGACTGTACCTTTATTCAAAAGACTGAACCTTTTCATTGTCCCCTGAAGCCTATTCCGGCTTCTGTGCTTTGCAACTTGTTAACTCCTCTGCCCCTACTCTGGGCCTCCTCAATTACCAGACACCTTTTAAACTTTATGCCTCTGGGGACTCACACAATCTCTTGGTTCCTGCCAATGTCCCACTAACTCTACTCCTATCAGCTGAACCCTGTGGCACAAGGAAGCCCCTGCTGCCTGTGGGCAATCCTTACAGCATGCAAACTCCTGAATACTACAAATGACTTTTTTTTGGACACAAGCTTATAATTCTTGCACCTCATGATATTAATTCTATTCTCTATTAAGTCCAGCGAAAGCACCTTACCTCTCTAAGACATTTCCGCCCACAGACAACTCTGCTTCTACCTGGCAATGTCATATTGCAAAGAAATGTTACTCTTGGCCACTCTTCTGCCACTTCCCAGGGGGGGAGTGCCACATTATTGGTACAGTTTTTGACATAAATTCTGATATGTTCATTTAATTACAAGTACAGAAGCCCACAGTTCAATGTGAAGAGCAGCTCTGAAAAAGTCATTTTCTCTGCAAAGTCAGTGTTTACATTCAAAAGCCTGCAGGGACAGGCTATAGACACCAGAACCACTACATTAAGCTGTGTGTGTGTGCGCCTGCTAGTGAGTGAGCTTGCTTGCATATGTGTGTGTGCCTGCTAGTGAGTGAGCTTGTGTTTTTATGTCAATGAGCTTATGTGTATTAGTGAAATTGTTTGTCTATGAGGCTGTGTATCAATGAGCTTGTGTGTGTCAGTGAGATTGTCTGTGTCTGCATGTGAGTATGCTTACTGTATAATTAAATGTTTTACTCTGAAAGGACCAATATATTATATTAGAAAAAGCTATATATATATATATATATATATATATATATATATATATATATATATATATATATTGCGACAATATATGGCGCAATGACTTATGGGGCTGGCATAGATTTTTTTTTTCCAGGGCTTCTTTGTATCCCCAGTCCGGCCCTGGAGGTGGATGTCCCTCATGCTTTCTTCACTAAGTCCCCAGAAATCTCATGGAAGGAACTTGGCTCATTAGCAAAAACATGGAACACTAAAAATCAATATCAGCTCTTTACAGAGGGGGGTCACCAAGAGAACTGTGAATTGAAAGACAGTTACCCACAATATCACACAGAAATAGGTGAGGATACCTCATCTACTGCTCCTCATGGTTGCTTTGAACAGATGAAAAAGAAAACAAGACACCTCCCAACAATGCATGCAGTTGCTTTGCCAGATCCTGACTCCACTCTGTTTGTGGATGGCTCTAGATTTGCCAATGAAAAGAGAAGGTACCATACTGGATTTGATGTTGCTACAGAAGATCAGGTACGTCAAGCATCTTCACTTTCCTCACCCACATCTGCTCAAGAAGCTGAATTGACAGCCTTCACAGTGGCATGCAAAATGTCTGAAGGAAAACGTTATAATATCTACACTGACTCAAGATATGCCCTGGGTGTGGCACATGATTTTGGATCAATCTGGAAGACAAGAAGATTTCTCACAACAACTGGCATGCCAGTTAAGCATAGCACAACTATTAAGAAGCTCCTGAAGAAGTGGCCATACTGAAGGTGAAAGCCCACGGAAAACTGTGGTAACTACTCAGCCGACCAAGCTGCCAAACAAGCCGCAAGTGCACCAATGGAAGTGGACAGTAGAGTGTCCACTGAAGAAACTTCTATATTCACCATGTAGATCCTATCCACAGATCTCAAGCTCCTGAAGGAATAACAGGCAGCTGCTGACCCTGAATAAATACAAAGCTGGAAACAGAAAGGGGCAACCCTTAAAGATGGGCTGTACTCCCTGGCTCGGGGACGGAGTGCATGGCGCCTGAACAAATCCCTCATAGATAGGATACAGCCACCAAAATACGCACAAGTATCAAGACGTTTTATACTGATCACCAGGAAGACCCCTCGCGCATTGATACTAAATGGATGGCCCTTAAGGCTGTACTAAGAGGTCTCCTGATCCAAGCAGGGTTGATAACCAAACTAAGGGTTCATAACGAAACAGAGAAATTGCTAACACAGCTTAAAACACTAGACAGAGATAATTAACTAAGAAACTTATAGAAAACGGTACATGCAGTGATAACACCATAAATAAATCAGTAAATGAATAAAAAAGAAGAGTAGCAGCTACACACCCACTCTAGCGACTTGATGAGTTATATACTCAGAAATGGAAAATAGGGTGTGTGCGCTTAAGATTATAAAACTAGATAAATAGTATAAAAATTATCAAAAATAATTTATTAATTAAGTAAAAAATAAATCAGCAAAGGACCACTGTTATACCTTAACCGGACAATTAAATACAAAAATCTCATAAAACAGAATAACAAAAAAAAAAAAAAAAAAAAAAAAAAAATTAAATGACACCAAATGTATCCACAAACTAACTGCACTGAATGGCCAAAAAGATGGAATAACCTCAATATAAAGAATATATATATAGAGGTCCGATCACTAAGTGAAGGTAGGGTGGATACAAAAAAAAAAAAAAAAAAAGCAAAAAAATTATATACCAATAAACACAATAGTAATAATAAATGGGAAAAAATATATATCTGTCCTCGGTGTGGGCCCCCACCTGAGGTAGATATAACCAGAAGATGAATAAATGAGATATATAAAAATAAAAGACAAGAGATGGGAATAGAGTTTATACCTCCCACTAGGGATTTTGCTATTAGGAAAAGACACCTGATCAGGGCTGAGTCCTTATGGATTTTTAGGTTAGACTCCCTCACACCCAATGGCCTAAACGAGGAGATAGAACTTTTTTAGTTTGAGGTCCCTTTTCTATATCTAGTTGGTTCATTGAGGAAATGAATTTTTTTTTTTGCTTTTTTTTTTTTTTTTTTTGTATCCACCCTACCTTCACTTAGTGATCGGACCTCTATATATATATTCTTTATATTGAGGTTATTCCATCTTTTTGGCCATTCAGTGCAGTTAGTTTGTGGATACATTTGGTGTCATTTAATTTTTTTTTTATTTTTTTTTTTTATTTTTTTGTTATTCTGTTTTATGAGATTTTTGTATTTAATTGTCCGGTTAAGGTATAACAGTGGTGATCGGAATTAGTCCTTTGCTGATTTATTTTTTACTTAATTAATAAATTATTTTTGATAATTTTTATACTATTTATCTAGTTTTATAATCTTAAGCGCACACATAATTAACTAAGACCAACTAAAACACTATCCCCAAAAATTGCAAAGACAAGAGAAGAGATACATGCACTATCCTTAATAACTATGGAAAGACAGCTACGCAAGCTGAAGCTCACCTACTACATGCAAGGGAAAAAGGCGGGCAAAATGCTTGCAAGACGTTTAAAATCCCAATACATACAATCCAAACTCCCATACATGACATTGGCCGAAGGGACAAAACGATTTAACCCGCAAGACATGGTGGACGAATTTGCGTCCTTTTATGATAAGCTATACAACCTTAAACAGGACAAAGATTTACACCAACCAATTGAGTCAGAAATAGATATCTTCCTAAAAGAGGCGGACCTACCACGTCTGACTGCCCACCAAAGCTCACTACTGACTGCTAGATTTACAGAAGACGAAGTGCAAAACGCAATACACAAACTTCCCAAGCACAAAGCTCCGGGCCCAGATGGGTTTTCCAACTACTTCTACACCACATTTGAGGCACACCTAACACCGCACCTTACAGAACTTTTTAATTTCTTTAGGGAATCAGGGTCCATACCGGAGGAGATGTTGCTAGCCCACATTGTCACGCTCCCCAAACCGGGCAAACCACCCATCGAATGTGCCAACTTGAGGCCCATCTCGCTGCTAAATGCAGACACAAAACTATATGCCAAACTCTTAGCTATGCGCCTGCAACCCGTTTTACTAGATTTAGTTTCACCAGAACAGGCAGGATTCGTACCGAATAGGCAGCCAGGTGATAATACACGCCATTTCTTAAACTTAATCACATGGGCCCAGATTACATAATTCTGGCTTTAGACGCAGAAAAAGTGTTTAATCACTTAAATTGGACGTTTATGCGGGCTGTGTTTTCACATATGGGTATTCCTCTGGAATTCTTGAAAAGTATTATGGTCCTGTATTCCAAACCTGCAGACAAAATATTTAACTCCGGGTTTTTATCGCAATCTTTTCAGATAACAAATGGCACCAGACAGGCCCCGCATCTCTTACCCTTACCACCAAGTTAGGACATGATACCTCAGGGCTACCGCCAGAGAATATAAATATGTAAATAGGAAAGCAGACGTACAGATGAACCACCCGCTACGAGTTATAGCTGTTAAATAGTCACAACGCTACTAACAATGTACAAATTGTTTAATGAAGCCTATGTACTAAATGATGTGATCTGTACCAATGTCCTCCCCCTCCCTCCTTTCCTCTTTTTTTTCTGTATCCCTATGTTCCATGTTTCCATGTTGGAAAAAAAAGACGGACTGTACTCCAACACTCAAGTTCTGTTTACCCAAAAACATGTACTGGGCAGTGGTCCAGTGGGCCCATGGAGCTTTATACCTATCCAAGACCCTCATGAACTCTTTGATCAATAAATACTCTGAAGCACCTAGAATTACCTCTCTGATCAACAGTTACTGCCGATCCTGTGCCATTTGTGCCAAGGACAACTCAGGCAGAAAAGGAGGAAAGCCCTAAGCATCTAGCTAAACCTCACTATCCTTTTCAAGAATCCAAGTGACTATATCCAGGTGCCAAAGAGTTGCCGGTTCAAATATGCACTAGTTATAATAGACATGTTGTCAGGATGGCCAGAGGCCTAGCCAGTCATCAATGTGACAACCAAGACCATATACCCAGTAGTGCATCGTGAAAGTTGCAGAGATCACTCAGTGGATTCAAGCCTATCTCTGCTACATGGGAAGTAACATTTGTTGATCTTGACAAACATTTGACTCTAAAGGAAAAGTTACTTGTTAGAAAAAATATCAACAAGTAGGTGTTTTGATGGCCATAATAACGCCGGACCACCTGCCATCGATGGAAAGCCGAGGACCCCAAAAGGAGACCTTGTGAAGCTAAAGAGATTCAGAAGTACTCCTTACCCTGCAGCTCTCACATCCGGAAGCTGAGGTACCTATGCACGGTCAAAGCTTCTTCAGGATTATCTGCCCATCTCTCCTTACCCTGCAGCTCTCACATCCGGAAGCTGAGGTACCTATGCACGGTTCTTCAGGATTATCTGCCTATCTTGAGTTTGTGGTGATATTAATATTGACTAAATGATCTGAGTCCACCTACACTGACGTAGCATGGGACAGGTTTCATACTATGATGAATAAGTAAATGTGCCCTAGCCAAGTTATTATGTCCATACACATAATACATGACAAGGTACTCTTGACACACCACATTCATGCTTCAGGACAAAAAGGAGCACCCATGTAAAGGGAAGTTTGACCCACACATAAATATTGATGCCATAGGTGTGCCAAGAAGGGTCGCTGAGTGCATATGAAATGGCTGATGGAGGGCAGGCTGACATCAGGCATGCATAACGGCAGTCTTGCGATCTCTTAATTAGATCGCGGTGACGTGATCTCTGCTGTTTTCGATCTTCCGGGAAAAGCAGGGAGCGGCGGCCATCTTGAATGTGGTTGATAGGAGATGAAAATTCTCACAATATCGTTACCATTGAGAAAGACAAAGAGAGGTATTAATTGCACTAATCACTTGTATAAATAGAGGGTGAAAAAAAGAGAAAAAATGGGGGAATGGGAAGAAATAGTATGATAATAATACAGGTTTTGCACTTTTTATATAACTTTTTATATAACTGTTTTCCAATATTAAAGCACAACTCCTATGAAAAGTCAAAATATAAATTAACAAACACAATTAAGAATTATATCTTTTAATTCAGCTCACTAGTTGACACTAAGAGGAAGTATGTCTAAGAAATCTACAATACACACATTATGTTTGTTCACTTCTTAACATATATTTGGGAGTAGTCTATCTCCTCCTATCTAACACCATTCTAATGATCTTGACAAGATTGAACATTGACGTACCCCATAACTAAAGAAATTTACTATTGAATTGTTATCCTAATACTCTATTTACACTGAAACCTATAATAGGGTTAAATAATTTATCTAGCTTAATGTGATTTTTTTATGAGTATCAATAAGGCTAATATCTTTTTTCTGATAAGCGTTCTGAGTTCTGAGGGGCACTTCTAAGAGTTTATATCCAAAGTATATCATAAAAGAAAGTGAAACCAAGATGCTGAATTAATGTTCAATTCCAATATAAAATACAATCTTTTTTACTGAAAATTTAGAAAATATTATACATTTTATAACACGACTACCAATATTATTGCTTGACAAAGTTGGCTTCGTTACAGCTTATTTTCTATAACTAAACTTTACTTGAACAATATTTTTATAATTTGATGTTCTCTAGAAAAATAGGACTGGAGTGACTGAATTCCATACTAATTTTAATAGATAAAGAAACATTAATGATATAGCTATTAGGGAAATTATGATTTTAGCTTTGGAATTATCTATATCAAAGTCACTAACCCAGCTATTTTTAGCCTCGCTACATTCGCCACTAGCGAACTGTGTTTTTTCCCCTGAAAGTTTAGCTTGGGAGATGGTTTTTCATGGTTGTCGTCAGATTAAATTTTTTGTTTTTTTCTTCTGGCGACGTTATGCTTGTTATCTGTTACATTTTAGTTTTGTATGCTTTTTTGTTGTCTTTTCTCTTTAGGATGTGCTTTACATATGAATTATACTTAAATGGTCTACTTAGCACTGGTGCTTATGAGGGGAAGGTGAGGTCAATTGGGAGAGGATCGGGGATAGACTCAGCTGAGCAAGGAAACATAATATATGGCTTTTAAAGTAACTTCTATAAATGCCCAGGGTTTAACCCCTTAAGGACCAAACGTCTGGAATAAAAGGGAATCATGACATGTCACACATGTCATGTGTCCTTAAGGGGTTAAATAGTTAGCTGGCCAAAGTTAGTGTTAATATTTGTTTGTGAGTAAAAATTGCAAAAAAATTATTTGAATGCCAATTTTGGCCAGTGTTTGTGACTTAGTGGCTTCCAAAAAAGACTGGACATACCCCATTTGCAATACCTTGGGTTGTCTGCTATTGCAAATGATATGCCATCAGGGGGGTAATTTTAAGGGAGTTAGGAAAATGACTTTCATTTTTAATCAAAAATGGTATAGTAGTAATAATAAAGTAGGGAAGCTTCTTTCAAGTAGGCTTAAAAAATGAATAGGCGTAGTATAAAAAAATATAGTGGAAGGGGATAAAACCCATCTTTCCCCCCATAGTATAGGTAAAGCATTTGCAAATTATTATACCTCTATATATAATCTTCCTGCTGATAAATTCACCGAATCAGACCTTTTTTTTCAATCATTTTAAAAAAAATTTAATGTACCTCAAATAAAACCAGAGAAACTCAATATATTAAATAAACTTTTAACATCTGCAGAAATTAAAAAAGCGATACTTAATCTTTAAAATGGGAAGGTGCCTGGTCCCGATGGATATACTTCATCCTTTTATAAATCTTTTGAACCGGTTATATCTCCGCTACTCACTGAAATTAGTGTATCAAAAAAAATTTCGCCAGACTTGTTAACTGTAACAATTTCACCAATATTAAAACCGGGGAAAGATCCAAATTTTATAAGTAACTTTTGGCCGATCTCACGTATAAATTTGACATGACATTTTTTTCTAAAATTCTAGCTGATAGATTGGCGTTCATTATTTCCGATCTAATCCATACAGATCAGTCAGTATTTATACCTGGAAGATCTGGTAGTGACAATATATGCAAAATTTCTAACATATTAAAAATAAAACATTATCACATTCCCTCAGTTTTTATCTCTGTTGACGCCGAAAAAGCGTTGCACAGAGTAAATTGGAGATTTTTGTCAGAAACGTTAACAGCTTTTGGGATTAGGGGAATATTTAGAGATCTAGTTATGTCACTTTACTCTTCCCCGAAAGTCAAAGTTATCGGTAATGGACTAAATTCTCAAAGGTTCGATATTGTGAATGGCACGCGTCAGGGGTGTCCTTTAGCACCCCTGTTGTATTTACTCTCAATAGAACCTTTAGCCGAATATATTAGACAAACAGCTGATATTCATGATATTGAGATGTGGAAACATGAGCATAAAACAACACTCTATGCAGACGATTTAATTCTAACACTTACTAATCCTGAAATCTCTATCCGTGCGGTCTTGGCATGTATTAAAGACTATAGTAGTTTTTCAAATGATAAAATTAATATGCACAAAACTCAAATTGCTTAATATGATCTCATACCTATTCTAAAAGCAACTTTAAGTCAAAATTTTTATTTTAACTGGTCAAACCAATCAATCCATTATTTGTGAATGTATATAAACTTCGTCATCTTCGACAATCTGATAGTTAACAACTATACTGAACTTTTACAAGATTTAAAAAGATCAGTTATTATGTGGAATAAATTACAAATATCGTGGATAGGTAGAATAAACACTATCAGAGCATATATAATGCCCAAAGTAGAATATCTCTTTCGTACATTACCTTTTAGAGTACCTAAGGGAATATTGAATCTCACGTCAAATTATGTTTTTAAAGTTTAATAAGGGTGGCTTGTCCTTCCATAATATCTTTCAGATACACGATACAGTGATGTTTTCCTACTTCTTGGAATAGGGTAGGGATATTTCAAAAGTGAAATCATGGTATATTCACGAAAAAAAAATTTGTCGTAATATTGATCGGTATAATCTTTTTTGGGTTGCTTTAAAAACTTTTAAATATCTCAGTATAGATCATCTAATAATATATTTTAGATTAATTGAACCTATTAAAGTATTTTTTTGATTCTCCACATCTTTTATCTAAACAAGCTCCATTAGAAATAATACATTTTTTATACAGGACATAAATCTATCCAAGTGGGTAGAAGTGGGTATATAAAATAGGACATTTGTATTGGAACAATAAGATCAAAATATTTTTAAATCTTTAGGCTTCCCATAACTTACCATCTAAAGAACTATTTTCCTATTTAAGAATTGTTAACTTTCTAGATAAAATTCAAAGTATAAAGACCAGATTATTTCTGAGACATCTTCAAAAAATTCTTTGAGGATTAGAAATATTTTTACGGAAATTAGTTATGACACAAAATCAAACTCAATTGTAAAATGGGAACATGATTTAGGTCAAAACATTTCCACTACACTCTTGGCGTAAATCTTTCGACCTGACAAGGAAAACAATACACTGTATAAGTTTACAGGAATCTTTCCTTAAATTGCTTAACCAATGGTATTTGGTTCCCTCCAGATCATGTAAATTTCAACCATTAGTATCTAACTGTTGTTGGAGATGTGAAAGGGAGATAGGATCTATGAAACATATATGGTGGGATTGCAATAACTTAAACAATGTAAAGGAACTCTTTAGAGACTTAAACTATTCTAAATCAGATAAGTATCCCCAGCAGTGTCTCCAGCAGGGCCGTATTCAACGTATCTGTCCTATTTGCCCCGAGCCCAGTTACTCCCGGAGGGCCCAATGCAGCTGCCCCGTGGGCCTTGCTGTATGCAAAAAAAATATTTATCTGCCCCATGGGCCCGACCGTGCTGTGGGTGCACCGAGGACCCACACACTTAGGGGGCCCATCGGTTGACCCATGCACTTAGGGTCACCCAGTGGATATTTCACAGCAGGGGCCGGGTTGGGCGATGTAGCCCTTTAACAACATAACTGGGACCCTTGCTCAACCGCAACCGGCTGGGAAGTAGAGAGAGCCATTAGTCACTTCCTCTAGAATCTCAACTAACTCAGCCTGCCACAGAACCCCAGGAAAGCCATCCTCCTGTCCCCAAAAGGTAGGACATTGGAGGGTGGCTTTAAAAGTATAACGTTTGCATCTGTGTCAGTATGTCTGTGTATGTGTCAGTATGTCTGTGTATGTGTCAGTATGTCTGTCAGTGTGTCTGTGTGTGTGTGTCAGTATTGTCGGTTTCCGTTGACACTTCAATATTGATCACTATGGCTCTCACTAGGTATGATATGACTTTTACCAACAAAAAAAGTCTTCCTCTGGTCATTCCTTAGCTTATCATGTGATATATGATATATAATATCTATAGCTATATAAGGAGTTAGCCTTTTCCATTACAAGTAATTCCAGAAACCGTTTTATAAATTGTTCTAGATAATAACTTGACTATTAATAAAATAATTCAGTGCCCGAAGACCCAAAGGACACTGCGTGAATATTGTAAAATAAATGAGACAATATACAAAATAAAAGTAAGATATAAGTGTATTGAATGAATGTTACAAAATGAAAAATGTTCAATCTTACCAAAAAAAAAAATAGCTACAGAATGTGTCCCTCTGTACCTCTCGGGTGTATGGATGGAATGAGTTCAGCTGTTCCACTGTCAGTTTTATACCCTTTTCTCTTCCCAAAATAATACCATATTTTCTCACAAATGTCCTGCATCTTGCCCTGATGTAATGTATTGAAAATCTGTGTTCAGCATATTTTCTAGTTGGTTCTGTCTATACTTAGCTTCAAGATTAAAGATGTATATCTCGTTTATATTGTGATTGACACGCACATGTGGCTTTAACCCCTTAACGACGAGTGACGGACGAGGTCCGTCACTCTGGGGATTGCCTTACCCGTTAAAATTAACCCCAGATCGCCGCAATCGCGGCGATCGTGGGGTTAATGGTGCTCCGGTCTGCCTCTGCATTAGAGGCAGACCGGGAGCACCGGATCGGGCTGTCAGAGTACATGTGCCCGCTCTGACAGCATGCCAGAGCGGGCACATGTGCTCTCTATACTCACCTCCGCCTCCCTGCACTTCCTGGTTCTGTGTGAAGTGCAGGGAGCCGGATCTTCAGTGATCCTGCCCCCTGGTGACAAAACAATAAAGTTAAATTAAAATCCCACCCCCCTTTACCCCCCCTTTACCCATTTTAATATAAAATTAACCCCTTCCCTGCCAATTGATCACTGACTACAGTGATCAATTGGCAGGGATTACATTTTACTATGATCTGATTTTTTTTTTAACCCCTGAGGGTTAATTATTTTTTTTTTAACCCTCAGGGGTTAAATTTATTTTATTAATTAATTAAAAAAATTTAAAGTTATACATTTAGCTAGCTGGGGAGGGTGGAAGTTAGTGGGGAATTGGGGGATTTAGTATTAGGCTAACTAGGGGTTAACGTTAAAAAAAGTTTAAAAATAAGCTTTAAAAAGTAAAAAAATTAAGTAAAAAAAAAAGTTTTAATAACGTTTAAGTAAAAAATGTAAAAAAATAAACCCTTTACCCAGTCCAAATAAAAATTAACCCCTTCCCTGCCAGTCGATCACTGCCTACAGTGATCAAAATACAGATCACAGTATTATACTGTGATCTAATTTTTTTTTAACCCCTGACGATTAACTTTTATTTATTTTTTAACCCTCAGGGGTTACATTTATTTAATTAACTAATTTAAATACTGTATAATTAAATATTTTGCTAGCTGGGGTGGGTGGGAGTTATGGGAAAATGGGGAATTTACTGTTAGTGCTGCTTACTGCTAGTTAGGGGTTAACGTAAAAAAAAAGCTTAGAAAAATGTTAAATCTGTAAAAAAAAGTTTTACGAAAGTTTAGGAAACTTTAAAAAAATTAATAAGCAAAACAAAAGTTTAAAAAATAGTTTTAAAAAGTAAAAAAAGTTTTAAAAAGTAAAAAAAATACATTTAATAACGCTCATTACCACTACACCTGGTACAAGCTAGCGGAAAAATGATTCCACGCTAAGGTTCAAAATATGCCTTTTAAAATACCCTGGGATGTCTTCTTTAAGAAATGGTATGGCTTTATGGGGTATTTGGTTTATATAGCCTGGTAAAATACTCTAAAATGGGACATGGGCACAGCGTAAAAATTGAAAGTTGGAAAAAAAAATGGAATGGCTGTGTCCCAAATGTGCCCCTCCGATGTCCACATATACCTGGCAAAGGTACATACGGGGGTATTTTTGTACTCAGCAGACATAGCTGAGCAACATATGAAGTATTATACAGTGGTAGTACACATAAGGTTTGCAAAATATACTGTGCAAACTCACTTTGTGTGTCAAAAAGGCAGAAAAAACGCTTATTACCACTACACCTGGTACAAGCTAGCGGAAAAATGATCCCACGCTAAGGTTCAAAATATGCCTTTTGAAATACCCTGGGGTGTCTACTTTAAGAAATGGTAGGCCTTTGTGGGGTAGTTTGAATTTAAAACCTGCGAAGATGCTTGGAAATTGCACTTAGGCCCGGCGTCAAAATTCAAAGTTCGGTAAAAACTGATATGGCTTGGTCTCCTATATGGCACTGTAGCTTCACGAAATAGTGCCATAGACATACAATGGGGGTGTCCTTTTACTCAGAAGACTTAGCTGAGCATAATTTGGGGGGTTTGAGCTTAGTGGCACATATGAAATATACAAAATGCCCAGCAAAAATGCAATCCGTATGTAAAAAATGCACAAAATTATTTTTTACCACATACTTTGGCATGTAATGGTAAAAAAATGGGGGCATGTTAAGGCACAATATGCACCTTATGAGATACCCTGGAGTGTCTACTTTTACAAATGGTAGGCCTTTGTGGGGTTTTTTTGAACAGTCAAACTGTTATAATACCCCAAATGGAAGCATAGGCTCATTAAATCCGCCTCTCAAAATTCTACTGTGAATACTGAAAAGGACAGGTCTCCTATATGGCACTGTAGCTTCACAAAATAGTGCCATAGACATACAATGGGGGTGTCCTTTTACTCAGAAGACTTAGCTGAGCATAATTTGGGGGGTTTGAACTTAGTGGCACATATGAAATATACAAAATGCCCAGCAAAAATGCAATCCGTATGTAAAAAATGCACAAAATTATTTTTTACCACATACTTTGGCATGTAATGGTAAAAAAATGGGGGCATGTTAAGGCACAATATGCACCTTATGAGATACCCTGGAGTGTCTACTTTTACAAATGGTAGGCCTTTGTGGGTTTTTTTTGAACAGTCAAACTGTTATAATACCCCAAATGGAAGCATAGGCTCATTAAATCCGTCTCTCAAAATTCTACTGTGAATACTGAAAAGGACAGGTCTCCTATATGGCACTGTAGCTTCACGAAATAGTGCCAAAGACATACAATGGGGGTACCGTTGTACTCAGCAGAAGTAACTGAACACATAATAAAACTTTGTACAGGAATAGCACACACCAACTTTACAAAATACACATGAGAAGTTCTTTGTTATAAGTTTGTGTGCGAAAACCCCCAAAAAACACAATTTTACTCCAATATTTAGCAGAGGTTGGCGGTAAAATGGCTACGTAGAAAGTGTCAAAACAACCTTAGGTAAATAGCCTGTGGTGTTTACTTTATATAAATATATACTTTTGTGTGGCAATTTTGTTTTCTTTTATGGCTATTAGGCTTACAAGACAAACATACCAAATTCTAAAATCGCTCCACATAAAAAGTGTATTTTACTCCTTGTGCTTTGTGACCTGTAACTACCAAAAAAAACTTAAAATCCCAGACACATTATATATTCTGTAATTCAGAACAACTAAATGAATTTATTTTTAATTACTTTCCTTAACCTGCACTAATTATGTACACATTATTATTGCAAAAACTGTAAAAAAAACACACAAAAATATTTTTTTTTGCATATTTCTGTATTTTTTTAATAATAAATAAGCATTTATATATATATGTGTTACATCAAATTAAAGCCCTTTCTGTCCTTTAAAAAACGGTATATAATATGTGTCGGTGCAATGAATAAGTAAAAAGCAAATTGCAGTTGAACGCAAATAGCAAAAAATGCAAAAAATGCCGTTGTCATTAAGTGAAAGACAAGCTTCTGAAGCTCTGTCCTTAAGGGGTTATGCTAGCTTAGGCCTGTGTGTGTTGCAACCTTTAAAATCTTATAACTGTAATCTAAATATATATTCTCATGCAGTTGTAATGTTTTTGTCATATAACTAAAATGTATATCTTATCGAGCAGCTATATTTTAATTAAATAATACAAGAAAATTAATCCATACTCCGCAAGTGTGTCTGTCAGCGTGTATCTGTGTGTGTCAGTAGGACTGTTTGTGTGTGTGTCAGTATATTTGTCAGTGTGTCTGTGTGTCTGTGTGTCAGCATGTCTCTCAGTGTATCTGTGTGTGTAATTATGTCTGTGTGCGTCAGTATGTCTGTCAGTGTATCTGGGTGTGTGTTAGTATGCCAGTGTGTCTGTGTCAGTGTGTCAGTATGTCTGTGTGTGTGTGTCAGTCTGTTAGTATGTGTGTCTGTCTGTGTCAGTATGTGTCAGTGTGTGTATCAGTATATCTGTCAGTGTGTCTGTTTGTCAGTATGTCTGTCAGTGTGTATCTATATGTTGTCAGTATGTATATCTGCCTTGTCAGCCATTGTACATGTTATTGCTGTTTTTACTAAAGAGGTCCCTGAGGAAGTCCTTTTGCACAAGGACGAAACGCGTAGGACCGGTGACCTGTTTATATTTATATTTGTTTTTATTTATTTTGTACACCTCCTGATTTTATGAGTGAATAAAATTGCCTTGGAAGTATTCATTTGGTCTGAGTTTTTTGGATCATCTCGCTGACCCTGATACCCCATTGGCTACCACTTGAGGAGGGACACTGACCAGTATCCCCCATCTACATTGTGGGGAAGCACCTTTAAAACGCTTTACCAATTTGGAACTTGTACACCAGCAGAATCCCTAAAACATCCTATCACTTATACAATGTATATCTGTGTATCTGTATTTAGTCAGTGTATCTGTGTTTTTCTATGTAATCTCTCTGTACCTGCATATGTGTTCTTGTGTGTATGTTCATGTGTGTATCGGTTGTGTATCTGCATTATCATGGTATGTATCTGTCTGTTGTCAGTGTGTGTATCTGTGTGTGCATATCTGTCTGTGTATCTGTATACAGTCAGTGTGTTTATCTGTGTGAGTGTGAGTGTGTGTTTACCTGTGTTTGTAAGTGTATCACAGTGTTTGTGTGGCAATGTATGTGTACAGTGGCGTTCCTACCACGGTCGCAGAGGTCGTAACTGCAGGAGGCCCAGCCTCGAGGTGCGTTTCCCTCAATTTCAGGTTTTTTCAATCGATTGAAAAAAAACAAAAAAACGGTTGAAACGCATCTCGAGGAAGAACATTATTTTATCCACACAAGAAGAGGCAACAGGGCTACACTAGTCAGCACTGGTGCCTCCTAATCGGTTACAGAGGAACTCAAGGGCATCACCCAAAGTAAATTTAACAAAAACTACTAAATGGAGTCAGGATAACTGTATGTATCCACTAGTGTGTGATGGCTAACAGACTCCGTTTTACTGCAAGTTGGGTATCATTTCAAACGTGATACAGTGTATATCACCTATACAAATTTTTACCTTTAAAAGAACTTCTTTGTGGGAGTCCGCAAACTTTAAGTGGGCGGTCGTCCCATCTTGCTTTTTTTTTAATCTATACCAAAGGCTTATACCATATTTATGGATACTTAATTCGTTTAGAGGTTCTCGTTAATGAAGGAGGGATTCCCCACATATTTGCGAGGAGTTATCCTGACTCCATTTAGTAGTTTTTGTTCAACATTATTTTATCCTCAATATTGGTAATGGTTTTTATACTGGTTTTTTTTTTATATAGAGTAAAGTTTTGTTTGCACTTTTAAAAGTGTTTTCTGGCCTATATCTCCACCTGAAAATTGTGATAAAGAGGGGTTGTGCCACTCCATATTTGTCACAGTGTCTACAAACCTGGAGCCATATTATATAGGCTCCAAGTAAAGGTGAGCATTTTACCTGTATTCATTACATTATATGGTTTCCAAACAATATTGCACCAGTCTGCTTTTTTGTCATTCCTTTATTTATTACATGCACCTTACTGGGATTACCTGATCAAGTCATCAGAAGTGGTCCTGTTTCCGTCATAAGGACAACATCGTTATATAACGTTCAGAGCCATTATGTATAAAGGCCTCAAAAAATTGTGAGCATAATACATCTTGTTTAAATCACTTTTTTTTCCATATATCATTTTTATTGGTTTTGGGTAATACCCCAATGCATAATAATAGTACATTTGCTGACGCAGCAGCTCATTAACCAGGTACAGCATCACCAATTTGTAGTTTAACACATACTTTATAACACATACAATGAGCACGTATGATGCACACGTACAGTAATACAACGTTAACTATTGCCTTGCATCGGTGTTGTGTTATAACCTTGCTCCTGTGACAGCTCGTCTGGGGCCTTATTGACGTGGAGCAGTGGTCTCCTGTGTTCTCTAAGTGGGTGTGCATACATGGCTTGTATCACTTTCGCGTCATGCATTCGGGTACAGAAGAAAAGGGTTAAGGGAAGGGTAACATTCAACTTTAACTTCAACTGTGTCTCTGACCTGTGTACCTACTTGACCTGTGCTTATTGTGTTGTGCTCACGGCTTTGGTTCCACTAACGGACCCCTTGGTTCCTATGGTTCATGGTTTCCACCTCCTCTATCAGTTTCCCTGAGCTAGAATCTATAATTATCCCCTATCCATCCGTTCCGTCCTTTTCTCGGACGTCTAGCCATCTGCCCCATTGAATGCCATGTTTTCCCGGAGTTTGTATGCCATCTGCTCATGAAGGCATTGTAGTGGGCCCTGTTCCTAGTGTCCTGTTCCCAGGTTCAGACAACACTCAGCCCTGGAGGCTCTCTGTCTTTACCAGGACTTTTCCCCTATTTTCTTCTCCCTGCAAGCTGGAACAGCAGACGCTGGGGTTAAAATCTTCTTCCCCTCCAGTAAAAGGACGACACACAGTTTGGAGGTTTACACACTGGCATCTCACCAGGCTGAGCCACACTCTTTAATGATTACAGCTTCCTTTAAGCATAGACCTCTGCAGGGGGGTCTGCATTCCACACAATACACTACCCTTAGTCCCACCTTAGGAGATACCAAGCAGTACACAGGGATACACTTTCCATCATATTACATTCAGGGGGGGGGGGTTTACACTTTAAGTGGCTGGTTTTGCCACAGATAGGAATAGCAATGCAGTAATAGCAAGATATATACAAGGACATTCTGTAAGTGGCTAGGTTTGCCACAATGCTCCCCCAGAACCAAGCCGGCATACACAGTCTGATCCCAACGGATCGGCTTGGGGATGTCCGGAGGAGTACTCACAGATCACTTTTCAAGTTCAGTTTGTCTGGATAACCCGTCGGCGTTGCCATTTTGCTTCCCAGGGCGGTAGTGGATGGTAAAGTCAAAAGGCAGCAGCGCCAAACTCCAGCGCAGCAGCCTGCCATTGTTTCCTGACACCCTGTTCAGCCACGGGTTGTGATCTGTGAGTAGCGAGAATAGTTGTCCGTACAAATAGGGCTGCAGCTTCTTGAGGGCCCACACCATGGCCAGGCATCAGAGACTGTCTTATCATTGAGCCTTCGATAGTCTACGCAGAAGCGGGTAGTTCCATCGCGCTTCGGCACCAGAACTACTGGGGAGGCCCATGGGCTATCAGAAGGTTCTATAACCCCGAATTGTGACATTTCCTCGATCCCCTTACGCATATTTTCTTTTACAGACTCGGGGATTCGGTAAGGAGGTTGGCAGAGGAGTGTCAGCCCTGGGGTTTCTACACGGTGCGTGGCTAACGGGGTATACCCAGGGAGGTTAGAAAAGGTGGCCCCTTTTTCCCCAATTAAGCTTTGGGCCTGGGCCCGCTCCTGGGGACTCAAGCGCTCCCCTAGCTGTACTGCTTCCCGATCCTCATTTTGGCCTTCTTTCTCTAGGAGGTCTGGGAGGGGCAAATTATCAAAATCCTCTGCGGAAGAGGCACAAATCGCGCTCGTGGTAAGGCTTCAGCATGTTCACATGGAGCATGCGTTTGCCCCCTGCACCAGCGCACGCGCCAATTACATAGGTGGTATCGCAGATTTGCTCTACCACCTTGAATGGGCCCTGCCAGGAGGCCTGCAGCTTGTCATTAGGGACGGGTCGTAGGATTAGCACCTTCTGCCCGACCTGAAAGCTGCGGTCCCTGGCCCCCCTATCATACCATCTGCGCTGTCTTTGCCGGGCCGCTTGGAGGTTGGTACGTACGGTCTGGGTCAAAGCCTTCAAGCATTCCCGGAACTCCAGCACATAGGGTACAATAGGGGTACCATTAGTGGTCACTCCCCCCTCCCATTGCTCTCTGATTAAATCTAGGGGGACCATCACCCTCCTTCCAAACAATAATTCAAAGGGAAAGAACCCAGTGGATTCTTGGGGAACTTCCGTATAGGCGAACAGCAAGTGGGGTAAAAACCTCTCCCAGTCCTTCTGCGTGTCTATGAACGTCTGGATCATCTGCTTAAGTATTCCGTTAAACCGTTCACAGAGACCGTTGGACTGAGGGTGGTAGGGTGAGTTAAGGTTAGATTTTACCCCACAGACCTTCCAGAGCTGGTGGATTGCGTCTACAGAAATGAGTTTCCTGCAGGCAGGCTATCGCCGCTTTGGACGAGCGCATTTCCTGCGCTGCTAGCCTACGTTTATAGGGGCTGTTAAGTCCCTTAACGATAAGGGAGAACACTTGCATTGAATTAGTCATTGGATTTGGGAGTTAGAGTATATATTTTGGCAGGTGTTAGTCGTGCTGTTTGGGGGTTCCCTTTAGCATTGTGTGTCGGTGCGTGGCGATATCTAGATCGCGTTCTGAGGAGGTTGGTAGGGGTTTGCACAGTGTGGTCTTGCCTACATGGTATCAAGCAGTACAGCCAGGTGTTGGGCAATGGTAGGGACGTAAACATAAACATAAACTTAAACATATGCATAACCAAAAACAAGTAAACAAAGTATATAAAACATGCCCCTTTGGTCGTGGGCATTTTACGTGATTGGTCTGCAGCCCATGCCGAAGCTGGGCAGCAGGTCAACCTAGGAGGCGTGATCTAAGGAGAGCTTTTTGATGTGCAGGACCTTTGTGTGTTTTACCTTTGTGTGCATTTTTTTTAATTTAATTTTTTTTCCTCGATATTTTCTGTTTGTTTTGTATTTGTTAACTATGTGTGCTCTCGTACAGGAGAAAGCTACTATAAGATAGCAAGGTGTGTCGTATCAATGTGGTGAAGTGTGTCATTGCATACATACATATTGGCATCATTCAGTTGGGGGTATCGCACACAGGCTTGGTCCTATGTGTTCTGTGAACAGCGAATCCCGCTATTTTCCTGATTGCTCTCGTTGTTGTCTGGGCGAGCCCGCCATGTGCCATCTCGTCGACAGCCGTCGAGGCATCTTAGAGATTTGAGTAGGAGAGTCCTGAGCTCTAAATAGTCCCCTGTCCCGGAGGAGTTTCAGGCCTTTGGCTGGATCCTCGATGTTATGGTGCTTGTTGTCTTTCCATATCAGGAGCTTGGTGGGGTAACCCCAATGATATTGTATATTGTGGTTGCGTAGCGTCTTCGTGACCGAGATGAATTCCCGTCTTTCCATGGTAAGCGCCGATAAATCTGCAAATAATTGGGTGTTTTGGTACGGCTCTGGGAGTTGTTGTAGTTTGCGTGCCGCTGTCATCAGGGCTTCCTTAGATTTAAAGTAGTGGAATCTAACCACCGTGTTCCTTGGCGTATCTGTTGTGAAACGTGGGGGTCTTTGAATGCGGTGGGCCCGGTCCATGAGACATTTTTCTTTCTCTATGGCTGGTGCTAGTGCGGTGCATAGGCCTATGATATGAGCAGGGAGAGCATCATGTGTGACGCTATCTGGGATTCCCCTGAATCTTACATTATTCCGCCTGGAGCGGTCTTCTTTGTCTGCTGTTTTCCTCTTTAGCAGCATATGCTCGTCTTTGAGCACTCGCAATTGCTCTGCAAAATCATTTTGTGTAGCGCATATATCTTCCGTCCTCACTTTCACGCGGTCTGTGCGCGCACCAATGTCTGCTAGTTCCCGCTTAAATTCTGCAGTCATTTGTTTCATGTCCGCATTTAAAGTCTTGCAGCATAGTAAATAGCCGTTTCTCACTTACTAGTGCCTCCGTGTATGAAGAGGAGGTTGTTTCAGTGTCATGCAGTTGATCAGATGCAGGAGAAAGGCCCATGCTTTCGGCACCATCTTGTGGAGATCTGCCTTTGTCTTTTTTGGCGGGTTTTATCTGGTCCGTCATTTTTAGTTGTTTGGACGGGGCCATGGTGCCGGTGTCTGTCGGCGGGTAAGGTTGTGCTGGGTTTCTGGTCGTCTAATCTGCTTAATTATAGCGTTTGGGTCCGTTGCGGCTGGGAGCTCTTACTCCATGCGACTGTTCGCTTCGGCTGTTGGACACGCCCCCGTTTAAATCACTTTTAATGTAAAGGACAACAATATTGCACTATCATTGTTTTTCCCCCTCCCACCTTGTTTATATATAAAAGTATCAGCTTCCCCATTTCTGTATTTTAAGGGTGAGCTCTGTTTTATGTGTATTTTTGCTAGCGCTGCACTTGCACTTTAGTACTTAGGAGGTGGTCCACATCACCTAAACACTAGACAATATTCTTAGTCGAACAAGTGATAAAATGTTTAATCTCAAAGATTTTCCAATACTAGTAAATTCCTTAACGGACTTGGAAGACTTTTACAGCCGGTTTAGAAAAGCACTTGGACTCTTGCTTTTCAATTGGGGTTAAGAGACTAGGTGCTAAAAATAATTAAACATTTTTTGCCTTATTTAAATTGACCTTAGGTGTTTGAGGTAAAACTTGTTTTGTTATGTTTATCACGTTTTTTCCAGTTTTAACCGGTGTGTTGTTGTTATTGGGGTGATTATTACTGTTATTTGCTCTGCTTTTGGTATATCTTTTTATTTACTAAAATAGGCATTGATATGGGAAAACAAATTGTATTACAAAATAGCTGAACATTAATACATTTATTTTGCAATTTTGGCCTAAATCTTTCTCACTTCTTCACCATTCTTGGTTTAGTGGAGGTAAAAACACAAATTCAACACTCCAGCATGTTTCCTCTGTCTGTCTGTCTATCTATCTATCTGATTAATATACTCTATTTTTGCATTCTCAAATCTATATAGCAGCTCACTCATTGCTTTTAGTTGCTTAGCTGTGTGCATACATTTAATAAGGAAGTCTTTTTCTAGAGAATTCTGCAAAACATTTTTTTTTTATTTTTAATAAAAAACTATATAGTTTAGAGCATGCAAAAAATACAGCATATTAATAAGGCCAAAGCCTAACAAATGCATTAACGTTGTATTGGTGAGAGGAGTGTTTCTTTTAATTAAATGCATTATTTTTCATTGATATGTTCAATTTGCTGACATTCAAAGCACAGTTGTTTCTAGAACCAGTTGTGATCTCTACAGCTGTCAACTACAAACAAAGCGGTTGCTGGCTGTCCGTTAAAGGGGAGCATGGTAGAGTTTGCATTGTTGGATTGGCATAGCTTAGTTTGTTTTTACTGGATGCTCAGAACATTTGTTTTAAGGATTAACTAATAGATTGCTCTATCCTGCAACATTTATAAACCTTTATAAAAGCATTTTTCTGCAAACCAAACCTTCATTTTCAACGAGAGCCTGGTGTCAAAGAACCAGCTGTAAAAATCAACTATTTTTACTGTATAGCAGTTGATAAAATCAGATTAAGGAGCAAGTGCGATGGATTACAAACATGGATGAAGACAGAAAAAAAATCATGTGCAATAAATATACCAGGACTGGGATCCCTTAAAGTTTGACTCATGCTCATAAAGAAGGTAAAGTCCTATTTTTAGTAATCTAATCTTTCTTTCTTGTTCACTAAAAGCATGTTTATAAAAATAATCCGTATTAATGTCAGGCCATTTTCCCTCAAGGGATGTTTAATAGGACACTATAGTCACCAAAACCACTTTAGTGTCATGAAGCAGTTTTTGTGTACAGATCATGCATCTGAAGTCTCACTGCTCAATTCTCTGTCATTTAGGAGTTAAATCACTTTTGTTTTTGTTTATGCAGCCTTAGCCACACCTCCCCTGGCTGTTACTGACACAGCCTGCATTAAAAAAATGGTTTCATTTTCAATCAGATGTGAACTGACTTTAAAAGTTTTTATCTCCTGCTCTGTAAATTGAAGTTTAATTACATACAGGATGCTCCTGTAGGGTCTAACAAGCTGTTAACAGAGCAGGAGATAATACATTCTAAATTAAACAGAATTTGCTGTAAAGGAAGGCTAAACATTAGATGACTCTTTATAGAAAGTGATTAGGAAGGTTGTGTAAATCACACGTAGGGAGGTGTGACTACGGCAGCATAAACAAAGTGATTTAACTCGTATATGGCAGAAAATGAACAGTGAGACTGCAGGGGCATTATTTCTATACTAAAACTGCTTCATTAAGCTAAGGTTGTATTGGTAACTATTGTGTCCCTTTAACCCCTACTGTTTTTGCAATGTTTGTATGTTAAGGACCAGAGCTATTTTAACACTTTTGTGGTGTTTGTGTTTACAGGGGCGGACTGACCACTCGGGCAGATCGGTCATGGACCGAGGGCCCGAGTGAGTCAGGGGCCCGGCTGCACACAAGATTCTGAAGTGGAGATCAGAGATCTCCATAGTCAAAAGGAAGGTTGCAGGGGCCCATGATGACTTAGAGGGCCCCTGCAACAATCCTCCTTGCAAATAAATCCCCCGTTAATTGTGAGACCTGGCAGCATACCTGCTCTCTCTGCCAGGTCTCATCTCTATGCCTGCGATCAGTACAGAGTGCTCCGTGTGAGGATGGGAGGGGGCAGGAAGTGACATCATACCCTGCTCTCCTCTCACACGGAGCACTCACAGCATGGAAGGAACATGGTGAGAACTGGAGCCTGGCCCAGCAGATCCCTCCCAGCCCCCAGGTGCTGCTTCAGAAAGCTGTGGGAAGAAACATCAAACTGGTGCAGGTAAGCAGGCTAGGGGAGAGAAAGGGAGAGGAATACATGGCAAGAAGGGCTTAGATAGGGGACAGGCACAAAGGGTGATTTTGTAGAGGTTTTAAAAAACCCTCCCATTCACACACTGACACAGGTTTAAAATAAATTTCTCATTAAAACACACTGACACAGGTTTAAAATACACCTCTCATTCACACACACTGACCCAGGTTTAAAATACACCTCTAATTCACACACACTGACCCAGGTTTAAAATACACCTCTCATTCACACACACTGACCCAGGTTTAAAATACACCTCTCATTCACACACACTGACCCAGGTTTAAAATACACCTCTCATTCACACACACTGACCCAGGTTTAAAATACACCTCTCATTCACACACACTGACCCAGGTTTAAAATACACCTCTCATTCACACACACTGACACAGGTTTAAAATACATTTCTCATTCAAACACACTGACACAGGTTTAAAATACATTTCTCATTCAAACACACTGACACAGGTTTAAAATACATTTCTCATTCAAACACACTGACACAGGTTTAAAATACATTTCTCATTCAAACACACTGACCCAGGTTTAAAATACACCTCTCATTCACACACACTGACCCAGGTTTAAAATACACCTCTCATTCACACACACTGACCCAGGTTTAAAATACACCTCTCATTCACACACACTGACCCAGGTTTAAAATACACCTCTCATTCAAACACACTGACCCAGGTTTCAAATACATTTCTCATTCACACACTCTGACACAGGTTTCAAATATATTTCTCATTCACACACAGGTTTCAAATACACCTCTCATTCACACACTCTGACACAGGTTTCAAATATATTTCTCATTCACACACAGGTTTCAAATACACCTCTCATTCACACACTCTGACACAGGTTTCAAATACACCTCTCATTCACACACAGGTTTAAAATACAGCTCTCATTCACACACTCTGACCCAGGTTTAAAATACAGCTCTCATTCACACACTCTGACACAGGTTTCAAATACACCTCTCATTCACACACTCTGTCACAGGTTTTAAATACACCTCTCATTCACACATACACTGACACAGGTTCAAATACACCTCTCATTCACACATACACATGCACTCTTACACAAATGTTACATACACCCTTCATTCACATGCTTAAACTCTGCACACATAAAAATGCACTCCTGCATTCACATATATACTGTGAAAACATGCTGCATTCACACACAAACAGTCCAAACAAATCTATCTTTACATTCTTACACAGACATTTCATACTAATACACACTGGCATTCATACACCAACACACAAGTCCTCCACAAATTACACCCCTGTATTCACATTCAACATAAATACACCCTTACATTCAGACATCAACATTCCATACAAATACACTCCTGCTTTTACAAACATCTGCTCTACTCACTCATGGAACAATGCATTTACCCATTTACGCTACATGGACGTCTGCATTTTATACTCTCTGGCACTACACAAATTCTTTTTCATAGAAAAACATGCGCAGCAAAATGCCACACTACACCAATTATCACCTCTGATGAATCAATCCTTATGGTAGCATTCTGTGTCTCCATGCAGAGTGTGGAGATACTAAACATCAGCAGCACTGACCTATCAAGCAACTCTAGTGGCTGTCCTAAGCAGCAATGTAAACACCTCCTTTTCTGAAAGCCAGTGTTTACGTTAAAAAGCCTGCAGGAACTAGCTATGGGCATCAGAACAACTACATTAATCTGTAGTTGTTCTGGTGACTATAGTGTCCCTTTAATACTTAATTAGGTTTTCGAAGAGTCCAGGATCTAATTTTGCCCGAGGGCCCAGAAGGCTGTCAGTCCGTCCCTGTGTGTTTAGCTATAATTTTCCGCTCTCTCATTTACTGTTCCGATACAAATTATATATTGTTTTTTTCAGGACAAAAAGGGCTTTCTTTACATACTATTATTTTTATCATGTCATATAATTTAATTTAAAAAAATAATAAAATATGGTGAAAAATTAAAAAAAAACAAGTTTTTTGACTTTTACTTAAAAACTCTTTTACTGATCTACAAAATCAAATGAAACAAACTGCTAAATAGATTCAAAATTTTGTCCTGAGTTTAAAAACACGCAATCTTTACGTGTTTTTTTTGCTTTTATTTGCAAGTTATAGTGCTATAAGGTGCAAGTAGGAAATTGCTGTTTCAAAATGTACATTTTTCAAATGTATCAATAGTGACATTGTAACACTGTTATGTCATAAATCTCCAAAAAACACCCCACATGAATATATTTTTCTTAAACTAGATAACCCAGGCAGGGCTGGACTGGGGATACAAAGCAGCCCTGGAAATAAAAATGTTATGCCAGCCCCATAAGTCATTGCGCCATATATTGTTGCATGTAATATGTAAGGCTATGTCTTGCCACCCCAGATGATTGAGTTTTATATATATATATATATATATATATATATATATATATATATATATATATATATATATTGCTTTTTCTAATATAAAATATTGGTCCTATCAGAGTAAAACATTTAATTATATAGTAAGCATACTCACATGCAGTCACAGACAATCTCACTGACACACACAAGCTCATTGATACACAGCCTCATAGACAAACAATTTCACTAATATACATAAGCTCATTGACATAAAAACACAAGCTCATTCACTAGCAGGCACACACACACACACATGCAAGCAAGCTCACTCACTAGCAGGCGCACACACACACAGCAGTGTAGTGGTTCTGGTGTCTATAGCCTGTCCCTGCAGGCTTTTGAATGTAAACACTGACTTTTCAGAGAAAAAACACTATTTTTAAAAACACACACAGACACCACGACTGACACACACACACACACCATGACAGACATACACACACCATGACAGACACACCATGACACAGACCATGACACGGACAGACACACACACACACACACCATGACAGACACACACACACAGACACACACACCATGACACAGACAGACACACACACACCGTGACACAGACACACACACACATGACACAGACACACACCATGACACAGACAGACAAACACAGACACACACACCATGACACAGACAGGCTGACACACACACCATGACACAGACAGACACACACACCATGACACAGACACACACACACAGCATAAAACAGACACACACACACCATAACACACACACACACACCATGACACAGACACACACACACACCATGACAGACAGACACACACAGCATGACAGACACACACACCCAGCATGACACAGACACACAACATGACACAGACACACACACACAGCATGACACAGACACAGCATGACACAGACACACACAGCATGACACAGACACACAGCATGACAGACACACACACACAGCATGACACAGACACACAGCATGACACACACACACACACACACACACACACAGCATGACACAGACACACACACACAGCATGACACAGACACACACACACTCCCACTGACATACATACTTGTTGCTACCTGTGTGGGTGGGCAGACTGATAGGTGTGCTGGCGGCCGCAGGGAGAACTTGAATGGCGGCCACAGGGGAAGCTCTTCTGGCGGCCGCTTGGGGAGCAGGCTGTTCTGTCTCTGCTCCCCCGCCCTGCCAAACTGAAGTAAAACAAACATTTAAAAAATAAAAATTTTGACAGTAATTGTGACTGCACAAGAACATTTCCTAAAAACACGTGAAGGGCTATGAAGGACTACAAGTAGAGAAATTAAAGACATTTCCTGAGCCCTACGGAAGCTGCAGATTTTATGCAAATATGGTAATTTCAGGGTTGAGTATTGAATGGCGGCCACAGGGGAAGCTCTTCTGGCGGCCGCTTGGGGAGCAGGCTGTTCTGTCTCTGCTCCCCCGCCCTGCCAAACTGAAGTAAAACAAACATTTAAAAAATAAAATTTTTGACCGTAATTGTGACTGCACAAGAACATTTCCTAAAAACACGTGAAGGGCTATGAAGGACTACAAGTAGAGAAATTAAAGACATTTCCTGAGCCCTACGGAAGCTGCAGATTTTATGCAAATATGGTAATTTCAGGGTTGAGTATCTTTTAGATGTCTGATCTTCATACTATATTTAAGTGGCATGCAAATAACCATAACCACTACAGTTCATAACCATTGCACTATCATAGTTCAAGAGAGTCTTGCGTAGCCGACATGTTGAAAGCAATACATGTGCAATGCACTTGTTGTGTGTAGAATCCACCAAGATCTAGAGTTGATCAGTTGAAATAAATTTAATCTCTCCACTGCCTGATGCCCAGTTGTCCCTGGTTGAGATACCCTTGTAGCTGTGAAGTAGATATATGTCATTTGGCAGGAGATATATGAGAGCGTGCGGTTCGGAATTGCAGCAGCATGTGTTGTAAGAAGATACTTGGCAATTGGCAGATGCCATAACCTGTTAACCTCATTTAAGATTGGAGTATAGCATAACATTCTAAATCATCTTTAATTGCTACTCACAGCTGGAATCAGATCCTTCTGGGCATTGGAAATCAGATATATATGCAGGGCCAGACTGGCCCACCGGGTCTGCTGGCGGCCGCTGGCTGGGGGAGGTCTGCTGGCGGCCGCAGGGGGAGCTGGCTGTTCTGTCTCTGCTCCCCCGCCCTCGCGCGCAGCTTAATGAGACCGGGGCCGGAATCTGACATTCCGGCCCCGGTCTCATTAAGCTGCGCGCGAGGGCGGGGGAGCAGAGACAGAACAGCCAGCTCCCCCTGCGGCCGCCAGCAGAGCTTCCCCTGCGGCTGCCATTCAAGCTCTCCCAGCGGCCGCAGGTCACCGAAATGTCTCCCCGGCCCCAGGTGCCGACGGCCCACTGGAAAATTTCCCGGTATCCCAGTCTGGCCCCGAACCTAGGGTATTCATCTAAGAATATTTTGATACTTTCTATGCAGCCATTTTACCAAAAACCTTTGCCAAACTTTGCATAGGTAGTTTATTTTTTTCACATACATTGCAATTCAGGCATAAATTCACAGATTCTGTTATGTGTCACTGCCAAACAACACCCCAATATGTGTTCAGCAAGATCTCCTGAGTACAGTGATACCACCCGTGCATAGGCCTGTCTGCTTCTTTGGGGGCTAAAAGGCCACGTTTGGCAGGTGCGCTTATCAGTTTCCCAACTTGGAATTTTGACATGTAATCAACCTGCGCCCATGTCCCATTTGAGCCAATGTATTTTACCCCCATCAAAACATATATTTTTGAAAAGTAGACAACCCAGGGTATTTTAAATGGTGGTATTTTAACACTTTTCATGCACTGAATTCTACCACCAGCTTTGTCAAACTTTTGGGTAGTAATCTTTTTTTTGTTGCTTTGTCACACACATTGTACTTTTAGGCATGAATTAACAGATCCTGTTATGTGTCACTGCCAAACAACACCCCAATATGTTCAGTACAGTGACACCCCCCATGTATTGGGTTGCTGGGTTGTTTGGGGGCCTAAAGGCAACAATCAGAACTTGTACATGTCAGTTTTTCAACTTGATATATAGGTATGCTTGGTCTATCTTCAGTTTGACATATTTTTGCACCCCCCCCCCCCCCAGTTAATGTTACCATCATGAAATTAGTCTCAGAGCACTCTGATTGGTGGGTTTAAGCCATCCAATCAGAGTGCTCTGACAGGTAAATGAAGAGACTGACAGGTAAGTCTCTACATTTACCTGTCACAGCACTCTGATTGGTTGGTTTGAAATCCACCAATCAGAGTGCTCTGTGTCATTTTACACAGCGTGGGGAAGTTCTTTGGAATTTTCCCATGCTGTGTAATTTGACTCATAACTCTCTGATTGGTTACTTAATCCACCAATCAGAGAGTTATGAGTCAAATTACACAGCGTGGGAAAATCCCAAAGAACTTCCCCACGCTGTGTAAAATGACACAGAGCACTCTGATTGGTGGATTTCAAACCAACCAATCAGAGTGCTGTGACAGGTAAATGTAGAGACTTACCTGTCAGTCTCTTCATTTACCTGTCAGAGCACTCTGATTGGATGGCTTAAACCCAACCAATCAGAGTGCTCTGAGCCTAATTGCAGGGCAGGGCAAGGCTTTATAAGCCTTCCCCGCCCTGCAGAGCTCAGTCTGCGCGGAGCCCTCGCAGGGTGAAGATGGATTTTTTTTTTATTGCGTCGGTTATTATGGATATTTATTTGCCCTTTTTGGGGCTGAAAAAAGAAGATTTTAGAAGAAAGAAAACATCGAATGGTAAGTTTATTTGTGTTTTTACAGGTACTTAGTTAAATGGTCCCCCCTCATTATTTTTAGGGTGAGGGGGGTAGGTAGGGGTTTATTTTTGGGGGGAGGGAGTGACTAGGGGTTTCGGGACCCCTTGTCACCTGGGGGGGAGGGGGGTTAAATTTTAATTTAGGGCCCCCACCCACCGCTAAGGGGTGGGGGTCAGGGGGGAGGACATTCTTGTTTAGGGCCCCCACCCACCGCTCAGGGGTGGGGGCCAGGGGGGAGAACATTAGGTCCCCCCCCCTTATTCTTTTTAAGGGCCCCCACCCACCGCTCAGGGGTGGGGGCCAGGGGGGAGGACATTAGGCACAGGCTGCTCACTGTTTAATAGACATGCCCGTACTCGCGGTATTGCGAATCCATGTCTGATGGTTGTCAGTTGACAACTAGTTAAAACCCTGAGAACGCGAAGATAAATTATGTGGAATTTGGGCAGTACTTGATAGCCAACCGCCACATTAAAAAAGTAAAAAAAAAAAAAAAACACTAGGGGTGTCAGTAAAATATCCATATTACTATAATGGAGGCTTTAAACTGCCTTATGCCCCCACCCAGGGCCGCCATCAGGGGGTGACAACCGTGACAGTTGTCACGGGCCCGGCGGCCCTGGGGGGCCCGGACTGCTCTGGCAGTCCTGGGCCCCACTTTCCCTCTCTGCACACATAGATAGCGAATATCGCTATCTATGTGTGCAGCCCCCGGCTTCCCAGTTACCGCAGAGGGGGCCCAGGCAGCACACAGCTTCTCTTCTTCTCGTTTCTGCTAATAACTCTCGCGAGACCCGGTTGCCATGGCAACGCTCCGCGGGTCTCGCGAGAGTTATTGGAGGAGAGAAGAGAAGAGGCTGTGTGCTGCCTGGGCCCCCTCTGCGGTAACTGGGAAGCCGGGGGGCCCCACCATGCCACCGGACCACCAGGGATGGAATCTCCCCCCTCCCTAGACACAGGTAAGCAGGGAGGGGGGAGAAACAATTTAATTTTTTTTTTTTTTTTATTATGTTAAAATGCCCCCCCCCCCCCACACCCCAGCACATTTACACACACACACTGCATACACTGACACAACACACACAAACACACACACACACACACACTGCATACACTGACACAACACACACACACACACACACACACTGCATACACTGACACAACACACACACTGCATACACTGACACAACACACACACACACACACACTGCATACACTGACACAACACACACACACACACTGCATACACTGACACAACACACACACACACTGCATACACTGACACAACACACACACACTGCATACACTGACACAACACACACACACACACACTGCATACACTGACACAACACACACACACACACTGCATACACTGACACAACACACACACATACTGCATACACTGACACAACACACACACACTGCATACACTGACACAACACACACATGCATACACTGACACAACACACACACACACACACACTGCATACACTGACACAACACAAACACACACACTACATACACTGACACAACACACACACACACACACACACACTGCATACACTGACACAACACACACACACACACACTGCATACACTGACACAACACACACACACTGCATAGACTGACACAACACACACACACACACTGCATACACTGACACAACACACACACACACACTGCATACACTGACACAACACACACACACACACACTGCATACACTGACACAACACACACACACTGCATACACTGACACAACACACACACACTGCATACACTGACACAACACACACACACACACACTGCATACACTGACACAACACACACACACACTGCATACACTGACACAACACACACACACACTGCATACACTGACAACACACACACACACACTACATACACTGACACAGCACACACACTGCATACACTGACACAACACACACACACACTACATACACTGACACAGCACACACACACTACATACACTGACACAACACACACACACATTGCATACACTGACACAACACACACACACACACACACACACACACATTGCATACACTGACACCACACACACACACTGCATACACTGACACAACACACACACACACACTACATACACTGACACAGCACACACTGCATACACTGACACAACACACACACACACTATATACAATAACACAACACACACACACTACATACACTAACACAACACACACACTCTGCATACACTGACACAACACATTCTGCATACACTAACACAACACACACTGCATACACTAACACAACACACACTCTGCATACACTGACACAAAACACTATGCATACACTGACACAAAACACTATGCATACACCCAGGGCCGCCATCAGGGGGTGACAACCGTGACAGTTGTCACGGGCCCGGCGGCCCTGGGGGGCCCGGACTGCTCTGGCAGTCCTGGGCCCCACTTTCCCTCTCTGCACACATAGATAGCGAATATCGCTATCTATGTGTGCAGCCCCGGGCCCCCGGCTTCCCAGTTACCGCAGAGGGGGCCCAGGCAGCACACAGCTTCTCTTCTTCTCGTTTCTGCTAATAACTCTCGCGAGACCCGGTTGCCATGGCAACGCTCCGCGGGTCTCGCGAGAGTTATTGGAGAAGAGAAGAGGCTGTGTGCTGCCTGGGCCCCCTCTGCGGTAACTGGGAAGCCGGGGGGCCCCACCATGCCACCGGACCACCAGGGATGGAATCTCCCCCCTCCCTAGACACAGGTAAGCAGGGAGGGGGGAGAAACAATTTTTTTTTTTTTTTTTTATTATGTTAAAATGCCCCCCCCCTCCCCCACACCCCAGCACATTTACACACACACACTGCATACACTGACACAACACACACACACACACACACACACACACTGCATACACTGACACAACACACACACACACACACACACTGCATACACTGACACAACACACACACACACACACACACACACACACTGCATACACTGACACAACACACACACTGCATACACTGACACAACACACACACACACTGCATACACTGACACAACACACACACACACACACTGCATACACTGACACAACACACACACACACACTGCATACACTGACACAACCCACACACACACACACTGCATACACTGACACAACACACACACACACACACACACTGCATACACTGACACAACACACACACACTGCATACACTGACACAACACACACACACATACTGCATACACTGACACAACACACACACACTGCATACACTGACACAACACACACACACACACACTGCATACACTGACACAACACACACACACTGCATACACTGACACAACACACACATGCATACACTGACACAACACACACACACACACACACTGCATACACTGACACAACACAAACACACACACTACATACACTGACACAACACACACACACACACACACACACACTGCATACACTGACACAACACACACACACACACTGCATACACTGACACAACACACACACACTGCATACACTGACACAACACACACACACACTGCATACACTGACACAACACACACACACACTGCATACACTGACACAACACACACACACACTGCATACACTGACACAACACACACACACTGCATACACTGACACAACACACACACACTGCATACACTGCATACACTGACACAACACACACACACTGCATACACTGACACAACACTGACACAACACACACACACTGCATACACTGACACAACACACACACACTGCATACACTGACACAACACACACACACACACACACACACTGCATACACTGACACAACACACACACACACTGCATACACTGACAACACACACACACACTACATACACTGACACAGCACACACACTGCATACACTGACACAACACACACACACACTACATACACTGACACAGCACACACACACTACATACACTGACACAACACACACACATTGCATACACTGACACAACACACACTCTGCATACACTGACACAAAACACTATGCATACACTGACACAAAACACTATGCATACACCAACACAACACACTATGCATACACCAACACAACACACTATGCATATACCAACACACTATGCATACACCAACACAACACACTCTGCATACACTGACACAACACACTCTGCATACACTGACACAACACACACTGCATACACTAATACAACACACACTGCATACACTTACACACACACTGCATACACTAACACAACATACATACTGCATACACTAACACAACATACATACTGCATACACTAACACAACAAACACACTGCATACACTAATACAATACACACACTGCATTCACTAATACAACATGCACTCTGCATACACTACACACTAACACACTCACTGCATCCACTATACTGACACACACTCTGCATTCGCTACACATTAACACACTCTGCATTCACTACACTAACACACACTCTGCATCCGCTACACACTAACACACTCTCTGCATTCACTACACATTAACACTCTGCATTCACTACACTAACACACACTCTGCATCCGCTACACACTAACACACTCTCTGCATTCACTACACTAACACACACTCTGCATCCGCTACACACTAACACACTCTCTGCATTCACTACACATTAACACTCTGCATCCGCTACACACTAACACACTCTCTGTATTCACTACACATTAACACACTCTCTGCATTCACTACACTAACACACTCTCTGCATTCACTACACATTAACACACTCTCTGCATTCACTACACATTAACACACTCTCTGCATTCACTACACATTAACACACTCCCTGCATTCACTACACATTAACACACACTCTGCATTCACTACAAATTTACACACACACTACATTCATTACAATGACACACTCTGCATTCACTACACCCTAACACACACTCTGCATTTATTACACACTAACACACACTCTGCATTCACTAAACTATGCACACACTCTGCATTCACTACACTAACATACACTCTGCATCAACTGTGCACACAGCATCCACTACACAAACATCCTGTATTCACAGTACACACACTACATCCACCACAAATTGAAACACTCTGCATTCACTATACACAGACACTGTGTCTAATACACACACTACATCCACTACATCCACTAAACACATTTCATCTAGTACATACAAACACTACATTCACTACACAAACACATACTACATCACTGTACACACACTACATCCACTACTCAAACACTCTCTGCATTCACTACACATTAACACTCTGCATTCACTACACTAACACACACTCTGCATCCGCTACACACTAACACACCCTCTGCATTCACTACACATTAACACAGTGCATTTACTACACTAACACACACTCTGCATCCGCTACACACTAACACATTCTCTGCATTCACTACACATTAACACACACTCTGCATTCCCTACACATTAACACACACTCTGCATTCCCTACACATTAACACACACTCTGCATTCCCTACACATTAACACACACTCTGCATTCACTACACATTAACGCACACTCTGCATTCACTACACATTAACACACTCTGCATTCACTACACATTTACACACACTCTGCATTCACTGCACTAACACACACACTACATTCATTACACTGACACACTGCATTCACTACACACTAACACACACTCTGCATTCATTACACACTAACACACACTCTGCATTCACTAAACTATGCACACACTCTGGATTCACTATACTGACACACACTCTGCATTAACTGTACACACAGCATCCACTACACAAACATCCTGTATTCACAGTACACACACTACATCCACCACAAATTGAAACACTCTGCATTCACTATACACAGACACTGCGTCTAATACACACACTACATCCACTACAGACACTGCATCCACTAAACACATTTCATCTAGTACATACAAACACTACATCCACTACATCCACTACACAAACACACACTACATCACTGTACACACACTACATCCACTACTCAAACACACTCTGCGTTCACTATACACACTGCATCCGCTACACAAACACACACTCTGCATTCACTGCACAAACAGTATCTAATACACACAAACACTACATCCACTACACACATTCTAATTCACTTCCACTATACACACCACATTCAGTCCCGCATCATTGTCAGCAGACTAGGTAGGGCGTGGGCGGGCCCGGGAGGGAGGGGGCGGGGGAGGGGGGGCCCAGACCTTGTGCTTTGTCAGGGGCCCCAAAATTTCTGATGGCAGCCCTGATTACACATATCACATTATTTGGTCTTATTCATTTCACAAATGCAATTTTACATTTTTCTTTTCCTGCTTGCCTTTTTATATTGGTTTCTTGCCTACAAGTATGATCAGATATTTAGGAGATTAGCATTAACTTTGCTTCTCCTTAAAATGTATCACTAAGGAGTTATACTGTAATGCACATACAGGTTCTATTCTTTCATGGGTTAGTAATATGTATATACATCAGTGTACAATGGTTTGACAACCACCTGTATCAAGGGGCTGTATCAAGGGGCTATACGCAGTCACATGACTTTCACTTTGTAGATTTCACCTCTTGGCTTTGGGACACGATTGAAGCATGGTTTGAATACTCCGATTGTTTAGTGTAATTTTTTTAAAATGTGAATGTATTTGTTTCTGTTTATCTTGATAAAGAGTAAAATATATAGAACTAGATAAGGGGGAAGTAGCACAAAATACTACGTCGAATTTTACTATAGTAGAAGATGCATTTATTGTATACAAAATACATAGACAGTAGCAAATAAACACAAAAGTATCACGTTTAAGTAACTAATGTTTACAAAGTGCATGATAAACCACTAATGCAATTAACTTTAGATAAAATCCAATGTGCACAAAGTCCTCAGGGGGATTTTTCCCAAGAGGGACAAAGCCAATAGAATTGTATTGTGCACAAAACTAAGTACATGTTATGATTCAATAGCTTGTAGAACCACCTTTAGCAGCAATGCTTGACATAATCGTTGTCTGCATGTCTTTCACATCGTTGTGGAGGAATTTGGACCCACTGTTTTATACAACATTGCTTCAGTTCGTTGATGTTTGCTGGCATTTGTTTATGCACAGCTATCTTAAGGTCCTACCACCACATTTCAATGTGGTTGAGGTCTGGTAATTGCAACTTGATTCTTTTCTTTTTCAGCCATTCTGTTGTAGATTTGCTGGTGTGCTTAGGATCATTGTCCTGTTTTTGACCCAATTTCGGCCAAGCTTTAGCTGTCGGACAGATGGCCTCACATTTATCTCTAGAATACTATGGTATACAGAGAAGTTCATGGTCGACTCAATGACCATAAGGTTCCCAGGTCCTGTGGCTGCAAAACAAGTCCAAATCCTCACCACTCCACCACCATCTTGATAGTTGGTATGAGGTGTTTGTGCTCATATGCTGTGTTTAGTTTTCACCAAATGTGGAGCTGTGCATTATGGCCAAACATCTCCACTTTGGACTGTCTGTCCAAAGGACATTGTTCAAGAAGTCTTGTGGTTTGTTCAGAAGCAACTTTGCAAACCTAAGCCCTGCTGCCTTGTTCTTTTTAGAGAGAAATGGTTTTGTCCTGGCAGCCCTTCCAAACAAGCCATACTGTCAGTCTTTTTCTACTTGTACTTTCATACATTTTGACATTTAACATACTAACTGAGGCCTGTAGAGTGTGAGATGTAAATCTTTTTTTTTTTTGTTTTTGCAATTTCTGATTCCATACAGCATATATACACTGGAATATTTAAGTACACTGATTGATCAACCTTCATATATCCCTGACAAAGATTATATTGTCACACACTGATTTTTGAGAACCACTTAATATACTTGTGAGTGTATTTCTAATTATTTATCATACACTTTTGATCTACACAATATTACACTATTTCATATCTTTATACTGGATTTGGTGAGAAAACCAGGCTGTTATCCGTACCAACCAACCCGATCAAGCATTCTGTATCATAAGGAACTTTGTTTGGGGACTATTTATAGATATATTTTATAAAGTCTTAATATACTATTGCATTGTTTTTAATTTCTGCTGTCAGTGACTAGGCGCAACCAGTATATTTTAAAAATTATTAATAACTTTAATTTATGTTGTGCCTTCCAGTTAAGTTAATTCTATTTTTGCATTTTAGTTATGTTATCATCATGTTTAATCATATGTTCTTGCATTACAGTACACTCATAGTAATATGCAGATATTAGACGCATCATTCAAACTACTTCTATTTGATGTATTAACTGCATTCAGGCCCGTCATTGTTCATCAGTTTAATACACAGAAACAGTTGTTTGTACTATGCCTTAGAATACGTCACCATCTTCCAACAATTTTTAACCAGTCATATTTGTGAGTGTCTTTTGTCATCTTCTAGCAGTCCTATTTCAGTTTTATTCAGTAGCACAATGTATAGCAATGTGGAAGGAGGAAAGGTTTACTTGGTAATGATAATGTCTCATGCTTGTGGAAGTTTGATAGTTGTGTGATGAAGATCAAGAGGAGGAATATACAAAGTAAACTTATTCATAATGAAAATAATTTTGATCGGTTCAATAAACATTCAATAAACTTTGCTGGTATCAGACAAAGTTTTAACGTCTCTAATGAGACATGAAGGGGTGTTTTATAAACCCCTACATACTTTACCCTGAATAGGGCTATAACACATACAAATCAAAGTTTATTGAATGTTTAGAAGCCCTATAAAGGGTTAAATGTTAACCCCTTAAGACTGCAGCCAAATGTACAAGTTGTGAACCAAAAAAAATGTAAACAAACCACAGATTTTGACTATATGTCTGTTCAACAATAATTTACCTCTTTCATATTAAAAGCACCCACACTTATTATATATCATTTTATTCAGGGGAAACAGGGCTTTCATTTAATATCAAATATTTAGGTATGGAACATAACGTAATATGAATATAATATAAAAAAATGAGAGAAAATACGATTTTTTTTTTATTTTCTTAGTTCTATGTGACATTCTAACTGTGAATGTCATAATACTGTTTGCTTTTACTGCAATAAAATACACATATTTGTATTCAGCGATGTCTCACTTGTAAAACAGTACCCCCTATGTACAGGTTTTATGGTGTTTTGGGAAGTTACAGGGTCAAATATAGCATGTTACACTTTTCAGTTTTTTCACATTGAAATTTGCCAGTTTGGTTACGTTGCCTTTGAGACTGTATGGTAGCCCAGGAATGAGAATTACCCCCATGATGGCATACCATTTGCAAAAGTAGACAACCCAAGGTATTGCAAATGGGGTATGTCCAGTCTTTTTTAGTAGCCACTTGGTCACAAACACTAGCCAAAGTTAACGTTAATATTTTTTTTGTGTGAAAAATGCAAAAAACTAATTTGAAAGCCAATTTTGGCCAGTGTTTGTGACTAAGTGGCTACTAAAAAAGACTGAACATACCCTATTTGCAATACCTTGGGTTGTCTACTTTTGCAAATGGTATGCCATTATGGAGGTAATTCTTATTTCTGGGCTACTATACGGTCTCAAAGCCAACATAACCAATCTGGCGAATTTCATTGTGAAAAAACTGAAACGCAAGCCTTATATTTGACTCTGTAACTTTTGAAAACACCATCAAACCTGTACATGAGGGGTACTGTTATACTCAGGAGACTTTGCTGAACACAAATATTTGTGTTTCAAAACAGCAAAAAGTATTACAGCAAAAATATCGTCAGTGTAAGTGCCGTTTGTGTGCGAAAAATGCAAAAAAATTAACTTTCCCTGACGATATCATTGTTGTAATACATTTTACGGTTTTGAAACACAAATATTTGTGTTCAGCGAAGTCTCCCGAGTAAAACAGTACCCCCCATGTACAGGTTTTATAGTGTCTTGGAAAGTTATAGGGTTAAATATAGTGCTAGCAAATTAAATTCCCTATACTTTCGGCATGGGTTGTCAGGCAGGTCCCGCTAATTGTAATTAATTAGGATACCTAATTATGTAAAATGATTACATAAATATATGTGTAGAATTAATATATGTATATATATACATATGTGTATATATACGTATATATATATATATATTTTTTTAATATTTTTATATATATATAGTGATATATACGTATATATTTATGTATATAGATATATATATTATTTTGTTCTACGTGTATTTTGATATAAATATATATATATTAATATCACAATACAGTTAGAACGAAATAAAACACATCTATATATTTTTTAATATTTTATTTTTAATTATTTTTTTTATTTTATTTTTTTACGTATTTACATATTTTTTTTAATATTATTTATAAACATATATATAACAATAATTATAGATATATTTAATCAGTATCAGTCTACGTGTAATTTGAAATTAATATATATATATATATATATAATTATATATATATTAATATTATAATACACCTAGACAGTGTATGTGTGTGTGTGTATATGTGTATATATATACTTAGATCATATATATAACATATATATATGATCTAAGTATATATATATTTTTTTTTTACACTTATTTTATTTGATTTGATTTAATTTCAGCCAGCAGGGGGACTAACTGTCATTACAGTTAGTCCCCCTGCTGGCAATGCCTGAGCCAGCTATCCCGGCCATGTGATTGTGAGGTCCTCGCAAGGACCTCACTCTCACATGACCAGGAGGGACCGGAGGAGGAAGGTCTGCCGCGGGGGGCTCCCTGGGAGTCCCCCCAACCGCGATCGCCGGCGTGGGACCGCCGGCGACCGGGTAAGTAAAGAAAAAACGGAGGGAGTATATTTACGTCCTGCGGCGTTTAGAGCCGCTTTTAAAAGGACGTAAATATACGTCCTCCGGACTTAAGGGGTTAAGCTGTGTTAGCAATTGGGGTATGTCCAGTCTTTTTTAGTAGCCACTTGGTCACAAACACTAGCCAAAGTTAACGTTAATATTTTTTTTGTGTGAAAAATGCAAAAAAATAATTTGAAAGCCAATTTTGGCCAGTGTTTGTTACTAAGTGGCTACTAAAAAAGACTGAACATACCCTATTTGCAATACCTTGGGTTGTCTACTTTTGCAAATGGTATGCCATTATGGAGATAATTCTTATTTCTGGGCTACTATACGGTCTCAAAGCCAACGTAACCAATCTGGCGAATTTCATTGTGAAAAAACTGAAACGCAAGCCTTATATTTGACTCTGTAACTTTTGAAAACACCATCAAACCTGTACATGAGGGGTACTGTTACACTCAGGAGACTTTGCTGAACACAAATATTTGTGTTTCAAAACAGCAAAAAGTATTACAGCAAAAATATCGTCAGTGTAAGTGCCGTTTGTGTGCGAAAAATGCAAAAAAATTAACTTTCCCTGACGATATCATTGTTGTAATACATTTTACGGTTTTGAAACACAAATATTTGTGTTCAGCGATGTCTCCCGAGTAAAACAGTACCCCTCATGTACAGGTTTTATAGTGTCTTGGAAAGTTATAGGGTTAAATATAGTGCTAGCAAATTAAATTCCCTATACTTTCGGCCTTGGTTGTTACGCAGGTCCCGCAAATTGTAATTTATAAAAGGACCTAATTATGTAAAATTATTACATAAATATATATGTAAAATTATTATATATACACGTGTATACATGTATATATATATGTATATCATTTTTTTTTACAATTATTTTTATTTATATATAGGTATACATATAGTGATGTATACGTATATACTTAGGTATATACATATACATATTATTTCGTTCTACGTGTATTTTGATATCTATAGATATATATATTAATATCAAAATACAGTTAGAACGAAATTACACACATATATATATTTTTAATTATTTATGTTTTATTTTTTTATTATAAAATATATAAATAATTATAATTATGTATATATTTAATCAATATCCTTCTACGTGTATTTTGATATTAATATATAATTATATATATAAAAATATTAAAATACACTTAGTATATGTGCAAATGTGTGTGTATATATATATGTATATATATATATATATATACACACTTAGATCATATATATATATATATATATATATATATATATATAAATGATCTAAGTATATTTTATTTGTAACTTTAAATTTATTTTATTTTTAACTTTAAGGGGTTAAGAGGGGAGGAGAGGGGGCAGAGACAGTGTCAGCCAGTGATTTTACATCACTGGCTGACACACAGGATCAGTGATCACAGTGACTGGCTGTCACTGTGATCACCTCCTGCAGATCACGGTAATTGGCCACAGGGGGAGTGCCTTAGTGGCCAGGCATGCCCCCCACCACGATCTGCAGGGGGATCCTGCCTGTAGTTACATGTGTCAGCCAATAGGCTGACACATAGTAACCTCTGATCGCAGTGACAGGCTGTCACTGCGATCAGATCGCAGGGAGAGGCTGTCTCTGCATTCAGATCGCAGAGACAGCCTCTCACTGCGACCATACTCTGCAGATCGCGGTCACTGACCGCAGGGGGACTGCCTGGGGGGCCAGGCATGTCCCTCGACCGCGATCTGCAGAGTGAAAATGCCGCGGCTCCATGTGTCAGCCGATTTTAAAATCGGCTGACACATGGTAAATACCGATCGCAGTGACAGCCTGTCACTGCGATCGGAAGCTGCAGACCGCGGTCCCCAGACACAGGGGGGCTGCCTGGGGGTCCAGGCATGCCCCTGGACCGCGATCTGCAGCGGCCATGTGCCGCCGGCCACGTGGGGGGTAAGACCGCCCAGGACGTTCTATGCCAATTAAGGACGGCATAGAACGTCCTGCAGTCTTAAGGGGTTAAAGGGTTTATAAAACACCCCTTTCTGTCTCACTTTGTCTGATGTCAGCAAAGTTTATTGTTTGTGTAGAAGCCCTATAAAGGGTTAAATGTTAAAGGGTTTATAAAATACTCCTTCCTGTCTCACTGGAGATTCTTGGCTGATATCAGCATATCTAATGGCTAGTGTAGGAACTCACCTATTGAGGCTTGCCTTGACGTGGCTGGTGAGCTTATATATTCAAATGGCCATTGGAATATAACTAAAGAGCCTCCATTTTGTTTAAATGCACATGGGGATTTAGGCCAGAGCGCAGGTAACGTTTTCTTGGTTTTACTATGTATTTTAAGCTGTTGGATACTAAGCTACTGCTGCTGTAAGCGCGGTGCTTTATCTTTGTGCCTAGTCTCCCAGTGTCTGTGTCCCTATTTCTCCCAGTGTCCCCATGTTTCAGTGTGTCCCGTGTCACTAAGATACTAGGGGACACCGAGAGACATGGGGACACTGGGAGACATGGGGGCACTTGTGGATACAAACATGGGGACACTGGGAGACATGGGGGCACTTGTGGACATAGACATGGGGACACTGGGAGACATGGGGACACAGACATTTGGGGACACTGGGAGGCCTAGGGACACAGAGGCATGGGGACACAGACACTGGGAGACATGGGGACACTGAGACACTGGCTGGGAGACATGTGGACACTAGGAGACATGGGGACACAGACATTTGGGGACAATGGGACACTGGGAGAGATGGAGACACTGTGTCCCTAGTGTCTCCATGTTCCAATGTGTCTCCCTATGTCTCACAGCGTCCCCATGTCTCACAGTGTCCCCATGTCTCACAGTGTCCCCTAGTGTCTCAGTGTCCCCATGTCTCCCTGTTGCCCTTCCCCCCATCCTTCACATACCTGAGCTGTAGTCTGTCTCTGCAGGCTGGGAGCTGCTGTCTGGACTCTCTGTGCTGTGTAGCTGCTCCCCCACAGATCAGTGAGTAGAGAGAGGCAGGGAGTTGCTGTAACTTCCTATCCCTGCCTTTCTCCATACACATGACCCCTACTGGCCGGTGCTGGTATTGCAGAGTAATCTCCGTTTATAATGAGAAAAATATTTGCATTTGTATTGCTGGTATTACTGCAACACCGTCACAGCCAGGCAGCCTCAAATACCGGCTGTGCCTTAAAATACCAGTCAGGTGGCAAACCCAAGAGTAGTGTGTAAAAAAAAAATTAATAATAATAATTTTTTTTTTTTTTTTTTAAATGGGCCTATTCGATGGGCCTGGAGCTGCAGCTCCATCAGCCCCTATGTTAATCCGGCCCTGGGCATAGGTGATAGCGGCTATTGTAAGGAAAGTTCGTCGGAGGGTATGAGGGAATGAAGACTGGGAATAGCGGATAAGTTTATAATTGGTCAGGGTTTAAGCAAAGTGTTTCCCTTGACCACCCTATGGGGTTGGTTCTCCCCAATGTGAAAAGGAGGGGAACCAAAAACCCCCACAAACCCTTGATCTAGTTCCATCCTTATAACTGTACACACTAACTCATGGTCTGTTAAAGCGGTTGCAAATTATAGCATTCTAATGTCCCAGTGTCAAAATGTACTAAACCCATGTGTAACCCTTGAGGCAGCCTTAGCTGATAAATTTAACCAAATGCTGGGAGGGACGGTATTCTAAAAGTGTAGCCAATACAGTGAAGTTGAAGCCAGGGTGGTGAGGTTTTATGAAAACTTAATCCGGACACATGGATGTAGCATGAGCCCGGGAAAAAAAGAGACCAAAACGTGTAACAACCTACCCGAACTAGAACCACCAGTCCCTCCGGAACTTGACACATAACAGACAATATATATGTAACTCAATTATTATGAGCGAGGCGAAGGGACCGTGTACTGGCAGGCTAGCTAGAAGCCAAGCGGCGAAGAATTAGATAACTTAACGTGACAGATGAGTCCCTACTAATTGCCAAGCGGCATGAGAGGCGCTAACTATGAGTTGGCCCGAGGGGATTTTTGAGGCCACTGAAACGTTGTGGCGGGGTGTTGACCTCTCGGTGGGAACTATAGCATAAGATAGAATGGGAGTGACAGGGGAGGCCCTCCCTATGCAACAATGCGAGACGGCTACCTATTTGGGCTGAGGGACGTATGAGGATGGGTGTTGGCCTCGCGGGACCACTAATGTATGGATTAAGACCGGAAAACAGAAACCTAGTGGGGTAACCTAAATCTCAAAAAGCCAGTACTACTTTAAATAGAAAGTACGGGTGTGTGAAAACGTGTGAAAAAGTTTGAGTCAGGACGAGACTCTATGCAGAAAAATAGGAGCGAGAGGGTGGCAGGAGATAAGTGCTGCAACCCAGTAACATGATAAGGGGAGTATCTGTGTGTACAGAATATGTGAGTGGCCCGGATCGTGGACCCGAACAATAAACGGAAAACTTACCAGAATCTATAGATGAGCAATGAAAATATGACAGAGGTAGGAGACGGATTTGCAGTGCTTGCAAAGCAACCGTCCTGCATGACCAAGGCACCTAAAGAAAGCAAGATTTTAATGCCCATTTTGACTTAAAACCAGGGACATAACATTACATAATCAGGCCACCAGGTGGCGATATGACATAAACAACCTGAAATCGTACGGCAGGAATTTAGCCGAACCTTACTTCAGACAGCAACACTAAATTGAAAAATGTGGCCTGAATAGCGTGATATAAGCGAACAGTGTGTGACCCGATGGCTCTATATCCCCCCTTATGTATACAAACAGAAAACATTCTCAGTAACATAAAAGTGTGTGGGAATGTAGTTTCCCTGACAGTGTTGTTATTTCTCACTTTATGTGGCATATGTGGCTGTGCGTGATGGGCTTTGAGCTGCCTTTGTGCTATCCCGCTTATACTGCTGTGGTGAGCTCTCACTTTGCGGCTGGAAAAATACAGATGCAGGCCTTGGAGGGAGCGCACCTTGCAACCCCCGAGAGTGACTACCTGTGACCTTCATCATAGGAGGAGGAAGACCCGGGGAAGCCGGTATTTGACTCCCCTTAGTGCCCCTGTTACTGGGGGATGGGCGGCAGCCGGCGAGGACGGTATGTGATACCCCACCGTGCCCTTGTTGATGGGGGGGAGGAAGCTGGCATATGGGTACTCTCCGTGTCCCTGGTGATTCCGTGAAGAGGGGGAGGAGGGTACCGAACCAAGTTAAGTGATTCAGATGGCATACCTGTCTGTACTAACTGTAAAGCACGGGAGCCGAAGCAGCCCTTTTAACAAGGAACACCGCAGACCCCCATGACACATGTGAGTCCGTGGGGGTCTGTAGTATATCTGGAATGCATATATAACAGTGCCAGGGACCCTGGCAGTCAGCTGACTCTCCGGTATGATACCGGCGGTGTACCATTGTACCCGTCGGTAAGCTCACGATTAGTGCAGGCAAACGCTGTATCGATAGAGAAGAGGCATACACGCTGTCAGCTCCCGGCAACAGGACCTCCAGAATAGCGCCAAGGATCTTCTCCTGAATTAACGCAGAAGTGAGGACCCACGGGTAGAACAGGAGCCAGGACCACCATGGAAGGTAGGTAAGAAACCAAGATGGCGGACCGACCGGAAGTCACTCGCCAGACTGTCCATGGTAAGGTGGGAGAGGATTGGCAGCCCTTTTAAGGGAATTCAAGCCCCTCTCACAACTACAGGCCAAGGCCTTACATATATCAACGCTCGATGGGCACGACACCTCTGTAACGGATCACCTGGCACCTCGACTGGGTACCTCCGTTGAAGGATGCTCCTAGCATTTCCTGAGGGCTCCAAGCACTCCAGCCGAGACCATAACCACCGTAGACTCCTCCAGAGAGCATGGCAGGAACAAGCTCTTACAAGAGCTTAGTAGTGATTTAGCAAAGGAGTATGACAAGCATAGCAATCCCTTGTAGCAGATTCCCCCAATAAGAGACGGCACTCCAAATTGAGGGTGAAGTAGAACTGCCTGTACTGGCACATACAGCCTCTTTTATTCACATTCTACACACATAGTACTGCCCACAGGGTTTTGCAGAACAACCAATCAATACGTGCAATACACTCAGACACTCCTACACAAAATCCTCCCCTCTGCCTGTGATATAATTACTGAACACAATGGTCTAACTTAATTATCACAGGAAGGAAAATACACAGTTTTACACAATATTCATAACTCTAAATGTATACATCACATTCACATAAAACTTACATTTTCAGAATCAGCATACTCTAAATACAAACATACATCAAAATCATACAGTGGGTCAAAAGTTAGTCCCTTTGTGACCAAATGAAGCATGGCTTTTCTGCCCAAAACCAGTTCCACAGAGTCTTCTATCCTGGAGTTAATTGGGAAGTAATCCAATTATCTCCAAGGACAGAGGCAAAACTCCATTAGCCACATGGTAGCAAAATACAATAAAATACATAAAAATATATAACTGTGCAGTTATTGCATAAAACAGGTACATTGAACATATCCCCAGATAGCTTAGATCTTAGCGCACATTATTACTGAATCGCGCTCAGATCACATACATCCAGTTCAATTGCTATGGAGCCAAAGTCTTTCACATAGTCTTTCGTTATACGAATGGGCTCCATGGCATAGCTATCTGGGGTAACACTGCTCACATAGGGAAAGTACCGAATTACCCGGCTTTCGGGTCTTTGCAGGGGAAAATCAAGCATTTCAACATGGGGCCATAGTCACAGGGCAGGAGGCTGGCAATCAGTCTTCTCCAATGCCCAGTGGCGAGGCTGGTTCCGCCACAACCTCAGGCAACCTAATGTTAACCCTTTGAAGCAGGGGAGGTTGAGACCTGCAAACATAAAGAAACTTACTCCATCCTTAAACATTACCCCTCAAACTTAATTGGCAAGGACATACCCCCGCCACCAAACCCGCTGCTTTACCCCTAAATCAGTGGGGAACCCCCACCAAAACCACCCAAGGCCTGTTCCACTGTCTCCTGTAGGGCTAGATTAAAAAGGTCGAGCCTGACCTCTGTTAGGTGTGCACCATCCCCCCCCCAAAATGTAGCCGCGAAGACCTGAGAGGAACCCCCCCAGCCTGGGACCCGCACCGCCAGAAGTGGAAGGAACAATGTACTCACCGGTCGCAGACTGGCGATCTAAGCCCGGCACTGCACTCCCAAAAAGCTGAGGCAAAGAAACAGCAGTTCCACCATCCACAGAAGACATCAGCTGTGTTCCAGGCGACATCTGCTGGACGGGTCCATGAACTGCAGCAGTGTCCTGAGAAGAAAGCAGCAGAGAAGATGAGAGCCCACGCCCCAGAGAAGTTGGCTGAGGTAAGTGACCTGCAGGGGGGGGAGGGGGTCCAGGCAAGGCAGAGGGGGAGGAGAACAGAGGGGATGCAGACAGGGAGGGATAGAGACCGGGGGGGGGGGGAATTAAAACAGGAGGGGGACAAAAAGGGGGGAGAGAGGAGGGAAGGCCCACCAGAGAGAGGGAGAGGGGTAGAGGAAACTGGGCAAGAGGGGGGGACCAGGGGGCCCAGCCAAGGGTAAGCTGGGTCCCCTGGCAGCACGGACGGCACCAACAGGGGAAAGAGGGGGGACAGGGGAGCCTTCCTCACTGGCAGAGGATGCTCCCGACGGGCAAGGGGAGCCTTCCCCCCGGATCCCCAACCGCGGTACCAAGGTACCCTGCGCGGCCCGCAAGGGCCTACTTACCGCCCCGCTGGCCGCGGGGGGACCTAGGCCGTTGCCGGGCGGCCACCCACCGCCCGGATTGCAGTATCCACCGCCCACGGCCCGCACTCCAGCACTGGCAGCCGGGGCGGATGGTGTGGATGGAGATCCACGGGAAGTACCAGGCCGTGCGGCAACGGCGGCGGCAGGCCTCGTGGCAGTGGCAGGCCTCATGGCAGAAGGCCGTGCCACGCGCGCAGCTGCAGAAGGCCGCAAATCTCGGCCTTGAGTAGTAGGCCGCGTGTCTGGAGCCCGAGACGCGCGGTCCTGGCGGTGCCTCAGTCCCGGGCTCCTGCTCCTCAACCGGGCCCGAAGAGTATTATCAGGAGAAAGCCTGGCAGGCGGGCGGGAACGCCTGCCAGTGCTGGTGCGGCCCCCAAAGGCAGGGGCTGAATGGGAGGCAGCAGGGGAGACCGCATGGGGTGCTCCAGGGGGAGGCAGGTGGCGAGGGGGGGCCCACACCTCCTTAATGTGCCCAAATTACTCCCTTAGTTGCCGTCCACCATCCAGCACTGCAGCAACCCGGAGGGATGCCTGAATCGCCTCAATATCCATCCCTCAAGCTGTGAAGACTACAGGCCCAGGCAAACAGACGCAGGAGGACAGGAAGCTAAGCTGTTTGCCCACACTGAGGTAAGACCTCCCCCCTACGAGCTCACATAGACCTAACCCCACCCATACACACACTTCCCAAGACACTCCCACGCATCTATCCCCACACTCCTCCTTGTCCGCTTAGCTGCGCTATCTCCCCAGGGCCTAAAATGGCAGTCAGATCTCCCCTTGCATAAAGAAGCTGTTACCCCACATATTAAAATTATATTCCTAAATAAATAATTTAGCTTTTAAAACATTTCAAATTCAAAACAAAATCGTTATTGATGTATTCAAGTCTATGAACTATATAAAAAAAAAACAATGCTGTATAAAAAACAATCTATCCTATTTGACTTCAACAGAAATACTGTCAGGATATCTGAGCTAAATATATATCTAAATTGAAAGAAGAGGGTATCAATTATGTGGGAGATCTTTTTATAGGGAGTAAAATAAAAACATTTTTTTGAAATACAGGAAGGGAAAACAATTATTCTTGACATTATTTATTCAGTGGAAAGAAATCATATACTTATCTCCAGAATCAATGAAATTTTATATTTACATAAACCCATAGGGAAATTAAACAGCATTATTAAATAGGAACAGGAAATGGAGGTTGAGTTCACAGAAGATGAGTTGTATCTCTCATAAAAAAAACAATTCATAACAAATATTTTTTTTTTTTTTTTGCAGTGCATAGAATAAGTACAATCAGGCTCGAGGTACACCAACGGCAATCCTATAGCATCTGTTCAAGCTTTACATTTGGGTGAGAGATTGGACATGCACAATTTTATATTATATTGATCAACAGTTAGTAACAATGTGGGCTTAAGTAGGTTATCAGAATATTGTCAAGTAGTGATACTGCGCAGCTTAGAGCATATAACTTGCTATACATGCTAGAGAACATAAAATACAATAGACTAAGTGCAGGCTTATACAGAGAGACACTGAGTAGGTGAAGCATTAAAATTCAAGACAGTTTAGGTCAGTCTCGTTGCTCGCTTTGTATATATAAGATGCTCAGCGCAATTATAGAGTATACTAGTGGTAGGACAGGAGTTTGTGTGTATCTGTGTATGTTAGAGACTGGTAAGTAGCTCGCTAATATTAGCTGTCATGTGGGGTACAAGAGGTGCTATTAGGCACTAAGCAGGAAAGAAAAAGGGTGTTGGTATGGCATAACATAATATATAATAAAAACTTGTTTCTCGTCATGGGTCTGGAGAGTCTGCAGTGCCTAATTAGTTGGTATCGGTGTTAGCCCGGAGTCAACCAACCCTACACGTGGACCACTGTAGGTCGATAGTGTCATTGACCAATATGGAGTCCCTGGGCTTGGGTCCAGCTCCGGCTTGTTTCTGCGTGGTTTTCTCCTGTACAGCGGCGTGGTACACAGCTTTAGCCCTGGAGTGCCGTGTGGTGTCTCGCTGGTCCGAGATTCTGTGCTCGGGTGGGTTGCTGGAACTTAGGGGGTTGCTGTGTGTGTGCGAGCGGGTACGTGCACCCGGGTCGCTTGACTCTGACTCTGTTTCCCACCATTGCGGTTTTCGGTGCCTGCGTGGCCGGATGGCTGCTTTGAAGGCTTGGAGCGGGATTCCATAATGGCGTCGTCGGCTTGCAGGACAAATCCACAAGGCCACCACTCGAGCCGCTCGACGGCAGGTCACTCCCCTGTCACATAGTGTTGTGCAGAAGCTCAAGCAGAGCCGGTTAAGGGCTTCCAGGGGGTGAGAGGGTGAATGGCTGCCCGTGTTCCCTCTCTTTGGCCCTTGCTGGGCGGCCATCTTGGATGTGCCTCGGCAGTCCCGTGCCTTTGCCGGCTGTGTAGCCGAAGTTACTTGTCTACAATATTATTCCACTTTTCCAGTGGGGGATCGGGATAACCCCCACCGGTCTGGTGGGGGGGGGGGGGGGAAGGAGCTCAGCAAAGTTTCCGGGGGGAACTGGTGTCAGAGAGAGCCTTCGCCTCTCCCCGGCTCCAACTCCAGCAGGCCGCAGCTAGCGTTTCGTTCTCTCGGCTCTGACAGGCTCCAGAAATGTATCACCCGATACAGGAGTGCACCCCCGACGTGGGTAGTGCAACCTGGTGTGTCTTTGGGCTATGTAGCAGCCGATTGTGCCCTGTTTTCTGCCCGCCCGGCAGGAGCTCTTTCCCCCCTACGTCTGTTCAGCTTGGCGGTCAGGCTCCGCCCCATAACAAATATTTTTGAGAATTATATTAAGATACTACATAGATGGTGTTTGATACCTGTTACCGTCTCCAAATTTCAAACCAACATACAAAATATATGTTGGAGATGCAACCTAAATAGAGATACAGATAAACAAATATGTGGGATTGTATAAAATCTCTACCCGTAAGACACAAACTGGAAACTGTAATTGGTAAAATGATGGGGTCACCAACACAGCTATTCCTTTTTCATTTGGATTTACCCAAATTAAACAAACCCTTTCAAATGTTAAGTATACATAATTTAATGGCTACAAAAATCTGGAAGTCAACTAATATTCCATGTTGGACTGAGATTCAAATGCAGGTAGACTTCCAGAGATTAATGGAAAATTCAGTTTATACTAATTTTAATAACCTTGAGTTGCATCATAAGTATGGAACTCTTGGGTGATTGGAGATAGCGCATCAGTGGATTAGTCAGTTCCCCCAACATTACGCCCTTCTTGGTTGGAGTGTCCCATGGAGTAAATGATTGAAGTATATATTCCCATTAACCCACCTTTAACCCCAGCAGCCTCTAAACTACTTTCAATTACTTCCTCCCTTGGACTATTGCAGTGGGCTAATTCTCCCACTCGTGTAGCTGGCAATACCCTCGACCTTATTTTCTCCTATTCATGTACATTATCTAATATCTGCAATACTCCATTTCCTCTCTCTGATCACCACCTCTTATTGTTTGCTCTCAATTACCCCCTCACCCAACAACCTCAGCCTAACCCCCCTCAGCTCAGGAGGAACCTTAACTCTATTGACCTCCAGCAGCTGTCGGCTGACATTGATTCACAACTGCTATCCATCCCTTCCCTCTCCTGTCCCTCACTGGCCATCTCCACATATAACACTACCCTCACATCTGCCTTGAACACTGCAGCCCCACTCCAAACATGCACCACGAGGAGAACACGACCCCAACCTTGGCATAATAAATCAACACGCTATCTGCAGAGTTGCTCCCGCTGTGCTGAACGCTCCTGGAGGAAGTCCCGCACCCAGGCAGACTATCTTCATTATAGATTCATGTTGCTTTCATACAGCGCAGCCCTTGCCCTCGCCAAACAGTCCTACTTTTCCTCTCTCATTAGTTCATGCTCCCGCAATCCCAGACGTCTCTTTGACACTTTTAATTCCCTTCTCCGCCCTGCTGTGGCCACCCCCCAAACTAACCTTACAGCTGATAGCTTTGCATATTACTTTACTGACAAGATTGAACAGCTAAGGAAACAATTCTCCCCTCCTTGCCGTTCTCTTTCTCAACCACACATAAATCATGCTTTCCCTACCCTTCAGACTTTCTCTCCAGCTACTGAACAAGAGGTGGCTGCACTTCTCCATTCCTCTCGCCCCACCACTTGCCCACTTGATCCTGTCCCATCTCACCTCATCAGATCTCTCTCCCCTTGTCTTGTGCCTATCCTAACACACATCTTTAACTGCTCTCTCTCTTCTGGCACTGTTCCTGCTGACCTTAAACATGCCACTGTAATACCTATCCTGAAAAAACCATCTCTTGACCCGTCCTCCCCCTCTAACTATCGTCCCATATCCCTGCTCCCTTACTCATCAAAGCTTTTGGAAAGACTTGTCTTTACCCGTGTGTCTCACTTACTTAATTCCAACTCTCTCCTTGACCCTCTTCAGTCTGGCTTCCGCCCTCTCCACTCTACTGAGACCGCTCTTATCAAAGTGACTAATGGCCTAATCTCCACTAAATCCAAAGGTCACTACTCCATATTAATTCTCCTTGACCTCTCTGCTGCCTTTGACACAGTTGATCATGCTCTCCTCCTTCAAACTTTTCAATCACTCGGTCTCTGTGACTCTGTCCTCTCTTGGTTTTCCTCCTATCTCTCCCAACGCTCATTTAGTGTCTCCTTTTCCAAGGATACCTCCTCCCCTCGCCCTGTCTCGGTTGGAGTTCCCCAAGGCTCTGTCCTTGGTCCCCTTCTATTTTCTCTTTATACTGCCTCTCTTGGAAAACTTATTGCCTCTTTTGGTTTCAACTACCACCTGTACGCTGATGACACTCAGATATACCTCTCCTCACCGGACCTCTCCCCGGCCGTCCTGCAACGTGTTACTGCTTGCCTCTCTTCCATCTCTGACTGGATGTCGTCACGCTTTCTCAAACTTAACCTCTCTAAAACTGAACTCCTTGTCTTTCCTCCTCCTAATACTGATCCTCCTCTCTCACTCTCCCTTCAAGTCAGTGATATCCACATAAGTCCATCCCTACCAGCGCGCTGTCTTGGCGTCATACTTGACTCTGGTCTCACCTTTGAGTCTCACATCCAGTTTGTTGCCAAGTCCTGTAGGTTCCAACTCAAAAACATAGCCCGCATCCGCCCCTTTCTTACGCAAGATGCTACCAAGGAGCTTGTCCATGCTCTAGTAATTTCCCGCATGGATTACTGTAACCCTCTCCTGATTGGTCTCCCCAAAAGCCGTACTGCCCCGCTACATTCTGTAATGAATGCTGCAGCTAGACTGATTTTCCTATCCAGTCGGTCCTCTCACACCTCGCCCCTCTGCCAGTCCTTACATTGGCTCCCTGTATCCTATAGGAGTAAATTCAAAGTGCTAACCCATACATTTAAAGCACTGAACAATTCCAGCCCCTTTTATATCTCTTCACTGATCCAGAGGTATGCCCCTCCTCGTACCCTCCGCTCTGCCAGCGACCACCTCCTGACCGCTGCTCGCACCCGTACGGCCAACTCACGCTTGCAGGACCTCTCACGGGCGGCTCCTCTCCTATGGAATAACTTGCCTACTGCCATCAGACTCTCCCCTATTCTTCAATCATTTAAGAAGGGCCTTAAAACCCATCTCTTCAGGAAAGCGTATGGCCTCCCAGAGTAATCTCTCCCTTACATACCTGTCTCTTGCTCTCCTATGGGATAGTGCTTTGCTCTCTCCTCCAGCTCTGCTTCACTCCTACTTGATATTTCCTATCCTAATGTTTCTAATACCCCACCTCCTATAGACTGTAAGCTCATTTGAGCAGGGTCCTCTTCAACCTATTATTCCTGTAAGTTTTCTTGTAATTGTCTTATTTATTGTTACATCCCCCCCTCTCAAAATATTGTAAAGCGCTACGGAATCTGTTGGCGCTATATAAATGGCAATAATAATAATAATAATAATAATAATTAAAGTAAAATAATAAAATATACACTGTTTTAGTTTTTGAGGTATGAATGTTTGGGGAAAATATGTATGAATAATAATTCTCACTATATTTCCCACCTGAGCGATAGAAATGTGCAATATATAAATGAGATGTTAATATCTAAAGTAAGATAGAGAAATAAAGGACTAGAAAACAAGAAATGAGGATTTTGGTATTTGATCTTTTTGTTAGTTGGATGGAGCGTTTATTAAATACCAATGTCTGATGTAAAAAAAAAAATATATATATATATATATATTTGTGTATAGGGTAATAATAGGACGTATAATTAAAATGATGTAATTTGATAAAAACAAAAGTAGGTTGAGGTGTGCCGAAACCTACGAGAGGCAATAAAGAGGGCACAAATGGGTATATTAATATGAATAATATTCTAGAAAGCAAGTTTTATTTCTTTCTCGGAGTTTGGAATGTACCTGCTGTATGCAGAGGATTTCCATCATCCTATGATCTTAATGATATGTGTTGGAACATGGTTACTAGAAGCTGCTGTGGCTGCCCCAATGCGGAATGAATGACCTGAGAAGGAGGCTGGATTGAGACCAATTCTGAGTAATAGTAATAGCATGAATTGTTTAGTGGTAAGAGGTTTCCTTGGTCGAGATAACAGTGGGTAATCTGGGTTTTTAATGATCTGATTTTTAATTAAATTGTCCAATGCTTGTACTGGTCACCATTTAGAAAAAGTAGGATAATCATCAACTTATCTACATATTGTATTCCTTAAAGCTACAGGAACTCTCTCATCAAACCCTCTACATATTGTAAAACAACAAAAAGTGGTAGGTGAGAGAACTCTAAAACTACTTTACCCTTTGAACATATAAACCAAGCAGTCTTGTAAAAAATCTGCAAATAGAAATACAGCGCATATAAGGTAATAACGTAGCAAATAAGTAAGTTAAAAACAATAACTAGTTCAACTCACATGGTCATGAGCCACTTCTTAAGCTGGCTCAGACTAACAGCATATCTTATCATTAGTTGTATTTGGCACTCCAAATTTGTTCCCCTCTGTGGTCCTTAGATGTTTCCTGTTCCAATTGACTCAGGATACAATTGATTAAAACTCAAAGTTTTATTAGACACACGGTGGATAATTAAAAATAAGTAAAGATAAATACTTTACACAGGAGAGTCCAAATACCATGAAAAACAACTCGACGCATTTCGGCAGTATAGCCTTTTTCAAGAGTTCAAAATTCTTCGTCCTTCCAGTTCTTTTAAAAGCCGTTCTTTGGCGCTTTTTTCTACTTCCTTGTTCTGGTTTCCGGTCGCACATCCGGGTACAGCGTCCATTAGATATGGCGTCATGACGTTCTCTCCTTGTTCACGTTGTGACGTATATACCGGGGGCCACTCATTCTCCGGACTTTGCCCAAATTGCAAATGGATTCCCAAGCATTCACAAAGGGCAAAAGGGGATACATATCCAATATATAAAACAACGTTCATTTACATTCTAAAACAAATATACACAGCTTTAGAAAAGACGTTCTTTTCATTTTAGGGAACATTCCCAAAAGATATAAGTAAGAAAAAGTTAATACATACAACTAAAAAAGCATTTGACCTGTAATTTTAAAGGGAAAGAATGGGGAGAAGTTGTTAACATTCTTATTAAACAGTCATAAGGGTATTACCATTTTGTATAATAATCTAAATATATACATTATAGGGAATAGAGTTTGAGATTAACTCAAATTGGATAAAAAAAAAAAGTCAAATAAGTCCATAAGGGTTATTAGAAATATATATATATATATATATATATATATATATATATATATATATATATATATATATAATATATATTTAGTATTTTTACAAAGAGGAAATAAAAATCTATATTATAAAAAGGGAAGAAGGGTTTAATGAATAATAATTAAAAATATGTGTTAAAAAAAATCAGTATAAAAAATTCCTTTAAAAAATATATTAAAAAATTATAAATATGGGGTAATCTCAAAATCTACATTAAGACCTTGTGGTATTAGGGTATCCATGTTAAAAATCCATTTCATTTCTGTTCTATTAAGTAAAGTTTCTAAATCTCCCCCTCTCCAATGGATTCCAACTTTTTCTATGGCCACAAATTCTAATTGTTTGGGGTCACTATTGTGGTATTCCATGAAGTGTTTAGAGACACAATTTATTTTCATTCTCAACATCTGATCTTTAGGAAAGAGAGGATTTTATTCAACAGACAGAAAAATTAATAGGACAATTTGAGGAAAAAGGCTATAATAATACTTCTTTGGAAAAAACATTGAAAGAAGTTAGTACCATCGATCGACAATCCCTTCTAAAGTACAGAAACAAGGCAAGGAATCTAAAAGAAGTTTTAACTAAAAGTTTTTTAGATATTGATAAGAATGAGAATTTTTTAAAACAACCAAAAGGTTTTTATTATTGTGGGGTATGTAGGGGGTGCAAATTGAGAACAAATAAATATAAAAAGCAATTGAAATTTGTATCTAACATTACTAAAAAGGAAAATGACATCAAATCCTTTATAACATGCAATAGTAAAAATGTAATTTACATGTTAACTTGTCCATGTGGACTCCAGTATATAGGTAGAACTTCTCGTAATCTCAAAACCAGAATTGGAGAACATATCTATAACATTAACCGTAAATTTATTAACCATAGTGTCTCTAAACACTTCATGGAATACCACAATAGTGACCCCAAACAATTAGAATTTGTGGCCATTAAAAAAGTTGGAATCCATTGGAGGGGGAGATTTAGAAACTTTACTTAATAGAACAGAAATGAAATGGATTTTTAACATGGATACCCTAATACCACAAGTGTAATACTGCAACAGTAAATAATAATGCGCTGATACAATAATGCACTCACAAGATCAAAGTGAATAATGCGCCAGAAAGGTGCCTGCCCCGGTAAACTTTGGGCGGCTGAATGCCTCCACTCTCCACTGGAACTCCAAGCGGACCAAAAAAAGGGAATGAGACTTCAAAATAGGTAGGTAGAAAAATATATGCAAATTTATTGTGTAATAAAGGCTATAAATATAAGCCCCATTAAATAAAATGAAATAAAAACGCAAGAAAGGTCCTACGCGTTTCGTTCCTATGCAAAGGAACTTCCTCAGGGACCAGAATACAAATGAATAAAATCAATCAATACAAAAAATGCATACAACATTATCCCCCCAATAAGTCTCTATAAATAGGGCAAAAGCCCTTAGTTCATTGGTGGATCCGGTGGGAGTTACCCTTAATTCATGATCTTGTTCAGTTGTGGAGTGTCCAGAAATCCTGTTCAGCTGTGGAGAAGGTGTTCCGACGATCATTCATGGCGCGAATCGGTGAAACCGGAAACCGGAAGTGACAGTCCGTTTACACTTCCGCGTTCCATTGCCCTATGCGTTCCAGCTCAAAAATAAAAAGTAATTAAACATACTGCCACCCAGAGGTCGCCAGAGGTATGGCAGTCCTAACGTTAACCTTTCTTGCGTAGGACCTTTCTTGCGTTTTTATTTCATTTTATTTAATGGGGCTTATATTTATAGCCTTTATTCCACAATAAATTTGCATATATTTTTCTACCTACCTATTTTGAAGTCTCATTCCATTTTTTTGGTCCGCTTGGAGTTCCAGTGGAGAGTGGAGGCATTCAGCCGCCCAAAGTTTACCGGGGCAGGCACCTTTCTGGCGCATTATTCACTTTGATCTTGTGAGTGCGTTATTGTATCAGCGCATTATTATTTACTGTTGCAGTATTACACTATGTATTTTTTTCTGTTCCTGTTCTAGATTATGCACAGCCGTATCTCATTTTCCTCTGTGTCTATGTATATGTTGTAAAAGGTCAAGAACTGGGTCACGACCTTGAGAGGCTGTTTTTGACTTGATCAGATAAGTATATCTAGATACCATTGTTATTTACTTAAGAGGTATCATATTTATACATACTGTTTTGTCCTAATACCACAAGGTCTTAATTTAGATTTTGAGATTACCCCATATTTATAATTTTTTAATATATTTTTTAAAGGAATTTTTTATAATGATTTTTTTTTTAACAAATATTTTTAATTATTATTCATTAAACCCTTCTTCCCTTTTTATAATATAGATTTTTCTTTCCTCTTTGTAAAAATACTAAATATATATTATATATATTATATATATATATTTTTCTAATAACCCTTATGGACTTATTTGATGTTTTTTTTTTTTATCCAATTTGAGTTAATCTCAAACTCTATTCCCTATAATGTATATATCTAGATAATTATACAAAATGGTAATACCCTTATGACTGTTTAATAAGAATGTTAACAACTTCTCCCCATTCTTTCGCTTTAAAATTACAGGTCAAATGCTTTTTTAGTTGTATGTATTAACTTTTTCTTACTTATATCTTTTGGGAATGTTCCCTAAAATGAAAAGAACGTCTTTTCTAAAGCTGTGTATATTTGTTTTAGAATGTAAATGAACGTTGTTTTATATATTGGATATGTATCCCCTTTTGCCCTTTGTGAATGCTTGGGAATCCATTTGCAATTTGGGCAAAGTCCGGAGAATGAGTGGCCCCCGGTATATACGTCACGACGTGAACAAGGAGAGAACGTCATGACTCCATATCTAATGGACTCTGTACCCAGATGTGCGACCGGAAACCAGAACAAGGAAGTAGAAAAAAGCGCCAAAGAACGGCTTTTTAAAGAACTTGAAGGACAAAGAATTTTGAACTCTTGAAAAAGGCTATACTGCCGAAACGCGTCGAGTTGTTTTTCATGGTATTTGGACTCTCCTGTGTAAAGTATTTATCTTTACTTATTTTTAATTATCCACCGTGTGTCTAATAAAACTTTGAGTTTTAATCAATTGTATCCTGAGTGAATTGGAACAGGAAACATCTAAGGACCACAGAGGGGAACAAATTTGGAGTGCCAAATACAACTAATGATAAAATATGCTGTTAGTCTGAGCCAGCTTAAGAAGTGGCTCGTGACCATGTGAGTTGAACTAGTTATTGTTTTTAACTTACTTATTTGCTACGTTATTACCCTATATTTCTATTTGCAGATTTTTTACAAGACTGCTTGGTTTATATGTACAAAGGGTAAAATAGTTTTAGAGTGCTCTCACCTACCACTTTTTGTTGTTTTATTGTATCATTTTAGATGTGATTAAGTGACTCACATTTGGTGATTGTAGCACTACATTTTTAAACCTCTTAACCTTTATTCTTGTGTATTTATTCTCCTCTACATATTGTATTCCTTAAAGCTACAGGAACTATTTTCATCAAACCCTCTACATATAGTATTCCTTAAAGCTACAGGAACTCTTCTCATCAAACCATCTACCTATTGTATTCCTTAAAGCTACAGGAACTCTTCTCATCAAACTATCTACATGTAGTGTTCCTTAAGGTTACAGGACTCATCTCACCAATCTATCTTCATACTGTATTCCTTAAGCTACATGAACTCTTCTCATCAATCTACCTTCATACTGCATTCATTAAGGTTACATGAACTGTTATCTTTAAACTATCTTCATATTGTGTTCAGTAAAGATTTATGAACTGTTTTCTTCAAATTATCTTCTTATAGCATTCCTTTAAATCACAAGAACTGTTCTCTGCAATCCTCCTTCTCATAAAACTCATCTTGCACTTGGTTCTGGCTGTGCTATGGGAAGTTGGACATCTGGGATCATTGCTTGGTTAGTGGATTCCAGATTATCCAAACGGTTGTTTATAGTAGCTACAGAAGTCACCAGAGAGGATACCATGTTATTTTGGATATTACATTCAGAATTAGGGCCAGGCCTTTCATTATCATTAGGCGTATTTAACAAGCGAAATAATAGTTCAGCTTTCCTGCCTGTGGCAGGAAAGGGAATGTTCCTTCTTTTAAGTTTCGCCATGATTTTAGGAATTGTCCAAGATCTGTAGCTGGACGCTGGGCTGGCTACAACAGTTTGCCTCGTCTGGGAATTAGAACTGGTCGGGGTGCTGGTAAGCAACAACTCATCTCCTTGAAGTGAAGCGTTAGACAGGCTATGGGTGTGAAGGAAATGACTTCATTATTATGTAATCCTGATAGGTATAAAGTAACCAAGCTCACTACTTTAACCCCTTAAGGACCAAACTTCTGGAATAAAAGGGAATCATGACATGTCACACATGTCATGTGTCCTTAAGAAGTTAAATGCAAAGAGGCGAAATTATATAATAACAATTAATTAGGTGACAGGTGATACCCTAACTAATTTCCACGTGGCTTTGAGAGGCTCTACTTATGATTTGGCTCATGGAGGCTTTGGCTGCCACAGACGTGTTGGCCCCTCTGTAACATTTACAAGTTTTTTTGGTAATTTTTTTTTTATTCTTTATTTTTGATGTGCACAAAAGTAACAATACGCCTTGGTGCGCCACAACAGCGACATCAAGTACATTAGTGAGCAGTTGCATTACAGGTTGTGGTAATTGATTGTCAGGCACATTTTTTGTTAGAAATAACAGAATTGCAATAGTTTAGGTGCTCGAGTAGCGTATACATTTGAGTGTTCAATGCAATTGTAAATTATAAATCCGTTTAGTTCAGTTGCTTAAGATTAGTGTTCATGTTGAGTGTCATCGTTTCAGTTTCTCGCTATTGGTTTGGTTACGCTTATCTATGCTTTAGAGAGGGTCACGCATGTTGTATAATGACGTCTGGTCTAAATCATCATACTTAGAATCTGTCGTGTATATATTATTTATAGGCCTAAACTCCAATACCGCATGCTAAACTTCATTGGCTAGAGGGTTTCTTCACTTTAGATGCAGTAAGCATAGGTTTTTATCTAGACATAAAGGTTAAAGTGAGTAAGCTTTGCTATTCTGGCTAAGCCAATATCCCTAAGTAAAGTACAAATTGCAGGATAACTGCATTGGTAAAGCATGTGTGTAGTAGAGGCTTATTGCTTAAAATTAGGAACACGCTATGAAACACGGAAAACAATTATAGTATACAAGACAACTAGCTATGCACATTGGTGTATCTAAGTGTAAATGACATTAGGCATGCTATCGCGTCAGTGTAAGTGTACCCCTGGTTAATAGCAAATTACATTGCAGCATCATGAGACCCCATATGGAGAGGCAACAGAAATTAAAGTCAATTTATAAAAGAACATAAAACTCAAGATACGGTGCATGGCGTTTAAGGGCAAGAGCAGCTGCTCAGATCGTTAGGTGGGAAAGTCCCGCCCGGAGCCAGTCCTTTAAGTTAGCTTAACCGATTCTGTCAGGAGGCAAGGTAGCTGGGTCACTGGGATTGGTAGCACTGTGATGCGTGTTGTCTCCTCGGCCCCAGGTTTGCAGGGAGGCCGGCATCTTTGAACCATAGACTTGGATTCTGTGAGGGACCAAGTCTTTCCCCCTTTCAGGGGTGGCGGAGGTAGTAGTGAGTCTTGTCAGTCGGTGCCCGGTTCTCCGCCTGCGTGGGCGATGCTTGGAGGACTTGCCTCATGTGGCTCTCCATCTGGGTGAGCGGTTGTGAGGTTTTGGGAGCGTCGTTTTAAGAGCGGTGCTCTGCGGAGGCTTCACCACGTTGGGGTGTCTCGTGTTCCCGCTTCCCTTCCGCGGCACTGATCTGTGAGTACCTGTGGCTTGCAGACGGGCTTGTAGTTTAAGCCAAAAGGCTTGTAAAATTTGATCCAGCCGCCGCATTGTGTAGGTATAGGCGTTGCTGGGTGTTCCCTCTGTGGTAGCTGTGCCATGTGTTATTGTGCGGGCTTCGTCCGCCATTGTGGGGATATGAGTGTTTGCGCGGTCAGTTTAGCGGGCTGCAGATGTAGCTACCTGCACTCCAGGGGGGGACCGGGATAACCCCCGCCGGTCCAAAGGGGGGGAGGGGTGTGGAGTCGTGCTAGACTTAGCTTTGTTCAGCTGGAGGAGAGCGGCCGTTGCGGTTCCCGTTGCCTCAGGGCGTCGATTTAGGTATCCACCGATTGGGTTTGGTGCCCCCAGCTTGGAAATCACCTTCGGTCGAGGTTACCAGGTTGCCAGCCCAGGATATCATCGAGTATTTGGCATTACCAGCAGGAGCTTGTGTAATGCACGTCTTGCCTGCTTGCAGTCCAGGCTCCGCCCCCCCACATTTACAAGATTTAAGATAGATTGGCCGTGAAAGGTGAGGCCCTAACTATGACACGATGCACTAACTATGCGTTAGGCCATTGGGTTTGTACCTCCGAGCCTGAGGATGGAAGCTGGCCTTGCGGGACCACTCAACTAAGGCGCAGAGCCTATGAAAAAATTATTCCTAGTTGGCGAGGATTTCTTAAAGGTTACTTCATATCCTGTAAGGTTAGTAATAAATGTATCTATATTTTAACACATACCTTGCTAGTGAATTGGTATGCATATTAAGTACTTGAGATGATTATTTCCTAGATCTTAACAAAACTTAAATATACATTTTTTTTTCCTTCAAGATAGAATGTAAGATGACACCACACGTACCAAATAATTAGTGCTTTATTGAGGTCATCGTTGTAAACCCGGGACGTAATTATAGACAGTAGAACGTGAGATTATTGCTAGATAATGTGAGAATTAAAATGTACTGAGGGAGGAGAGGGATATGGGGGAGAAACTTTAAAGAAGACTACAAAAAAAAAAAAAAATACTAACCAGAATTAGGTGTATTTAGGTTGAATGGGAGATCTTGGGATTGCCTTTGGAAGGCTTGCTAAACCTGCATATTTATTATGGAGTTGAAAAAAATGGTTAGTTTGTTATAAAACAGACAAAGACGACTGGAAGGGAAAATAGAGGGAGAGAGAGAGAGACGAAAAAAAAAACTTGAGACCTACCTATTTATGTAATCTCTGAATTTAAACTTTATAATTGGATGGCGTAAGTACCTATAACCGTATTATTTTTTTGAGGGAAAGCGAACCAGAAAAGAGAGGGAAAAAAACAAACAAACAGACTTTAAACTATTTAAATTGAACCATCTTTGCGAGTTTATAAAGCTGTTTGAATTTAACAACCTGATGAAATAATATTTTAATACCGACATGTAAATGAATAAAAAGATTTTTCCCCCCATTCTAATAACCCATGGATGACAGAAGAGATTAGCATTGTGTGAACAATCCTTTTATTGTGTGAACAGAAATATGCATACGAATGAATTATGCGAACGTATTATACTGACAAAGACTTACCGAAAGATATTATGAATGGAAATTAACGAATACTCACTGAAAATGAAACTTATGGCAGTTTAAACTGACCTATTTACATACGAACAGTATTTCCAAAGTATGATTATACGAAGATTTGACAGAAGTGCCCTTATAGAAATGAAACTAACAAAACACACATAATGTAAAAACTGAAAAACACAAAAGCTCGGAATGGCTCGGCGTCCGTTTGTACGAAAGCCGCATGAGGAATTAAATGACCGAACATGGATTTCTTCATAACTAATATCTTCCATTCCTTTTATTAATTTTGCATTCCACCTCTGTACTTTTTCTAATGCCATAATATCCTTCTTTAAAACAGGTGGCCAAAATTACACAGCATATTCAAGGTGTGGTTTTACCATTGGTTTATTAAAAGGCAAAATTAATGCCCCATTGTATGCATGACAATACCTTATTGTGACGATACCTTACCTTTCTCCGCCGGATCCGCGCAGTGCGGCGGTCTCTCTGGCTGCTTCCGGGAGGCGGCGCAGCCTTTGGGCGCTAGCCGCTCGCAGCAAAACCCCTCTTATGACGCAGCGCATGCGTGCCGACGTCATCAGGATTTTGCCGCGAAAATTCAAACGTGGTCGCACTCCTGGACCTTTTGGGGGCGTGGCTTTAAAGCTAAACACACCTCACTATAAAAGGGCGCCCCTGTCCTTCCCTCAGCGCCCTAGTGTGGTTCTTGTTTGTTCCCTCTAGCGCTCTTGTTAATATTCGTCTGTTTTTCTGGTATATTGACCCTTGGCTTCCTTACTGACTACTCTCCTCTCTGGCTCCCCAACTTTTGGCTTGGCTATTTCTCGTGTATTCCGTTTTTCGTACTCCCTTGACCTTTGGCTATTCATTTGACTATTCTCTGACGTTAAGTCCGGCCACCCTAACGTCCGGTATACGTCTCTTTCTGGGTTACCATCTGCGTGAAGGGGTCACTGTCGTGACACTTATAGGCCTTAGCAACTGCTGGTTGGCATTCCACATTGTTGCCTAGTTTGTTGTCTTTAACAATTCCCCAAATCCTTCTCATGTGTTGTTATCTCTAATTCACTACTATTTAGGGTGTAAGTTGCTTGCACATTCTTTCCCCTGAAGTGCAAACCTTTGCATTTATCTACATTTAATTTCATCTGCCATTTCAGTGCTTTATCCCCTAATCTATCTAATTCCCTCTGCAGTCAAGTAATATCCTGCTCACATTGTATTTACCTTTCCTAATTTTCTGTCATTTGCAAACACTGAAACATAACTTTTCATACACATTTCAAGTTCAATTATAAACATGTTGAATATAAGTGGTCCCAGAACAGACCACCACTTACCACTTTTGTCTAGCTTGAAAATTTACCATTAATGACAATTATATGTACTCTATCTTTAAGCCAGTGTTCTACCCAAGAAGAAGAATTTTCATCTAGACCAATATCTTTTAGTTTGAACATTAACCTATTGTGTACAACTGTATCGAACACCTTGGCAGAATCCAAGTAGATCACATTCCATGCAACAACCTGTATCATATATGTATATTTATGTATATATATATATATATATATATATATATATATATATATATATATATATATATATATATATATATATATATATATATATATATATATATATATATATATATATATATATATATATACACACACACACATACATTGAACAAAATTATAAACGCAGCACTTTTATTTTTGCCCCCATTTTTCATGTGCTGAACTCTAAAGATCTAAGACTTTTTCTATGTACACAAAAGGCCTATTTTTCTCAAATATTGTTCACAAATCTGTCTAAATCTGTATTAGTAAGCACTTCTCCTTTGCCAAGATAATCCATCCACCTCACAAGTATAGCATATCAACATGCTGATTAGAAAGCATGATTATTGCAAAGGTGTGCCTTAGGTTGACCACAATAAAAGGCAACTCTAAAATGTGTTTCATCACACAGCACAATGCCACAGATGTCGCACGTTTTGAGGGAGTGTGCAATTGGCATGCTGACTGCAGTAATGTCAACAGAGTTGTTGCCCGTGAATTGAATGTTCATTTCTCTACCATAAGCCATCTCCAAAGGCATTTCAGAGAATTTGGCAGTACATCCGTCGGCCTCACAACCACGTGTAGCCACACCAGCCCAGGACCTCCACATCCAGCATCTTCATCCCCAAGATCGTCTAGCCACCCGGACAGCTGCTGCAACAATCGGTTTGCATAACCAAAGAATTTCTGCACAAACTGTTAGAAACAGTCTCAGGGAAGCTCATCTGCATGCTCATCATCCTCATCGGGGTCTCGACCTTACTGCAGTTCATCAAAACCGACTTGAGTGGGCAAATGCTCACATTCGATGGCGTCTGGCACTTTGGAGAGGTGTTCTCTTCATGGATGAATACCAGTTTTCACTGTACAGGGCAGATGGCAGACAGCGTGCATGGCGTTGTGTGGGTGAGCGGTTTGCTGATGTGAACTTTGTGGATCGAGTGGCCCATGGTGGTGGTGGGGTTATGGTATGGGCAGGCATATGTCATGAACAACGAACACAGGTGCATTTGATTGATGGCCTTTTGAATGCACAGAGACACTGTGACGAGATCCTGAGGCCCATTGTTGTGCCATTCATCCACGACCATCACCTCATGTTGCAGCATGATAATGCACGGCCCCATGCTGCAATGATCTGTACACAATTCCTGGAAGCTGAAAACATCCCGGTTCTTGAATGGCTAGCATATTAACCGGACATGTCACCTATGGGTGTTTGGGATGCTCTGGATCGGCGTATACAACAGCGTGTTCCAGGTCCTGCCAATATCGAGCAACTTCACACAGCCACTGAAGAGAAGTGGACCAACATTCCACAGGCCACAATCAACAACCTGATCAACTGTATGCAAAGGAGATGTGTTGCACTGTGTGAAGCAAATGGTCACACCCTATACTGACTAGTTTTCGCATCCCCCCCTGGACCTTCCCAATACAGTAAAACTGCACATTTTAGAGTGGCCTTTTATTGTGGCCAGCCCAAGGCACACCTGTTCAATAATCATGCTGTCTAATCAGCATCTTGATATGCCACACCTGCGAGGTGGATGGATTATCTCGGCAAAGGAGAAGTGCTCACTAACACAGATTTAGACAGATTTGTGAACAATATTTGAGAGAAATAGGCCTTTTGTGTACATAGAAAAAATCTTAGATCTTTGAGTTCAGCTCATGAAAAATGGGGACAAAAACAAAAGTGTCTTGTTTATAATTTTGTTCAGTGTATATATATATTGTGATAAGGTGAATGGGGTGGTCTGTGAAGGAGTCTATATTTCGACAGAATTGTTCAGAGAGGCATATGATTTTACACCCCAGGTGGAGTGTATGTTTCGGTGTATATAACCAGAATGAATATTTAGTTATGGGCCCCTGGGGTGGAGCCAGGGGCGGACTGACCGGTCGGGCAGTTCAGGGGGCCCGGTGGCACACTCTGAGGGGGGCGGCCGCCCCTTTAAATGCTGCAGCCGCCTGATCGCTCTCTTAAGAGCCTCAGGCGGCTGCAGCTTCTCACCTCCCCTCCCCTGTAGCGTGTCCGAGCTGCTCTCCGGTCCGCGGTGCCTGGCCGGAGTGATAGGAAGGTGCACACTCCGTGTGCACCTTCCTATCACTCCGTCCGGGCACCGCGGACCGGAGAGCAGCTCGGACACGCTACAGGGGAGGGGGTAAAAAGAGAGAGGGAGGGGGGTAAAAAGAGAGAGGGAGGGGGGTAAAAAGAGAGAGAGGGGGGGTAAAAAGAGAGGGGGGTAAAAAGAGAGGGGGGGGTAAGACGAGAAAAGGGGGATAAGAAGAGAGGGAGGGGGGTAAGAAGAGAGAGGGGGGTAAGAAGAGAGAGGGGGGTAAGAAGAGAGAGGGGGGTAAGAAGAGGGAGGGGGGTAAGAAGAGAGGGAGGGGGGTAAGAAGAGAGAGGGAGGTAAGAAGAGGGAGGGGGGTAAGAAGAGAGAGGGAGGGGGGTAAGAAGAGAGAGGGAGGGGGGTAAGAAGAGAGAGGGAGGGGTAAGAAGAGAGAGGGAGGGGTAAGAAGAGAGAGGGAGGGGGTAAAAAGAGAGGGAGGGGGAGTAAGAAGAGAGAGAGGGGGGTAAGAAGAGAGGAGGGGGGGAGTAAGAAGAGAGGGGGGAGTAAGAAGGGGGTAAGAAGAGGGGGAGGGGGAGTAAAAAGAGGAAGCGGGGAGTAAGAAGAGGGGGGAGTAAGAAGAGGGGGGGAGGGAAGAGTAAGAAGAGGGGGGAGGGGGGTAAGAAGAGGGGGGAGTAAGAAGAGGGGGGAGGGGGGTAAGAAGAGGGGGGAGTAAGAAGAGGGGGGAGGGGGGTAAGAAGAGGGGGAGAGTAAGAAGGGGGTAAGAAGAGAGTGAGGGGGAGTAAGAAGAGGGTGGGAGTAAGAGGGGGGGTAAGAAGAGGGGGAGGGGGAGTAAGAGGAGGGCAATTGCCCCCTCCCCTGTCCGCAGGCACCGTGCGGGCAGCCGGCAGGGGAGGGAGGAAGAGAGGACCCGGGAGCTCAGCCTGCAGCTCCTCTGGGTCCTTCTTGCACGAGCACAGATCGTTGCCACGGTTACCACGGCAACGTTACGGCTCTTGCGAGAGTAAACTCTAGCCCTGGAGCTACGGGCTAGAGTTCACTCTCAACACTGTGACCACCAGGGATTCCTGGTGGTCGCAGTGGTGAGAGTGAACTCTAGCCCCATAAACACACTGCCCCCACACACCATACACATTCACACACTGCCCCCCATACACACACACTGCCCCCACACACACCATACACATTCACACACTGCCCCCCATACACACACACTGCCCCCACACACACCATACACATTTACACACATTGCCTCACACACACATACACTGCCCACCCATACACACACAGCCCCCCATACTAACATTGCCACACACATACACAGCCCCCTCATACACACATTGCCCCACACACCCTACACATTCACACACTACACCCCCTCACACACCTTTCACATACACTGCACCCCTTACACATTGCACCACTGCTCCTATACCCTACTACAGCCTCATATCCCAGAAGACCCCAGGTAAGTTGTCAAAGTGTTCTTAAACGGTTTGACTACTTACTCTGGGAGGGGGGCCCGGCCCTCCTGGCACCATAACAACTACACAGAGCAGTAGTGGTTATTGTGCATGGATTATTTCTTTAAATAATCTACAAGTGCCCCAGTAGCCAGCAAGCCAGCCAGCTAGCCAGCCCACAGGCTGGCCAGTAGCCAGCCAGCCCACAGGCCACCAGTTAGGCTTACAGCCAGCAAGCCCACAGCCTGCCAACTGCAGCCAGCAAGCCACAGCCTGCCAGCCAGCAAGCCACAGCCTGCCAGCAAGCCAACAGCCTGCCAGCCACAGCCAGCAAGCCCACAGCCTGCCGGCAGTAGCCAGCAAGCCCACAGCCTGCCAGCAAGCCCACAGCCTGCCAGCCGCAGCCAGTAAGCTCACAGCCTTCCAGCAAGCCCACAGCAAGCCCACAGCAAGCCCACAGCAAGCCCACAGCAACAGTAATTAAGGTAAGAGGAGCCAACTTGGCCTAGGTATCAGCGAGCTATGTTGTGTTGCTATATTGTGAATAGGAACCAGAGTGTTGGAGAGACCCCCCTCCAGGCCCCATTAGACTCCATTGTAGTCTCTAATGGGACCTGGAGGAAATTCTTTCTAACACACTCTCTAAAGGACACTGAGATAGCCTCTGCTAGAATGCTCCCCCCCTCCATGGCCCATTAGCCCTCAATTGTAGTCTCTACTGGGACCTGGAGGCGACTGTTTCCAGCAGGGACACTGAGATGGCCTCTGTTAGAAAGACCCCCTTCCAAGCCTATTAGACTCCATTGTAGTCTCTAAAAGGGCCTGGAGGGGATTCTTTCTAACACACTCTCTAAAGGACACTGAGATAGCCTCTGCTAGAAAGACCCCCCTCCATGGCCCATTAGCCCTCAATTGTAGTCTCTACTGGGGCCTTGAATGGATTATTGCACTTTTGTTCCTTGTGTCTAAAGATTGTGTAGGGTGTGGCTGGAGGCGGT